>NC_049914.1:3619987-4229831 GCF_001411555.2 Juglans regia
TGTGGGAACTCTGAATTTCTCAAGTAATAGGGCTCCGTATCAGACAAAAAGGGATGGACATAGAGTCTTTTTGGTCCAAGTATGTCAAAATTCGGATGGCAGGTTCGTGAAATTGATGGAGTTAGGCACAAATAAGGGAAAAGGAATTATTGTTATCCCTGAAGGGAGGAATGGAAGTGGATGGGAAAGGTTCGCTAGGAAAACGATGGAGATTGTCAGTTCAAATTCCTCTGTTTTTGCTCCTGGAAACATAAGTGTGCTTAACAAGGGTGCGGCTAAGAGGGACTCTAAAGGAAAATAGGTGAGTATAGCTAATCCTCAAATAGGAGGTTCTTCCTCGCAAACAGCTCCTTATTTGTCTGCATTGATGGAAGCTGTTAATACATCAAATCCAGCATGTCCTTCCAACCAAGAAGTTCTACTCGCACATGCCAAAATGATTGATGAGGGACTAGGCTTAATAATGGGCCTGGTTTCAACTAGAAAGCTAGATGAGTTAGTTGAGGAAATGGGGAGGTTGTATGGACCCAAGGCTTCTATTGGCTTCGTAGGGATGGGGTTTGTGAAAGGCCCATACAAGAAGCCCATTACTCGAAAGAAGCAATCTAGCGTTAGGCTTCAACGTTCTACTAGCCCGAGAAGAGAGTTGGGCCAGCCCAAGCCCATGGTGGCTCTGCCACCTGGTCCGTCTTCACATAGTGGGTCATTGGCGGCAGGCGTCCCTCCTGGAGGTTTCCCGGTGACAAGTTCTGCTACAGTACCCACCGCAAAAGAGACATTGGACACGACAAAATTTTTTATAGATCAGTCTAAGGTGAGAAATGCCTTGACACAGATCCTGACTTCACAGAAGTCAACAGGTTTAGGAGATCCTCCCATCAAATTTTTGACAGGTTTGGAGGTTGAGGTGACTCATTCGACAGAGTTGATAGGTGAACCTGTTGTTCAGGAAGATGCGATGGAGGTTGGAGGCTCTTCAGGGGATTCTTTGGAGTCGAGTTTTGCGCCTGGCGTGGGGGTTGTGATGTCTTCCATAGATCTCGCAACTAGGGGAAGTTGAAGAGGTTGAAGATGAATGATGTGAGGGGGCAAATGAGACTGAGCAGTCAATCTCACAGGTTCCATGTACTCAGTTTTCTGACTTGCAATTGGTGATTGGTGGAGGTGAAGGTTCTAAATCTTGCGAATCTGGAGAGTTTTTTGAATCTGATGAAGACCTTGATCCTGTTCCTTTATGCTCTATTAATCCATGCATTGAATGGCCTAGCAATTATTTTGATTGGGTGTTGAGGAAGGTGGAAGAAATTAGAAATTGTGTTGGCATTTCTTGTGAGGGATTTGAATAGCAGTTTAGAGCTTTACTTATTGCTATTGAGGCTGGACATTCTACTCTGGCCAGATCTGTTGCTAAAATGGAGAAAGAGCTAAAAAGATTGGAATGCACGATTAATTACAAATCCAGGGATGGGAATGCCTTTAGAGAAAAAAGCAAAGAGAGGGCTGTCAATGGTTTCTCATGAAGCCTAAGATCATTTCTTGGAATGTTTGGGGGCTGAATGAGTATAGAAAGCGTCTCCGAGTGAAAAATATGATTAGGCAGTGAAAGACTGAAATTATTTGTTTTCAAGAAACTAAATTGAAGGTCGTTAACCAATCGGTGGTTCATAGTTTATGGAGTTGCAATTATGTGGGTTGGGTTGAGTTAGTCTCTAATGGAGCTTCGGGAGGCATTATTGTTATGTGGGATAGGAGGGCTGTAGAAGTAGTAGATCATTACGTGGAAGAATTCTTGGTGGCTTGTCACTTTAAGAATGTGGATGATGGCGTTGAATGGGCTTTTGCTGGTGTTTATGGGCCAAATTCAGATTCTAGTAGGACTGCAGGAGTATATTGTGGAAAGAAATGGCGGGTCTTGCAGTTGGTGGGATCTTAATATTACTCGCTTTCCTTGTGAGTGAGTAGGGGACTCATCAATTACTAAAGCTATGTCTGGATTTTCAGAACTCATTTCTGAGTTGCAGCTGATTGATTTACCTATGACGGGAGGGAATTTCACGTGGTCAAATGGGAGAGAGCATGGTCCCGTTTGGACAGATTCTTGGTTTCGGTCTCTTGGGAAGCATTATTTCCGGTGTTAAGTCAAAAAAGGTTGCAAAGAATAGTTTCTGACCATTATCCTATTTTGATGGATTGTGGGGGCATTATTAGAGGGAAAAGACACTTTAAATTTGAAAATACGTGGTTGGAGGATGAAGATTTTGTTGAAAGAGTAGGAAGGTGGTGGGCCTCTTATCATTTTACTGGTACTCCTAGTTCAAAAAAGACTTGAAGAGATGGAATGCGGAGACTTTTGGCAATGTTGAAAACAATAGAAAACTTCGTATGGAATAGTTGCATAGTTTGGAGGAAAAGGAGTTGACGGGTTCAATTTTTTTTGCGGAAAAGGAGATGAAGAAAGGGGTGCTGATAGAAATTGGAACGTCAACGCTTATGGAGGAAATTTCTTGGAGGCAAAAATCTAGAATCCTATGGTTAAAGGACGGAGACAAATGCACGAAATTCTTCCATAAAATGGCAAATTCTCATCGAATAAATAATGCCATTGAAGTTCTTCATGTAGGTGATAATGTGATTTGTGACAAGGAGGAGATTGAAAATCATATTGTGAATTTTTATGAAAGCTTTTTCGGGAATAATTTGCATCGAGACCTAAGTTAGATGGGCTGGCCTTTGAAACCATTGATCATCTTATTGCAAATTGGTTAGAGAGATCCTTTTGAGGAAGATGAAGTTCTTGATGTGGTTAGAGGCATGTCTAAGGATAAGGCTCCCTTTCGGGATGGTTTTTCCATGGCATTTTTCCAAGCATGTTAGGATGTTGTGAAGGATGATATTCTGAAATTTTTTGAAGAATTTCATTCCTTCCTGAAATTTGTGAAGAGTTTTAATACAACTTTCATTGCTCTCATCCCTAAAAGGCGGGTGCCGTAGAAATGAGGGATCTTCGCCCTATTAGCTTGGTAAATGGGGTGGTATAAGATCATATCAAAGGTGTTAGCTAACTGCCTAAGTGTGGTTATGGATAAGATTATAACGAAGTCTCAAAATGCATTTGTGAGGGGAAGACAAATTCTTGATTCAATCTTAATTGCTCATGATTGTTTGGAAAGTAGAAAAAGGATGGGGCAATCTAGAATTTTAGTCAAATTGGATATGGAAAAGGCTTTTGACCATGTCAATTCGATTTTTCTACTCTACTTGCTTGGGAGATTTGGGTTTGGGGAGAAGTGGTGATCATGGATAAGGCATTGCATTTCGACGGCCAGATTTTCTATTTTGGTTGATGGCTCTCTGTTGGTTTTTTTTAATAGCTCCCGTGGTTTGAGGTAAGGAGACCTTTTATCTCTTTTCCTATTTGTCTTAGTTATGGATGCCTTGAGTCATATGATTGAAGCGGTTGTAGAAGGGGGGTTTGTGTCAGGATTCATGGTGGGTGATGTCTCACGGGGTAGCATTATTGTTTCACATTTACTCTTCGCAGATGATACTTTAATTTTCAGTGATACCAACCTGGATCATCTTCGAGCTTTAAGAGCCTTATTATTATGTTTTGAAGCTGTCTCTGGGCTTAGAATTAATTTAACTAGGTCTGAAATTGTTTCAGTGGGTACAGTTAGAAATATTTTGGATTTGGCCAAAATATGATTGAAGTGGCTGTGGAAGGGGGTTTTGTGTCGGGATTCATGGTGGGTGATGTCTCACGGGGCAGCTTTACTGTTTCACATTTACTCTTCGTAGATGATACTTTAATTTTCAGTAAAACCAACCTGGATCATCTTCGAGCTTTAAGAGCCTTATTGTTATGTTTTGAAGCTGTCTCTGGGCTTAGAATTAATTTAACTAAGTCTGAAATTGTTTCACTGAGTACAGTCAGAAATATTTTGGATTTGGCCAAAATATGATTGAAGCGGCTGCGGAAGGGGGTTAGGCTTAGAATTAATTTAACTAAGTCTGAAATTGTTCCAGTGGGTACAATTAGAAATATTTTGGATCTGGCCAATATTTTGGGATGTAAGGGAACGAAGGTAATTTTGTTCTTTATGAAATATTTTGGATTACCTCTGGGGGGCCCCTCACAAATTAGTGGGATGGAGTGATTGAGAAGATTGAGAGGAGATTAGTAGGTTGGAAAAAGTTTTATTTGTCAAAAGGGGGCAGAGTCACATTGATTAAAAGCACATTGTCTAACTTACCCACATATTTCCTCTCCCTCTTTGTTTTACCTGCGGGGGTAGCTACAAGAATTGAGAGGATTTTTCGAAATTTCTTATGGGACGGTAATGGGGAGGAAAGAAAATATCACTTGGTGAGTTGGAATAAGGTTTGTATCCCGGTGTCATGTGGAGGATTGGGCGTGCAGAATTTAAAGCTTTTCAATAAAGCTCTTCTTGGGAAGTGGCTTTGGAGGTACAACAACGAGAGTAATGCATTATGGAGACAAATTATGGATGTTAAATATGGGAGGATGTGGGGGAATTGGTGTACTAATGAAGTAAAAGGGGTGTATGGGGTGGGTTTGTGGAAGTCCATTTGGTTGGGATGGGGGGATTTTATAAAAAACATTAATTTCAAAGTGGGGAACGGGACATATTTATTTCTGGCATGATAATTGGTGCGGGGATTAAATTTGTATTTCCTAATCTTTTTAGGATTGCTAGAAACAAAGGGGCTGCAGTGGCTGACTCTTATCAGTTATCTAATAATATGTTGCATTGGAATGTGGAATTTACCAGAGCATTACAGGACTGGGAAGTGTGTGAAGCTGCTGATTTCTTTGTAAAATTATATGACACAAAGACCGATCAGAATAGGGAGGATAGGCTGCTGAGGGTGCATGATTATAATTCCAGATTCTCAGTGAGATCTTTCTACAAGGTGTTAAATAGTCATGGTGATAAAGTATACCCCTGGAAATGTATCTGGAGAGCAAGAGTGCCTTGTAAAGTTGCATTTTTTTGTTGGCTGGTGTCTCTTGAGAAAATATTAACCATGGATAATTTGAGGAAAAGAGGATTATTTGTAATTGATTGGTGTTTTATGTGTAAAAAAGATGGCTAACCATCTTTTCCTTCATTGTGAGGTCGTGACGAAGCTGTGGAACGAGATTTTTGCAGGGTAGGCATTGCTTGGGTGATGCATTTGTGTGTGGTGGACTTTTTGGCTAGCTGGCAAGGTTCAGTGGGATGTGGAGGCAGTGCAGCAGTGTGGAGGATGATACCCTTGTGTTTGTTTGGTGCTTATGGTTAAGAGAGAAATGGGGGGTGTTTTGAAGACTACGAACAAACTATGGGGGAATTCAGGGATTTTTTCTTTAGATAATAAGTTTTTGGGTGAAGAACCTTGTAAGGGATGGGAGTATTTGTAATTTTTTGCCTTAGTTCTATTTTGCTATAGCTTGTACTTAGGTGTACTCACTTGTATACATACTGTGTACTTGGGCTATGCCTATTTACTTGGAATAAATTCTATTATTACCTATAAAAAAATAATTTCTATTGATCAACATCAAAGAGAACAATGATTTTAAAATATGGACTTAGTGCTATTAATAGGAAGCTCTCTCAAAAGATGCCTATTTCTCTTCCACCATGCAGTTCACCTGGGAGTGTGTGTGTGTGTGTGTTTTAGCCTTTTGTCTTTGAGTGATTAGCATCATCCTAGTATCCTTGTTTACTTTTGATCGCAAATAAATTTGTTGGACTCCTTTTTATGTCCCTTGCATCTAATAGATCAAAAGTAAACAAGGTTGGACTCCTTTATATGTCCATTGCATCTAATATTGGCTTGGATCTTTTACTATTTTTTCATCTTGTTTTTGAGCATGGAGCTCTCTCTGGTTTTTTTTTTTTTCCCTAAAGTTGTCGTTGTTTCCATGGAAGTCTCATTTCATGTTTGTACTAATACTCAGCCATATCATGATCAGGAGTTGCCATATATCTTGCACAGGAAGTAATCAACAATGCTTTTGTTGATTTGCACCAAGTGAGTGGTTGCAAAACTTCTAGTGTTAACTCAAAGGCCTTTTCGGAAGCACTGCCGCAGCCAAGCCATAGGAAAAGGAAACATGTAACTACTACTGGATATCTTGAGGAGCAGCATGATCGTGGTGGTTTGCAAGTTGAAGCCCCAAAAAACCAGTCAATATCTCCAATTTCTGTGAGGGTGGCAGCACTTGAGGCATTAGAAGCACTTTTCACTGTGGTATGTGCATTGTGAAGAATGCTGTAGCAGGGTATTTACTATGCATTAGTATTAAGACATTGATAGTTCGTAATTCTTCCATGAAATCCCATTGATTCCCATAGCATACTAATTCTCATAACTGCACATCTCGTGTATGAAGCTCTAGTGGAAGCCATTCCCCTCCCCCCAAAAAAAAAAAAAAAAAAAGAGGTTAGTGTCTTATTTCATTTTGTAAAATAGTTTTAGTCAGTAGAAAATCTTATAGTATATGTGCATGCAATTTGATAGGCACCTTTTGGAAATTACATCCATGTAGTTAATTGTACTTTTTTCTGATATTATGTGGCATCTAGAAACTTGTATTTTAGACCTCAATAGGGCTTAATGCTTAATGGAAGAGATAGCAGATTAACTCTGTTCTTGGATTTGAAAACAAAATGGTTCCGTTCTTACCTATTTTGAGGTTCAACTTAGATTGTAGTTCTTGTTGGGAAAATGGCCTATATATTGCCTGTACATCTTCCTGTGTACTTATTTTGTGCTATGAATCATTATTACTTTTTAAAAAAATGCTATGAATCCTTATCACTTTAAAAAAAATAAGTATATAGCCTGTACGTACAGGTTACCTATCTTCATAATAAAATTGTTGTTCCTCGTAAAAGGTAATTGCTATTAATTATTTGCTGGTCCACCTTTTACTTTTTTGGCTAGAATGTCTACTAAAACATCTCCTAAGTTATGATTCGCATAAGAAATATGCAATTTGAGGTCATTTGTGTTCTGAGTATGAAGAAAGTATTTAAATCCTTGCTTGAGCACCTTGGCTCCTAAACCTTGATTCTAACCTTGAATGAATACTATTGAGTACTAAGTGTTCTAATTTTTTACAGGGTGGTGCTTTGAGATCTGAATCTTGGCGATCAAATGTCGATCTTCTTTTGATAAACACAGCAACAAGTTCTCTAGAAGGGAAATGGGCCAGTGAGGAGAAACATAGTTTCCAGCCCAATGAACCTACTTCTATTTGGGTAGATTTTCAGCTTGCAGCATTACGTGCACTTTTGGCATCTCTTCTTTCCTCAGTTCATGTCCGCCCCCCATATTTAGCCCAGGGTCTTGAACTTTTCCAGAGAGGTAATTATCTTCAAAAGTGAGCAAATTTATCATCTTTTAATCATCATCATCTTCATATCTATGGGTAATGATAATACTCGCTCTACAAACTGATTCAGAGAAATATGTTGATATGACAATTAGCTCAACCATGCTCTTCAGGATTACGATTTTCAGCAATTAAGGGTCCTGTCTTTTAGTAGTACAGATAACTGTACGGAAGGGTTGGAAAATGTCATCAAGTAAATGAGTGGATAACAGAAAAGAGTCTAGAGAGAGTGAGGTCACAGAGAGTAATTAACACATCTATGGGCACTCTCACAATTTAAACAATATAATATCTAGACCAGTGGAAGGATCATTCTTTCTCAGAAGGGAATCTTTGTCCATCTACTTGGAATCTCAAGCACCTGTGCCAACAAAACTAAGGGAATCCCAGAAGACATCAGAAGCATGCCAAATGAGTAGGAGTACTTACTCTATTATGCACTCTGCACTCTATTATCATCATTCAACTCTTATCATTTTCCTACAAGTCGTCAGTTTAGCAAACATGCCCTTGCTCGTTAAGTTTTGTAGAGCTGTGTTGGTTGCTTCTTGTATTCTAGAAATATGATTACAGAGGTCACAAGGTGGACACAGCCCCCTATAGAAGTGTGTATATTTAGCTTTATGCAGTGAGGAAGGTATTGGAAGTATATAAATTTGCTTTTGTATCCAAATGAGACAATGGTTAAAAGGAGATGCAGTGACAAGCTCAACTGCTTTCTCTTTCATACACAAAATGAGAATAATCCTCAAAGATCTAGTTCTCTTAATTGCTGAGGTTCTGAGCAAAAGCTTTATTTGATAAGATGCGTAAAGAGTAATGTAGTTTTGCTTGACAATGGTGTGCATTTGAAGTACATTGCCTGCTCTTAAAATACTTTGTTAGTGTTAAAATATGTTTAATTTTATTTACTAACCATTTGCTATAATCCATAAAAATGGTTTGTAGGCAAGCAAGAAACTGGAACAAAACTCGCAGAATTCTGTGCCCACGCACTTTTAGCCTTGGAGGTGCTTATACACCCCCGAGCCCTTCCACTTATGGGTTCTTCCCCTGTCACTTGTAACTCCTTCGAAGGAGTTAACCATAAATTTTCTGAAAATATGTATTCCGGTAGCCTGAAGCACAGTGGACCATTTGCAAGTGGCATACAGGGGATAAAAGACAATATTCCCGATTCGGATGATGATGACCTGTATGACAGCTGGCTGGAGAATGGCAAAGAAACTGATGCTTTGGACAGCGTCCCATGTAAGAGTATGAGGTATGATGAAGATCCTTCAGAAGCTTTAGGGGTTAGTGGTGAAGAAAACCTTTACGTGGATAATTCCTCTGGTGCAACAATTCCAGAGAAAAGGTGGCAGAAGCTAGCAGCATCTGGTGTAGATGGGATGAGAGGCAACAATGATGAAATTATGGTTGAGGCAGGCCAATTCGAAGAAAATGTAGCACGAGTTGAGGAACCTGTGTCTTCCAAAGATGCCACTGCTCCTGCTTCAATTGAGGGTTCTTTGGGCTCAGGGATAATACCTGGGAGATTTGGCTCAGGCAGTGGTGCATCAGCAGATCATGTAGGCAATGTATCTGCATCTAGCAATGATAACTTGGTGGCTAAAGGTGATGGATTTGCAACCACCGGTATGAATTCTTCTACTACAACAATTTCGGAGGAAATTGCTGGAGATGAATTTAATATGGATGGGGGAGATCCCTTCCCTGAAATTTTAGACGTGGAACCAGATTCTGATGAAGAACAATATTAGGGTTTTGATGATGTTTTTATGATACGAGTGTAGAGTAAGAGGCGATGGCTTATGTCATGTGCAAGGATCCAGATTGTAAGTCAATCCACATGTTTTCTTTATCCATGGACTTTGTAATTTTTTCAATTAAGTACTAATTACCTAGAAAATGATTTTTCCTAAAAACTAATAGATGATGACTAATTCTCATCCTATCATAACATGTCATGTAATTGAAATCATCATGTGCTCCTATGTTACACACGGCATGCATGCAAGCTCGTATGAACATTAGGCAACGCTAGCTCCTACAAATCACAGCAAACATATCTTTCTTGATCAACAACTGCATGCGATTTTAGCAATTCTTCTGAGTATTCATTCACCTTCAAGAAAATGGCAGCAGATCAAGCTTTTCTCCTTAGCTTTGGGGGGCCAGGCTGTGAAAGGGGTTGGACTCATGTTGCGTGGTGCCAACAACGAGCTTGAAAAGCTCATGAACACAGTTTCAACAATTGAAGCTGTGCTTCAGGATGCGGAGGAACGGCATGCTGGAAGTGATCATGGGCGTAATTAGAGATTGGCTCGAAAGTTTTTTTTTTTTTTTATAATTATTATCAGTAAATAAGAATTTTATTAAAAATATGCAAAGTCAAGTACAAGAGACTTGTACAAGAATCACACCTATGCATGACTCTCTAATAGGGGTTTATATTTGGAGTTTTCTTTCAATACATTCTCCATCAGATTTTCCATTTTAAGGAAAATACGTGAACAGTATCTCCCAATATTTGGAAAGTTACTATTCATCCTGTTAATTACTTTTTATATATATTTTATAGAGAGTAGTTAAAGATGTAGAAATAAAATAGTAGAAATAATAATAAAGAGAATAGAAAAAAATTATTTTAATAGAATAGATAAATGATAAGGAATCAGATGTACGATATTTTTTAAAGATGAGTAAAATTTAAGAGAAAATTATAAGAAGTGTAATTTCTAACTAAAATTTAGAGAAAATTATAGGGAATCAAATAGGAATGCTTTAAGAGCATTGGATTATGTATCTGCATATGTATCTACATATTTGTATAATATGACATTAAATTAGACTGTATTAGATTATGTATATCCAAAAATTTGCATATTATGAACAATGTTTATATAAATTTGAAGATGCATTGTTAACTCCCTATATCTTATTTTACTATTTTTTTCTCTCCTCCCCCTCTCTCTCGACACCAATGGAAATTGTAACACACATGATGGGTAGTGTTTGGATTACTGAAAAATGTGAGAGAAAATATAAAGAAAATTGTCAAATTCAACGTTGACCTAGCCTCTCCAATAAAAGAGAGGTTGAGAGCAAAATAGAAAACAATTGTATTCAGATTTTGGATATCATTACAAGTTCTTCATTCTACTACATATACGACTTCTGTGTTCGACTATTGGGCCATACTCCAACGATAAATATAAAGTCATAATTACAATTATAACTAACAATAAATGGGCCATGACCCGAGTCAACAAAATTCATACAAATAAAAGAGATAATGACTTTCGGCTATCGGTTGAGCCCAACTACTAGACTCTTATTACTCAATTCAAGCCTACTATGACTTTAGTCTTTCCCATCTCTATTGCATACGCGTGACACAAACAAACCCTCTCTGAAAACATTTTTTTCTCTTTGCTCTTTCTCTCTATCAACACCAACAAAAAGAAATCTAAAAGAAAAAAATAAATTTAGAAAAAAAATAAATCATAATTGACTAAAAATGCATAATTCAATATTAGAATTTTTTTTATATGCAAAATTAATTTTAAAAAAAATTATGATTTTAAATATGCATACAGAGTTTCTAATGTAATGGAGATCAGAGACCGAGACCTCAGTTTTGATGTCCTCTGCTCTGTATTGCTTTGGATTTGATTTTGAGGAGAGAGAGAGCGCTTGAGATTGATGGGGGAGAAAGGTTTGACCGACGGGCGTCAGAGATTTCCGTATGTTTTTCATTTGCTTTGCTGTCGTTGCGTTCACATTAGCAAAATTAAACAACTAACGTGACCGTGTTTCATTGGAGGGTGTAAATGCTAGTTTTACACCGGGTCCGGCCCGAAGAGGCTCTCTTCCAATAGATGCGAAGTGTAAAACCCTTCCAATCGCCAGCCCTTTACTTCTACTCCAGTCGCTGGTGTTGATGACTTCATAGAGTTCAAGGCAGGGGTTTAACATCCCATTCCAATTTTCTAACACCGCGGCTCTTTCTCTCGGCGCTGGTATCTTTTTCAGCGTGAGTGAGTGAGTAATAATTCTTTTTGGGGTTTCTGAATCTTCACTACCATGTTTAGATCACCTACAATGTCTTTTCTGGTGAGTTTTTCCGCTTCTCTCTCTCTCTCTCTCTCTGCTGTTTTTGCTACACCCGATGAGTTATTCTATTGCATGCACCGTATAGGTTCGCCGGTTAACTCAGCTTGGAGAGGTACGGGTCCGATATTTTAACAGTTCCAATTACAGCAACATGTCGTTTCCATCTCAGAAATCTCACCCAGGCCCTACAGCAACTACTGAGACATCATTTCAGGTATCTAAAAAATTTCAATAAATTGTTGTGATTATTTTGGGTACCTTTCCAATAATTCGATGGGTATTTTCTCTGTTTTCTTTTGTGAAGAAGTAATGGGTTTGATAGTTGATTGGTTCAGTTGAATTGCAATTTCTAGGATGAATGCAATGGCCAACCTATGCGTCCGGAGAAGAATGCCGGGGACGTGCAAGAGAGTCGAATTGGGGAGAATGTTTCAAGGAAGGATAAAGTCAATTTTCTTGTGAATACAGTAAGTACAATCCTGGTGAAGTTCTTTTCTTTATGTAAAATTAATGGCTGTATCTTTGAGTCTCAACCAGCTTTTATCAGTAGGATAAAGTAATGTGAAACGTCTTGTAAAGCACATTAGAGACAAGCAGTTCCTCTATACATTTTCGTTTGTGTCACACTTGTGATAAATTGAAGGGACGGGTTGTAAGGAATTGCCACTATGATCCTAGCAAGAACTCCCTTAACCCTTATGCTAGTGCAATTCATTTAGAGTCTCTATGTTGTATACAAAGGCATTGGAATATTGTTTAGGCTTTTCATTTGTATGTTCTGCTGTTTGGTGAGTGGCTTTTATCTCCCAACTATTACGTTTCAGTGTTATTTGGACATAACAGAAAATCTGATGTTGGATCTTCTTTTTACTTCTACCTTCTATTATCTCTTTTCCTTTATTTTTTTTTATTTTTTGTGTTTATCCTAATATAATACGTCGTATGAATAGGTTTGTTCATTTACATGGAATGTATGTTCTTTATAAATGTCTCAAAATGCTCCAATCTATCACTAAATTGTTGCGGAACTACACTGCTCCTTCAACTTTGTGCAATTATAAATTTTTTACATGCTAGTTTTTAAGATGATGTTTAGTAGAAATTCCTCAATGGATGCTTACCAGTACTTTCTCCTCTTTGCCATTATGGTATGTTAGATTCTCCCTCTGTCCCAAATTATTCGTGGTGGTTTGTACTGGCACAAATATTAATCAAAAGATTAAGGCATAGAGGTCTTCCTATATATCCGTTACAAGGTCTATTTACATGATTAATAACCATGATGTTGCAGCTTCTTGATATCAAGGATAGTAAGGAAGCTGTTTATGGTGCGTTAGATGCATGGGTTGCATGGGAGCAAAACTTTCCTATTGTATCAATCAAGAGGGCATTGCTTGCTCTTGAAAAGGAACAGCAGTGGCATAAAGTTGTTCAGGTATGAGCAGTTCACTGTCTCTTTTGTGTATTTGTGTGTTTTGTGTGTGAGAACGTGATCTGTTAGATGCTGATGAAACCCAAAGATGAAAATATGCATTTTTATTGAAGATAAGGAAAAGAGATATAATACAAAGAACATGAAGGAGAGAGGAATCTAATTAAATAAATGTCAAGACAACTACAGGACTGAGGTGGAAAGAAGTCTTCGTCCAATTAAGAATTTACATTTTTGACATCCTCTCCTTGTGATTATGTCTTAAATTTAGTCTTATTACTAATTAGCAAGTATTTTATTTATACATTTAGTCGTATTAGTCTGATATATCTTTATGCTGAGTCATATTAAGAGGGTCATTTAGGGTCCTCCCTTTCAGCAACCTGTTTTCTGTTCTATTATTCTATTGGCAATGAGTATTTGTAGCTATAAGTCATAATCCTTTGTTAATCTCTGCTAGGTAATTAAATGGATGCTAAGCAAGGGGCAGGGAACTACAATGGGAACATACGGGCAACTCATACGGGCTTTAGATATGGACCACAGAGCAGAAGAAGCGCACAAGATTTGGGAGCGGAAAATTGGGATGGATCTACATTCAGTTCCTTGGCAGTTGTGCAGACAAATGATATCTATATACTATCGAAACAACATGCTGAAGAGTCTTGTAAAGGTAAGCTTCTTGTCTGCTTTCAGTTTTTTACTTTCTTAGATGTGAGAAGAGATGATAAGTTATCATTTTACTTATATAAATTTGACATTCATCAAATGATTTGGATTCCATTTTTCTTTAATTCCTTCCCCCTTCCTTTTTCCTCTCTTCTTCTCAACTTCTATACCTATAAAAGTCATAATTGTTGCACATGTTGATGCATCTACTCTCAATTTCACTGCCATTTAATAAAAAACAACCAACCACCATAAGCCTAAATGAAAGCTATCATGTGTACTTAGCGAACTTAAGTTGATTTTGGAGTAGTTTTTTAGTTTCTTCTATTAAGTAAAATATTAAGAATTACCAATCCATGTGATTTGGGGGCGGTGTTACATGGGTCCGATGAGACATATCATGTTTATTGTTTGCACCTAAGGTTCCTCATCAAGAAAAAAAAAAAAGGCAGAACACTTAAGACTAATGTATTGATTTCATGCTTTCATGAGAAAGCTCTTCAAGGACTTGGAAGCTTTTGATCGGAAACCTCCAGAGAAGTCAATAGTGCAGAGAGTGGCAGATGCATATGAGATGTTGGGCTTACTTGAAGAAAAAGAGAGGGTGCTGGAGAAGTACAATGACCTTTTCACTGGAAATGAGTCCGAGAAACATAAGAAAGCTCCATCTAAGAGAAAGAAGAAATGAGGCTAACGCCTCATATGTCATGTTTAATGATAATTTATCAGTTCATTTCTTATGACATTGAAACTCTACAGTCTACTGTATAAATTTTTTGAGAACTGACAAAATGAAAACAAATTTTACAAATCGACGAAATGAAATGTTTAATCATGTTTTAAGGTAGTTGGTTCTTTAGCATTTGTTGATGTACATAGTTTTGCTGCTAAATGTGCACATGTTAAAGGCCTCTCCAATCCAAAAGCATGAGCCATTATGTTCCATGCTGACCGCATATATATATATATATGTATGTATTGCTAATATCTTTTGTATGGTGATTCAATGATTCCGGGTGCCATTAAAAGTTGAATCAATCATAGATAAATACTCATCATATGGAAGACCTTCCCAAAATTGTTTGTAGAAACGGTGTCCATATGAAGCTACTTGCAGTCACAACACTTCTACTTCCATTGGCATCCACCACGAACTTTTCAACTCAGGCCCTTTCTCCCATGAACTTTTAAGCGGAGATAATCGAAAATTACTACAATTGCAACTGCTTTAGTTCCAAAATTGCTTCAATTTGTAGTACTTAAGATTTGGTAAGTTTTATCGGCCATAGATACATTGAGCAGAAATTTGGCCACCGTGTTCTTACCAGGGCATCCAATTCCGACAAAAGGAATAAAGGGGATGACTTTTTCTACCCGATCAGTTCAGAGAGAGACGTTCCATATCATTTCCAAGTACTTTCTTCAATTTTCAATCAGATGATTTTGTTCTAGAATCAAACACTTTTCATAGTAGGACTAGGAGGTTGCTGAAATATAGTAAATAGAGACTGGTAAAACAGTTACACTAGATTAGTAGGATACAAGATCTGAACCTATGTTCTTGAGAGTATTCGCACCCATAAGCATATATCTTGGTAGTCTTTTTGTCAATCTTGAAACGCTAAACATTCCCATCTGTTTTAGCTGAAGGATGCCTCAGCTACATAAATAAACCTATAAACTCCCCGTTTGCAAGTTGGCATAGCTGATTGTACGATTGGGTGTCTGCAAAAGAGGTTCCAACATTTAGAAATGTAATTCCGGTTTCAAACATATAGCAATTTAGTACATATTTGAGAATACCAAATGGGAATGAAAAAACCGTTAAAATTTTGGAATTTTGGAACTCAATGGAGCTTAAACCCAACAGATTTTGCTAATCCAGTTTAAATCTCAGTGGACGCTATACAACTATGAGTACGTGATTGATGGAATGAGCACTCTAGTTTTAATCGGTGGGAAATTCATACCAAATGTGTGGCCAAAGTTGGTCCATATTTCAGCACGAATGGACTGTTCACTCTCAGCAATACCAATCACCTCAACATGACTCATAGGAGAGACATCCGGCAGTCCTTTTATAATCAATTGACGTTCGTCTGTAGATTTTCCTGTCGTGATTTCACCATCAGATTGAATAACTTGAACCACTGTCCGAACCTTCCTTCCTACATACATGCGCAACAACTCTGCGTTGACGAGAACTGCAGGGTTTGATGTATCCATATCCTGAAAAGTGACCACCACAGTAAATGGACATCACATCTGTAGGTTTGAATTGGTAGTAATCATACTTCAAAGTTCCAAAAGGAATCGTCGGACTGAGCAATTAACTAGAAGAACAGGTTAGCGACATGATTGGGGGAAAAGATCAGGTCTAAATAGTGAATACAAACCAGATCTCAAGATAAATAAAACTGGTTAGTTACTCATGCTTAAGAGGCTAATCATCAAACAGGTCTGCTGCACATAGTGAGAGGATGAGGGGTCGATTCCGATCCCAGTTAAGTACCGAAAGAATAATTCACCAGAATAACGCACAACCTATTTGTTTCTTAAGAGGGACAAATTCACTAAACAGAAAAACTACAGATAAATCAGCAACATACCTTTTAACTTTAAGAGATTCACCCCGAACAATGGGAATACCACCCAGAATTTTATTTATACGAACCTTGGTAAAGCGGGAACCCTAGAGGTGTTCCAAACTGAAGGGTATATTATGGCGGGAATTTTTTATGCGTCCATTATTGTAACGAAAAAGTTAAAAAAACTCTTATTTAAAATTAAACCGAGCGAGAGAAGATAAGAATTTTGTAAAAAGTATTGAAATAGTTTGTCAATAATAATAAGATAATTTGAGTTAATGTTTTATGGGATTTTGAAAAATGAGAAAAAGTTAAATAAAACATATTATAAAATTAAAATATTGTTAGAATATAATTTTTGTTTGAAAATTTAAAAAAATTAAATTACTTTTTATTTTTTGTTAAAAGTTTAGAAAATTTGTAATTATTAATTTAAAAATATTTGTGTTTGGGTGATGTTTGAAAAAGATATAAGATAAAATAAAGTAAGATAAGATGAGAACTTTAATATGTGATGAGAATTTTAGAATGAAACAAGCAATTGGCGTGAAACTATTCATTCGATTTCGAAAAAAACACTTTAGTCAAAAAAAAAAAAAAATCACAAATTTACTTGACTTTAATTTAATTTATCAAATTTTTTCTAATTGTAACACTTTTCTAATTAGAATGATCACTTAAAATTTATATATATATATATATTTATATATATTAAAAAAAAAAAAACCTAAAAATATCTTCTCGAGTTTCAAACTCAGGTTAAGGTTCCCACGTCATACATAATTTTTAGGTGCATTCAATCAAATTGATCCTGATGGCAGCGATTTACTGAAACACTTATATTAAACATAAAACTAAAAGAAAGCAAGACGTGGAATTGTGGAATTGCAATGGATCATTGCTTTTCTCAAGCTGCTCATAGATATAATCATATAGCAGTTTTGTGTCATCTAGGCAAGCTCTTTTCCGTACAGGAGAAAAGAAAGGATGTTCTTTTGCTGGGATCGTTTAGGATCATCGGATGGTCAAGAGAGTGAAGGTATTGATTCGGAACCACCCATTCCCTGAATGAACAATGTATGTTCTTTTATCGCAACAAAACAACATTCAACGTCGGGTTCAAGAACATGATTCAACAAGACACGGAAAATGTTAACATTCAACTAAAAATGACAATAAAAGCTTCTCTCCAATAAAACTTGCAACGGGTGCGGCAGCAAAAGGAACCAAAACTAGCTCTCCATAGAGCGAAAAATCCAGGCAATTAGGTATTAGTGGCCCTAGTATAGATCTGCTGACTGGAGTGAGCAGAGATCATCCTAATCGAACCCCTTGCCATCAAATCCTTAATTGCTCTGCGTGCTAGAGATCCACTAATCTGAAAATTACATGTACACAAGAAAAATAAATAATCAATAACCAAACATCATCATTGATAAAGTAAATTTATACCTTGACTAATTCCAAGCAAAGCAACTTGTTTAGAAAATAAAATTCAAAGGCATAACGGCTCCAATAAACCGTTTTAAATTGTCATGCGGGGGGGAGGGGGGGTACAGTCTCGTGTATTGGATATCATTAACCATAGATGACTTTCCACTACAACATATTATAATGCTTATTATCTTGATATATGGCCTATTCACAAGGAGGCCTTTGAAGCATTCTATTCCATTTACACATTTTTTTTCCAAGAACCCAATGAATCTTTTCTTCTGATAAATAGTCATACGGGATACGGATACGTCTTGTAACTATTTAATTCTCTTGCATTGTTTCTATCAATAAAACAAACCAGTGACTCACCAGGAAATACCAGAACTAATCATATTGCATGGGATAAAATGGCAGGTATGATTAACTCGTGGAAAAGTGTAATCCCAATGTACCATTATTAGCACTAATAAAACAATAAAAGACGGCCCATATCCAACTTCTTAACTAACTTTGGACATTACAGCCAGCAGGATTTTTCAGGTGCATTTGTATGGTGATGAATTTTAGCAAAATCTAAACCAAGGTCGTTGAGGCCTCTTTTTTTATTTGATAAGTAAACAATAATGTTATTAATAAAGATAGGCAAAGCCCAAGTACACAAGATGGTATACAAGAGATGAGACCTATTTAGGTGGTCGAGGCCTCTTTATAGGCCTTCTCGCGAAGCTAGGTCATATTATTCAACTACTCAATGAGGAAACCAAGAGCCTGATGGCATATAGCCCGGTGTAGAACCTGGGTTCAAACCCCCACCCCCCTTATAAAAAAAACTACTCAACGAGGAAAAGTAGGAATTCTTAGTACATTTCAGATGCAGATAATTACAAAATTACTTACAAATAAAAGCTAATTACAAAATTATGAGCAAGATACCACACCAGAGCATGATAAACAGGACATAATTGCAACGTGTCAAATACCAAGCAAAAAAACATAAACACACTAGAAAGACAAAATCTCAAACATTACCCTCAAACGATCAGACAAGATTGATGGTGTTATAAGCTTGTACTTGGGAGCTTCAGAAAGCAGCTTTTCGTAAGTCGCCTGATCGAACAGAACCATATTGTTCACCTTCTCCTTTTGTTTACCCTTGCTCCATTTCTACAATTACCATTAAAAAAAAACTGAGAGGCTACACAGAAACCTCAACCAAATCAAGCCTAGGATCCGCGGAACCTAACATAACATCAATGAGGAATTCTAAATCTCATTTATAGAACCTCAATTGCGGATCGTAAAAAAATTCAAGCATCCAACGTCTCGGTAGTCCTTAAAATGAAGAATACTTAGTTATATCAAACAAAGGCAGCAAAAAGCAAAAACGACACACACACACACCCTCTTAAGTAATACCTTATTTAATAAACACTAACATTACTTAAAGAAAGGTTATCACCCATTGTGGAAAATTGATAATTTCCGTTGTAAACACTGAAATTCAGGCCAGTGGACCCTAGAAACTACATAATTGCCAATAAACTACAATAAATCCAAACCCAGCAACACAGAGAAGCTAAACGCAAATAGTGCCCTAACCCTAGTTTTACCTTCTTCTTCTGCTTGCCTCCACCAGACTTGGCAGGCTTCGATGATGGAGGAGGAGCCTTCTCCTTCTTTGGCGCCTACATTGCGATAGAAAACAGAGAGAGTGGAAATTAGTTTCTGAACACGATTATACAAGAAAGAAATAGAATCAGAACAGGTATGATTCCAGGTTTGGCTTCGTACCATAATATCTAGGAGTTGATTTCAACTCTCGAGGGATCTGAGAGGCCCGAATCGCAGAAGCTACTTGCGGAGATAAACGTAGAACCGAATGGCAAAAAGAATAATATATAGTGTGACTAATAAAGCTAGGGTTTTTGAGGAAAGGGAAACGGAGGGTGTTTGGGTGCAGGGACTGGGGGATGGAATTTCGAGGATAGCTGTATTCGAGGTTTTATTTGGATTCAAATAAAATAATAATAATAAGGTTTTTCTCCTATTTAATTAAAAATCATTTTCTTCTACACTGTCTACCTCTTTTTGAAATCATTAATTTCAATTTAAATAATTAATAATATATATTTAAAAAAATTGATGAAATTTTATCTATCTTCTAAATTACAAGTCTATTTCTTTTTTTAATAAATCCATATTCTGTTACAACAAGAAGTAATCGATGTGCACAACAATGAGTACTTTTTTTTTTTTTGATAACTACAATGAAGACTTTCTAATTGCTAATCAATAATGAGATAAAAATATTTTATAGTTGTTGAGGGAAGTCTAAGGTTTAGAAATTTCAAGGGATTGGCTCAAGTGGTGAAGGTATTGGTCTTGAAGTATCACTCTTTTTAAGGTCTAAGATTCAATACCTCATGGGTGCAAATAATTATTTGGGGTCACATCTCTTAGTGAAAAGTTAGCGATTTAATCAGTTCTATGTAGAAAAACTTTTAAGAGTGCGGTGCACGAGATCAAAATTTATTTTGCAAGAATGAGTCCGAAGGTTCCTACCTTAGAGAGGTTTCCTGACATAAACAAAAATTATAAGGTTTAGAGTAGCTTAATTAAAAAAATATATTTATAAATTGATGTGAATAACACATCTAATAAAATGTTTCTATAACATTATTTGATTTGAAAGTAAAACTTTAAAATTTGAAGTTAACAAATCAAATTTTACTATTTGATTCATGTAAATGATATACTTTACATACAAACTCGAGAAAAAAACAACTAAAAGAAAATTATACTATTTATTAAATATTATAAAATTAAATTTACATTTCTATGTATTTTCAACTCTACAAATTACAATCCAAAATTCGATAATCAAAGTCTAGAGCCTGGACATCCAAAGTTGGGTCCCGCACGAGGCCCAAAATGCAAAAGGTCACTTTCGAGTTGCAAGCAGTCGCCTCTCTTCACTGTCCATATATAAACCAAACACCGCTTTAGGGTATGCTGTGCAGCAGCTCCTTTGGACTCTCCGCTGTCAAAAACACTAATAGGATTCTGATCTTAATACTCCTCCATCCCTGTAAGATATATAGCCGATCTTTCTTCGTCTTTTAGTCTCTTTCTTTCGATTCTTGCATCTTTGTATTTCGCTATCTTTGTCATGCATCTGGTTTTTGTTCTTATTAGTGTGATGTGGATTCAAAGTTTGATCAAACAAATGGATTATTCTTGAATTTGCTGAATTTTGATTTGTTTTTTTTTTTCTTCTTTCTTTTGATCGGTTATTAAGCTGCGATTCTCTTACTGTAATTATTTCAGCCTTCATCTATGTAGGTGGACATTTAGTACTTAGTAGTGATGATGGCTTTGGAATTTTTTCGATATCTCTTCAGCCTGTCTGTGTTTTACTTGTGCTCACGTGAGGTTGTGCACTGTTTTTTTACTTTTGAGTTATTACTGAATAATTCATTCAAGACTTGATCTGAATTGTACTATCAAGGAATTGATTGTTACTTTATGAGAACACCTCCTTCTGCTTTTGTTTTTTGTGTTTTTTACTTCTTCTATATGATCTACTGCTCACGGTTGTCCCTAGCTTCGATGAACGGTTTTCCGTGAGAGAAGAAAAAGAAATAGAAAAGTGCAGAGTGATAATCATATTTCTTTTGCCTTTCCTATCGTAAATGAAATCTTTCTCTTAAATGCTATATAGGTAGTTCATACTTAACGTTCAAACATCCGGTTCTGATAAATGAGTACATTTAAGCAGTGCTTGGAAGGTGTTAGTAACAGTATTCGTGCTGAATCCTCCTTGTATTTCTGACTTCATGCTGCTTTCATTACTCATTGGGATGGTATGAAATTGATTCAAGATGAAACTGGCGTTTTCAAAATTAAAGTTGTCATTGAAAACTCCCTATATTCGCGACATAAAGTGGTTGTTGTTGCTTCTTTGAATTGCATTTGCACCATTTCTTCTTGTGTATATCTTTCCATGCTAAAGCATAAAGTATTGGAATGCGACTAGCTGTCATAGGAAGTGCTTTTGTTTACAGATAATTATTGTGACAAGTTGTATGGACATTGACGATCTCTATCAAACTGCAGAAGCAATTTCTAGACAAGATCTTGCTGCACCTGTTTCTAATTTCTTAGTTGGGATCAAGTTTTTCTACCTTTTGTATGCAAAAAGTTGCTTTCCAAAGTTGACCTTGGGGCCTGGCTTAATTGGGAAGGAGCAGTTAGTCTGTAGATCTTAGGTTTGAATAAATGTAAACGATGTAGGCTTAGGAAAATAATGAAAACCACATACAGTCCAAAATCTGTATCCTTATGTTTTAATGGTGGTTTCTTTTCAAATTTTATGAAGATGGAGGAGCCTTTCCATTTGGGCTTGAAAACACCGAGTATTGTCGAATTTAGAGTTACTTGTATCTTGATAAAAAATTTTATGTATTGTCTAGGTTCAAGAGTAGATATATGTCAACTGTGAATATGTCGACGGTGAGAGTCCCCACATCTTGCTTGCTCAAAAGTGCACCCCTGGTCAGATCACGTGCCTTAATTAAGACTCCATCTTCCCTGGGTAATGTAAAGAGCGTCTCCAAAATGTTTGGCTTGAAGTCTTCCTCTCCCTTCAAAGTATCTGCAATGGCTGTGTACAAGGTGAAACTCATTGGACCAGACGGTGAAGAGAATGAGTTTGAAGCTCCTGATGATTGTTACATCCTTGACTCGGCTGAAGATGCTGGACTGGACTTGCCTTACTCATGCAGGGCCGGGGCCTGCTCTACTTGTGCCGGGATGTTGATTTCGGGATCAGTGGACCAATCAGATGGATCATTTCTGGATGACAAGCAAATGGAGAAGGGGTATGTGCTGACCTGTGTGTCGTACCCGACTCAAGATTGCGTGATACACACCCACAAGGAAGGCGATCTTTACTGAGCAATGCAATGTGCCTCGCCTCTTGATCACCCCAGTGGGGAAATATTTCGATATTTGCCAGACTGGTATTGTCTTTGTGAGCCCCAGATAGTGGTGTTAGTTTCTGTGATGCTATTTTTCTTAGTGTATGCAGAATTGCAGTTTGATGTTATAAGCACTCAGTAGTCTTTGAAGCATGATTTCTCTTCTTGAATGTTGTTAAGCAATAATGGACCGATGACTCTTGGGGTATCCTGGCAAGCAATCCATGTCACATAATTCTTAAGGTCTCATAAAATAAAAATAATATTAAAAAATATATATTTTAATAATATTTTATGTAACTTTTAACTTTTATCTCATCTCATGTATAACCAAATGAACTTAAAGTCTCGTTTGTTTTCACAACATATCTTATCTCATTTTATTTAATCATTACAATTTTTTTAAATTTTTACACAGTAAAATAAATAATTTAATTTTTTTAAATTTTAAAATAAAAATAATATTTAAAATATATATTTTAATAATATTTTATTTAATTTTTTTCTTTTATTTCAACTCATCTTATATTATTTGCGAAAATAAATAAGATCAAGTTTTACTAGCTGTAACGATAAATTGAGATTTTTTAAAAGCTTTGGAGGGGAACAATAAGCGTTGAGATATAGCAAAAATATAACTTTTAAGCTTGTATCATGTCATTTATTTTCAATACTATTTAATATGCAAAATTTAACTAAATTATATATATATATTTTATAAATATACTTTTTACAAAAATCTACTCTTACCGAAAGTTGGGTCCCAATTGAGTCCCGACAAAATTTTTATTTTTTTATTTAGTAATTAAGAAAATATTTTTAAATAATATTATGAATATTTTAAAAATATTTAAGGATATAATAATAATAATAATAATAATAATAATAATAGACTCTACTGGAAATTATGAATATTCGGACATGAAAGTGGAAATTATGCGCACGTGGGTCGCATAAATAGACGCTAGATTTATTATCTCGTGTCGATTATTGGCTGAAATTTTTAGGAGATGGGTATTTATCACCTTTAAAATGATAAAGATATGGTAAAAATTGAGTAAATCATACCTTATTAATCGTCATTTAATTTAAGAGTACTTCTGTACTTACAATTTTATATTTACAATTTTCCTTAATTTAAAGTTCTGAAACAATAATCTTGAAAAAATAATGACCAACGGTCAAACACACGTTTCCAATGCGACCACGAAAGCAGTTAAATCTGAATTTGAAATTCCTGATAAAATTTCAAAATCTCTCTCACTACTGCCTGACTGTGAAAGTAGAGTACGTTCTGAACTTCTGTGACCGATCCTATGGCGGGAACACTCCAAACCCTATTTCTCATTCCTCCATCCACCAGAACGCTCTCGCTCCCCCGCGGGACCCCGCGTTTCCCGTCGAATCACGCTTTGTTCTGCTGCCCCTCCATCGCTTTTAAACGCAACCGCTCGATTTGCAGACCCGTCAGTGCCCTGGAGCGGCCCGATCAGGTTCGGACTTCTTTAATTCCCCCAGTTTTAATCACTTGCTTGTTCTCTCTTTGGTCAACTTGAAAATGTAGGAAAGGGAAAGAAATCGCAATTTCTAATAGCTTGTACCTGACTCAAGCGCAGTGAGATATGTGTGTGTATGTCTGTGTGAAAGTATGTGCATATAACGACTGTATGTATGCATGCATTTATCTATGTATGTACTTCTCCCTATAATGGAAATGAAGTATAAGGCTAGCAAAGTTGAATGGAAGATCCGGGGTTCGAATCCCGGTCCCTCTTGCCTAGAAAAGAAAAGAGTGTAGATCCTAATATCTGGAAATATCTATTACCTTTTCCTATACTTTTTTGGCAGTAACTGATATCTCACATTGATTTTATGGTCTTGACTTTTAAACAAATATCAATTGTGTGTCAGGGAGATGGAAATGGAGACAAAGTTGACCCCGTTTCAGGTTCATCGAGTGGGCTAGGTTTGGTAAAACCATTATTGGATTTTGCGACGAATAACTTTCTTCCCTTAGGTAATGTGAGTATATACTGCCTGTGTTATCTAAAAACTTTTTTTTTGTTTTTCCCTATAAAACCTGTAATGCATTTGAGGCTACTGTTATATCAGTATTGTCTCATTTATTGAGAAATCTGTTCGTTTGTATTAATTATATGCAGCTCTTGTCGGTGGAGTAGCATTAGGACTTGCAAATCCTAGTCTTGGTTGTCTTGCAGATAGATATTCTCTCTCAAAATTTAGCACCTTTGGGATTTTTATTATCTCAGGTTTGAGTTGTGCATTTTCCTAGTTTTTTATTGAGTAATATGTTGATCTATGAGTGCCATCTAACAATCCATTTTTTTATTTACTTGTTCTCATATGGTTTCATAGGCTTGACGCTGCGTAGTGGAGACATTGGTGCAGCTGCAGAAGCATGGCCTGTTGGAATTTTTGGGCTAGTATGACCTTGAATTTGTTTGTGCCATCATGCATTTTGAGGTTCATCCTCCAGTGTTGCTTTTAATTTAATTTTGGTTTGCATCTTTTGTTTCCTCAATTATCATGATGGGTCGTTTTGGTTGTGTTGTGGGTTGAAGTCATGGGTAGAATTCTATGTTTCCACTACCTTTATGCTACAGTTGCCACTGCTTCATAGTATAGGATCGCAGTCATAATTATCCTTACCCTTCGTTCTACATCATGCATGGGAATCTAGTCGTGTTAATTTCATAAACTAAGAAATAATGAAGAAAATTCTATGTAGGATGGTGGTTTTTTTAAACTTTCTATAATACTCGTGGAGGTGACACATGACCTAGCTCTTCGTGGGCCATCTTTTCTTGTCTGGCTTTACTGTCACCTCCTTTATCGGTATCAATTTTGTTGGTGTTCTATCAAGGCTGGTATATATGTTATGAATTGTTGCTCCTCTTATCTTTGCAGGTATCCATTCTAATGATTACTCCTTACTTTTCAAAAGCAATACTGCAAATGCAACTGCAGCCTCAAGAATTTGTTACAGGTTTACAATCATAAATATTTTTCATGTAGCATTCGTACAAAGTACACGCAGAATGTATGAAAGTTCACATACACAATCTGTTGTTCATGCAGACATATGTATACTTGTAGACATGCATGAATATAATTGTATGTATAACTGTATCTGTGCATGAATCTATGTATGCATATCACACCCAACATCTTTTATATTAATGCACCTTAAAGTGTGAGGCAGATTCATATTCTTCATCTTTGAACTTATTGCTCTTAGTTTTGCTTACTGGATTTTAAAAATGCTTTTGTTTTTCCAACTTAATGTGCAGTTTGCAAAGTTATGAAGCACTCATTTATAATTGTCTCCACTTAATTTGCATACTATGCAACAATTTCTCTTGTTCTACAGGACTGGCTATATTTAGCTGTATGCCAACTACATTATCAAGTGGAGTGGCACTTACTCAAGTATGCTAATTGCACAGCCTTTATCACTTTGCTAGTGTTACTTTTACTTATTTAGGTTGGGGTTTAACAAAATGTTGCTTTCCTCAAATGCAGCTTGCTGGAGGGAATTCTGCCCTTGCTCTTGCAATGACATTGATATCTAATTTGTTAGGCATTTTAATTGTAAGTTACAGGACCCATATTTCTAGCATCCTTTCTATTTGTTTTTGCATTTACATACAATTTCAAAGTTCTTGGAGAATTTACTGCAGTTCTTTGATCATTATGCACGTGACACAGATGTTAGTTTTGCCAAACATTAGTATCTTTGAAGTATAATTTGGGGCTCTAATGGAGTTTATTGCAGTTCTGGAGGGTTTTTTGGTACTATTTATTATATATAAATTTATTTTTACATAATGTTTTTACTTTTTCACGTAGGCACCCAAACCCACGGCACCATAAAAGAAGTTTAAGGACCCATCCAGTATTTATCATCACCCTCTCTAGCCTCTTTCATGCCTCTGTTTTATCAGATAATTGTTCAATGTGGCCATACTGTGAAAGCAGTTGCCTTCAATTTTAGGTGTCGTCAGATCTTTTTTCTCTTTTTAGCTGTTTCTAACTTTCTGCTTTATACACCTTGTTTGTTTGTAACGCCCCAATAGAAAGCCCAAACCACATGACCTTTACTCCAAAAAGACTAGTCAATGATACAATTAGAGCCCCATTAGAACTTTATAAAGAGCAAGAACTTCTCCTTCCCAAGCCATGTGGGATCTCATACACCAACCTACCCTTATCCATATCATATAGGGCATCACAATCTACTCCTCTTAAATTCCCGACGTCCTCGTCGGGCCTGTCCATTGTAGATGGCATGGCTCAAGTCCCACATTTCTGGTCAGGATAGTCTCTAATACTATTTGTAACGCCCCAAACCACATGGCCTGTACTCCAAAAGGACTAGTCAATGATGCAATTGGAGCTCCATTGGAACCTTATAAAGAGCAAGAACTTCTCATTCCCAAGCAATGTGGGATCCCATACACCACCTACCCTTATCCATATCATATGGGGTATCACAGTGTATTTGCTATTTCCTTCCCGTGTCTCAAACGCAATTTACTTCTCATTAATCTCAGAATTTATTGGGGTGGTTTTTAGTGTTATTTCACACCAATGATACCCTTTCTTCTCTCTCTTTTTCTTCTGTTATTTTTTATAAGTAATATATATGCATTTGTATACTTCTAGTGTACTTGGGCTATACCTATCTTTATATCAATGAATTAACTTATTACTTAAAAAAAAGAATTCCTATTTAAAATATCAAAAGATGCCTATGAACCTCCTCTTAGACTCAAATTTCCTCTCTGAGGGTTTTGTATGTACCTCCCCGTCCATAGGAGGTGTGTTTTTTGTTTTGCTTAGTGCGAATTATTTTTCTTTATTTTTACTTTGCATGCAGGCTATTCCAGAAAATATCAAGTCCTTGCCAATTGTTGATATATACACATTGTTATGTAATTAAGAAAGATCGAAATTTTTAAAGATAGATAATTGTAGTCCTTCTTGTAAGTCATTTGTGCATATAGTTTGTTAATGTAACATGGCAATCACTTGAATGCTGAAACTATAAGGTGATTTCTTTGTTTTGTTTCTTGATATTTTGTTTTTATGTTATCATATTTGTGTTAATGATATCTTCTTCTAGGTCCCATTTTCTATCTCAAAATTCATTGCTGATGGAGTTGGTGTATCTGTTCCGACCAAGCAACTGTTTAGGAGCCTTGTTCTCACGCTATTAGTCCCCTTAATCTTAGGGAAGGTAATTATCAATTTCCTTGTACTGTTATAAAAGGATATTCCTGCAGTATCGGCAATTCAAAATTCAATGCCAATGCTATAAGCCTCCCTCCCCTCTCTGCTTTTCTATATTATAAGACACAAATATCAGATAAAGGATTTCAATTGTGGGACAATGCAAATCAAGTGTTGGTTATTTTTCCCCTTTAGAAGTGTAACAGGACACTAAGCATGCGGATGCTGTAGTTTCAACTTTCAACCATGTTTCCTTTATGTATTTATTAGTCACACAGCACACTTATGTTTTTTTTAAGTCCTATAGTTAGTAGTATATAAAATTGTGCGATACATTCTATGAAACTCTTTGCTTTTTACATGTGTGTCTGATTGTTTTATTTTAGAAGTGCTATTACACTGGTCTTTCAGTTTGTTGTAATTTAATTTGTTCCACTATTAAATTTCTTCTTTTTTATTTAACAGGTCCTTCGGGAATCCTTTAAAGGTTAGTGTTTGTCTTATGCATTCTGATTCTGAATTTTTTTGACCCCCCCTTTTGCTAGATGAAATAGAACATGTGGACAGTCTTTTGTACATATGTAATTGCCTTGGAGGTTGAAGTGGACAGTGGTTTTCCACTGTTTTGAAAAAAGGAAAAGAGAAAGACTGTAAAAAGGGGGAGAGGGGATGTGGTCTACCCATACCACATATCCTTTTCCTCCCCAACATGGGAGGTACTGGGAGTGGTGTACACACACACATGTATGTATGTATGTATGTATGTATGTTTATACATTGATATAGGTAAGGAACTCTCTCAATCATGATTAGTGATTTTACAGGGAGTGGAACATAGGGAGGGAAGAGATGAACGGTTATTCTAGATATTTGTGCCTTAGCTCCCTCATTAAGTAATTCTTTTTCCCTCTGTATTTTTATTTCTTCAACCCAATACACCCATGGAAAGAATTCTGTTTCATCTCGACATGTTTTTAGTGTACCTCACATATGTGATGTGATGCAAACGATTTTTAAAATATCTTTCTAATTGTCGTAGTACTCATTAAATGCACATTGCAGGCTTGGCAGACTTTGTTGATCAAAACCGCAAGCTTTTTTCAAAGCTTAGTGCACTTTTTCTCAGTCTAGTAAGTGGTATACCTTGCTTGTTTTTGTAAATTTTTCATTTGAAGTGGATATCATGATTTCTAACACTTTAATTTGCTGCTTTCAAGGTTACAAATTCTATGGTAGTTCAGATCTAAGATGTTGGGTTCACAGTGGGAGTTTTCGCTTGGATATCCAGCCATTTTGGGAAATGCTGGGTTTATAAGCTTTTGTCTTGCACATGTTTTATGGTCCTTACAGAATCATAATTGTATTGTGGTCTCACAAAGATCTCTACATGAAATTTGAAACACCAAAGTTTGATTTTAAAAGTCAGTTTGATATATGTTCAGTGCTTGGATATTTGAAAATTATGATGATTCTTGTTTTTGCTTTTTGGGGAGTTTTTCTGGTATTATTTCCCCTTTAGTGTAGTTGCACCCCCATATGCACTTTTCTGATAGACGTGTTGTAAAATTAGATAAAATTTTCATGGTATAGTATATTAAAAAAAGGATATGTTTTAACTTTAGTTGTACCGAGTATTGTCAGGTTCTTGCTCATATCTTGTCTCTTAGATTCACATACTATTAAGACCGTTATTATGATTGATAGCTCATAAGAAATATGCGTAACTCTTTTCCTAATCCATAATGTTAACTTCATACTTCCAAATTGTGAAAAATTGTGCATAACTTTCTTGCAAATACATAGGTGTGCGGGTCCTTTGAATAAAAAAATTAAGATATTTTAAGAAATTTATCTAATTTTCAAAAATGTTTCTATGTAGAGAAATTTATCCAATTGGAACATTGTGCCTTTTGGGCTTAGTAGTGATTATGTTTTAAGCATTAATGGTTATTCAGGTACCATGGATGCAAATCAGCAGGTCAAGGTCACTGCTGTTAATGGTTAAGCCTTCCATTTTTCTTGTAGCTATTGGATTGGGAGCGTATGTTCTTCACTCTTGTTTTACTTGTAGTTTTTTAGTTTAATTTATGTCACTTTTCTTTAAAAAGGATATCAGCAATTAGTTAAGTTCATATCCTACTTGCCTTGAACAGTGAATGCCTATCATACATTCGAATCAAAGGCCAAATGGTTGGCTCTTGGCTTATGTAGCTGACTTTCTTGATTTTTGATTCTTGGGGCAACATGTGATGCCACTGTCATCTTATAGACTATGCATATCCTTACCTCTCCGTACATGCAATATATCAGGCTAGAGTTAGCCCATGTAGGATTCAGTCTAGATCAATCTCTCTTGGCACTCTTTGGATAATTTTAAAAATGTAGGCCAAATTCATTTTTTTTGATAATTTCTTGCTAAGTTTCCAATGTTGCCATTGAGAGTTCTTGTCGATATCAGTCAGCTTGATGCAGAAACCAAAGGTTTTGCCTTTTGACTGCTTGATTATATATACTTACATTTGTGTGTGTGCGTGTATCAGTGTATGCGTGTGTCCTTGGACTTGATATTAGTTCTGTTACAATCTTCCCAGTTAATAATAGCCATGCTACATTTAGAGGAAGGAAGTGAAAACAAGTGTATTGTACTTGACTCGCTATTCTGGTATTGCAAATGTTTTGGGCTTTAATGTAGTAGCATCAACTAACAAATGCACTATTTTATATTACTGCAGACTTCTCCATGTCATCTTTTTGGCATTTAACGCACTCACCATATGGAGCCTCTCAGCCGTAACTGGTGGGAGCAAATCAATTTTTTTGAAGAAAGAAAATGCCAGCGCTTTTCTACTTGTTGCAAGCCAGGTGATTATTGGTTTGAGCAAATAATTATTTCTGTAATAAATACGTGGAATGCAAGCATACCTTGGGTTTTTGTTTTAAGAAACATTTCTTTGTCTGAGCAGAACATGCTGGGTAAAAAAGGAGGTATAAGAAAAATCTTGCGATAGATTTTTTGTTTTTAAATGACTGGTGAGGCTTGATATGTGCCATGTTGTTGTAGAAAACCCTGCCTGTGATGGTGGCAGTTGTGGAGCAGCTTGGGGGGGCATTTGGAGAATCTGGTTTGCTGGTTCTTCCTTGTGTTGCAGCACATCTAAATCAGGTTAGTCATGTTTTCATTCATTATCATTTTGCTCATCTTCTTATTACTAACTTTTAAATTTATGTTGCAGATTATTATGGACTCTTTCCTCGTTAACTTATGGTTTCGGAAAGAAATCTCATCCAAGAATGCCAAGGCCAACTGAGTAAAGGAGAAGAATATTTTTCGCAAGCAATATTCTTAGCAGACCCCCCAATGTGATTGCTCTGTTGTATGGAGCAATTAGATAGAAATGGGTTGATTCTTCACAAGGAATTGAAATGAGCCAATGTACCAACTGTACTATTAATTCAAATATGTAATTCGGTGGAAATTTCAAAACTGTTTGATTATTTGCAGTTCCGCATTTATTCTTTTCTTAAATGACAAATGACTCTTGAATTATGATTACATCAGAATGTATCAGTTTTAAGTTAAAACTTTACTTTCCCAGCCCTTGCTAAGAGTTAGGCTTGATTGCCATTCAACAGTTCCCTAGTTTCATTTGTGCAGATTTGATTAGAGATCCTGGAGAAAGATTGCACCAGTACCTGTAATCAGGGCTGAGACGAGATTCTGTTGGGGATAAAAGAGTTCTACATCATACAAAATGAAGATGGTCTTCTTCGGAAAGGGTGCATGCACTTTGTGCAATCCCAATGCTCTTGACTCTGCAAATACTTGAATATTTCAGCTGTCAGTACCAGGTAAGGTAACGTCCATTTTTAAATAATTTAGGTCTAAACTTATCATCAAGGCCGTTTGGATACATATGTGAGATGCATTTTATCTTATCTTTTTTAATTTCAATTAATAATCATATTATTATTCATAAATTATTTTAATTCATCTCATTTCACTATCCAAACCGTCTCAATTCCTAATGGGATATTCTCTCGGATATTCTTATGTTTAGGTACTAAAACATCCAATATTGATGCATAATACGTCAGTTTTGAGTTGAGACTTTGTTAAACTATGTTGGAAAAAGTTTCTTTCTTGATAACCTTACCATGCTGTGAGACCAAAGTGCCAATCTTTGATAAAAGGGTATGCAGAATCTAGAAGGAAGCTGAGCCCAACCACCACACCTAATCTTTTATTGACTAATAGCACAAGTGGTACGATTGTACAAGTCGGTGAAGACCAAATTTACTGAGCCTGTAACCTACCATATAGACTTTTGAAAGATCAGAAGTTCAAAACTGCAAGGCACTGATCAATAATAATGAATTGCAATCGCGGTTGGTTGAGATGAGATCAATTAAATTAAATAAAATATTATTTTTTAATATTATTTTTATTTTAAATTTTAAAAAAATTAAGTTATTTATTATATTTTATATAAAAATTTTCAAAAGTTATAAAATTTTATATCAATTGTGGCTCTCTGTTTCAGTTGTATTAAGCTTTAGGCCCCGTCTGGTTTAAGAGATCATTTCGTCTCAATATCTAAATACTATTTAAATATAAATATTTTTTCATTTTTTTTAATCATTATAATTTTTTTAAAATTTTAAATAAAATATAAAAAATAATTCAATTTTTTAAATTTTCAAAATAAAAATAATATTAAGAAAATAAGATTCTAATAATATTTTAATTTTATAATATTTTAATTCAACTTTTCATCTTTTTTTTTTGAAACCTCATAAAACATTTAACTTAAACTATTTTATCGCTATTTATAAATTATTTTAATATTATTTATATATTTTATTTTATTTTATCTGTATAACCAACCTTAGTGATGTTACAATAATATTTTTCCGCTATAAACGAGGGTTATGAATAAAATTTATGGGGCTCTTTTCCGTTCATTTAAAAAAGAGGTGTACTCCAAACAAACGTGATCTGTGTGCCCAGGATTGTGTCCTTACCTGGTAGCATAATAGCAGTGGACTCATATCATTAATATTAATATTAAATTTTTATATAAAATATAATAAATAATTTAATTTTTTAAAATTTTTAAATAATATTAATATTAAAAAATAATATTTTATCTCGTATCATTTCATATCATTATTAAAAAGTACGGTTAAATAAAAATTTTGACTATGAGAATAAGTGAACCAAAATAATAAATTTACTTATTATAAAAATTTGGTAAATTTTAATATATAATAAAATGGATATTGATTTGATTTACTTTTTATTTTACTTTTTAATTAACAACACAAAATTTCTTATAAAGACTTCGATCGAGTGGCTAGAGTCAGATACGCTGTGGTGGGGTGCCCCTGTGTTCCTACTTTTTGTTCATCGTATTCTTGCACGTTCATGTAATCTCTGGGAGCGAACACAAAAGCTGCTTCAGTCAACAGCTCATTCCAATCTCTTGCAGATTCTCTCTCTCTCTCTCTCTCTAATAGCACCGGTGAAATACAGCAACTTTTGTTAGGTATGGTACGGCGTTAGTTAGACCGACAAATGAATCACTTCATTTCCTTTATGTTCAAGAATCACGGTGACATAACCCGGATTTGTTTTTCCTTCCCTAAGCTGTGTTTCCAATTCTGAGACTGCTCGATGTTTATGTTAACATAGGGTTTTGATCTCATCTGATTGAAACTTGTTTCCATGCATTGTTTGCTTTAGCGTAAAACTGGTACAAGTTTGGGCAGGGTTCGGAAGGTGAAAATTCAGTCTCCACTTTCTGCTCCATGATACTCTTATATATTGTGGTACATAACTGCTCATTGAATATAGGAAGTTATTCTTCCTTTTTTATATCAATGGAACATGAGTTAAGTCAGCATTGTTTCTCTTTGCATTTGAAATGCCCTTTCAGCAGTAAGTACTTCATACAAATTTCAAGTAAAATAGAGCATATAGCTTCCCCTTGGTCTTATTTGTGATGAATCTTTCTCTATCATTCTCACTCTCTTGTAATGACTAGTTCAATCATAAAAGAACATGAATGGCGTGAATTGATGGAGTCAAATTTGCCCTTTTTATGTATGTGTTGTCTCATTTATGTGTGAGAGAGAGAGAGGATTCAGTGGAATTTGATCCAAATTCTATTAAAATTAACATATACGTATGCAAAGAGATGAAAATTTTCAATTCTTTGATATGCGGTAGGTTCCTCTCCGTGTTAATGCTCTTATATAGCAGCCAATTCTAAAGGTATCTGATATTTGCTCTTACTTACGATGTTAATTTTTCACTGTGTTCTGTTTTTCATTCATCCCAAATGAAAAGGTAACTGAAAACCCCGTAAATTTTCTTCTAAACTGTCGAGCATCCTTTACGAAAGCCAGTTTTCCTCTCAAGTAACTCTACTGCATTCAGAAATATCATTTTCTTTTTTCATAAATTCAGGATGTTGAAAAAAATTACAGTGGTTTTGTTGATTGGGCTGCTGGCATGGGCATATCAAGCCACCTACCCTCCGCCTCCCAGCATTTGTGGCTCCCCAGGCGGCCCTCCTGTAACAGCTCCTAGAATAAAGCTCAGGGATGGAAGGCATCTGGCCTACAAGGAGCATGGGGTGTCAAAAGAAGTTGCCAAATATAAGATTATATTTGTTCATGGCTTCGGCTCTACTAGACATGATACAGTGATTGCAGCAAACCTCCCTCCAGTACTGAAATCCTTTAAGATTGAACTTCTAAATCTCATCATGTCTACATAGAATTTAGTTGTCAATATGAGTTTACTAATCGACCTCAAGGTGGAAATAATTTTCAGGAATTTATCGAAGGACTGGGACTCTACATTGTGTCTTTTGACAGACCAGGTTATGGAGAAAGTGATCCAGATCCAAAAAGATCAGTGAAAAGTTTGGCTTTAGATATAGAAGAGCTAGCCGATCAGTTGGGATTTGGATCCAAATTTTATGTAATTGGGCAGTCTATGGGCGGCCAGGCGGTTTGGGGCTGCCTCAAGTACATTCCTCATAGGTAACCAGCAAAATGACTAATCCAAACAAAATTAAAGCCAAACATATGATATTTTGTTCATGGATAGCAATAGCATGTATGTAAAATGAAAGAAATTGAGAATGAATATGAAAGAAAGAGCAAAAGCCTCTTGAGAAGAAATCATACCCTTGATCTGTTGAGAAGCTGGAATTTTGTGAAGTTAGTATGATCAAGTATTGTTTCTTCCTTAAAACTTTAAAAAACATTGTTTCCTGATGCATATAATATGTATAGATTGCTGAGTCCTTTCTGCATCATCTCACTCCAAGTTAGTCATCCTGTATTGTTTTGGTGATAGGCTAGCAGGAGCGACATTGTTGGCTCCGGTTGTGAACTACTGGTGGCAAGGCTTTCCTGCCAACTTGTCTACAGAGGCTTACAACAAACAACCACCTCAGGACCAGTGGTCCCTTCGAGTTGCTCACTACATACCATGGCTAACCTACTGGTGGAACACTCAGCAGTGGTTCCCTGCATCCAGTGTCATATCCGGCAAACCTGATATATTTTCTCGCCAAGATCTAGAAATACTTTCCAAGTTTGCTGGGAGGGAGAATCCAAACAAGGTACTTTTTTTTTATACTACTAATATTTCAAAACTAAGTTATTGGCCTCAATAAGTACATGGGGGATGAACAATAATTAACTTGCCTGCGAGCAGTATAAGAAGAACCAAGTTGGCCAGCTACCGAATTAACTTATCCCTTGCATACTCCTTGTAGTATACATGAGTGAGTGTAAAGGGTTAAATCTTATACTACATAGTTATCATAAATTTGAGCAGTTAATAAGACATAATTGGGTCCAAACCCATAGGTTTAAGTTTTGAGTTGAGGTGATATCCCAAAATGTTTGTATTCAAGAACCCCAGGGGAAGTCTACCATACAGATTCACAATTGTGAGCTAATGTTGAGCTCTTGGTGATGTGTAAAGACTTCCATTCCATGGGGAGTATCACTGATGTAGCGATAAACTCATAAGGAGAGATTTGTATATAGAAATGTGAGTAAAAAAATTTGAGATGTAATTTAATATAATAAGGTGCACAAACATAGATCTAAGCTTTTGGGTTGGTATGGTGTTCAGATATATTACATTATGGTAAAACTGGAAGACTCCCCTGGTATTCATTTTTCTAACCGTATGACTCATCAGACATGTTTGAAACACTAGATTCTTCTGTAAGGATGTTCCAGTATATAAAAAAAAGGTGTCCACCATTAGGATGTGGTTAGGAAATGCAATCATCAGTCTTGTGAAAAGAAATCTCTTCATCAAAAAGTTTTGAGACATAATTATCATTGTGAATGTTGACCGGGACAGAAGATAAGTCACTTTCTTCATGTGTTCTTAATTTATGTTGGATTTTTTTTTTTTTTTGTTCTTTATTCTTGCAGGCACAGGTCAAGCAACAAGGAGAATTTGAGTCCATCCATCGTGACATGATGATTGGATTTGGGAGTTGGGAGTTCAGTCCTGTGGATCTTGAAAACCCTTTTCCAAATAATGAAGGCTCAGTTCATCTGTGGCACGGCGATGAAGATGCTCTTGTGCCAGTCACTCTGCAACGCTATATTGCTAAAAAACTACCATGGATTCAATACCATGAGTTACCTGGTGCTGGACACCTATTTCCAGTTGCTATAGGAGTGAGCGAAGCTATTATTGAGGCGCTTCTGTTGGGTCAGAAGTAGCCTCAACAACTCTTTTTCTTTTTTCTTTTTTCTCTTTACCCTTTTTTTCCCACCCCTCTTGCTTTTGATTTATTTTCCATTTTATGTCTTATGACACTATTTGGCTCTTCATATCAAACCTCTCTAATATCTATATATTTCCACATATCAAGTAAAAATCTTAACGTAATTCAGAAAAAATTCAAACAGAGTCATTGGATTTTGATCTAAAAAAATAATCCTTAGGTTTATATATATATATATATATATATATATAAATATATGTATATTATATACACATATATATAGATCAGTAAGAGTGCCCCAAGCATGGCTCTCATTAATAAAATTCTTGTTTACCTACTAAAAAAAAAATTTGATCAATGAGAAAGAGTGGGTCCCTCTCGACCTTGTCGGAAGCTTTCAACGGAGGATGGGCATCCCCCTCCTCCGCTGCCCTTCCACTGCTCCACACAACACGTGCAGGGAGGGAGGGTGGTTTTATTTTATTTTTGTTTGTTGATTTTTGAAAGACACCAATATGACAAATGCCGAATGTGGAAACTTACGGCTAGTTTGGGAACATAAGTATTATTAGATATTATAAGATATTTCATTCTCAAACATCATTCAAATATGAAGCACTTTTTAATTTCAATACTTTAACTTTTTCATCTAATCATTATAACTTTTCAAAACTCTCAAACAAAATATAGTGCTGCATATACTTACAATTTTTACTTACAAGCATTTTGTCAGTTTTGTTTTTAAAGTCAAATTCTGAATATTAAATTTCATAATTTCCAGCATATCAATAACTTATATATAGAGATATAAGTTTTTTATAAATTTTTCTTAAATACAAATAACATTTTTTCCCAAACAAAACACAAAAAATAATACAATTTTTTTAAATTTTAAAAACATTATTAAAAAATTATATTCAAACAATTTTTTAACTTTATAATATTTTTATTCAACTTTTTCTCTCATTTCTCAAAACTCAATAAAATTTCTTAACTCAAATATTTCACTTCTCTTCACAGATATTCTATTATTTAATTGTCCAATTTAAACTTAGGGCGCTTTTTGGTAAAGAGTTCAAAGCAAGAGGATTATATAGGCAAGTGACTAAAAAATCAAAAGAACAAAAAATGTGAACAAACTTCATTACAGTGGGGTAAGGTAGGGCTTAACTAGAAACAAGAAATAAATAGATTCAATCCCAGTCAGAACAGTTCAGTTCTTCCAATGTGACTCAGACACAATATTATATGAATTTCCCCTTAGGAAATCCCAGCCAGAAGATTTTCTTGAGAGCATTTTTGGTTCCCCCCTCATTTTTCATTGCAGGATTCACTTGGAGGGTCAATGTCTTTTTGGTCCCACTATAAATTCAAATGAAAAATTTTAAACATAAATCTCACACCTTGTATACTCACTTAAAAACATATCATTTTACATTTTTTACCTACATAACAAAAATAATTTCAGACATGTTTATAAGTAAAATATAATAAAAAAGTAAAATGTCAGGATGTGAGGCTTATGGATAGCACGGCTCAATACAAATATCCTATTATATTTATGCAAGGATGACTTTTCACCTTTGAGAGAGAGAAAATATAGTGTATCCAGATACAAACAGTCTAAAGGTTATCAGCTAATATTCCAAAGGCAAAAACTATAGTTTTGGATATGTGCTTAAAGAAAAGGAAATTAGAGTGAGAAACTGTAACTTCCCATCTTTTTTTTACCTTTTATTTTCCCACGAGTGAACTGAAAGCAAAAAGGATGTAACTCTTTATTCAAACAATTACTGAGGGGACTGATCCAACGGTGACAAGCCTCCTAAGTTACAGCTGAAATCTCAGAAGGCAATACACAACTTATTTGTAACCATATCAAAAGGACTAACATAAACCTTAGAAAATTATCCAGAACGAGAAAAATAAATTACAATTGACATATTCAGTCATTTTAAAGTGACCGCAGTCACACTCTAAAAGACATCAGATTGATGAAGATACTCCAGCCCTTTGAGACAGCGAAAGGATTAAGCATAGGAAAATAGCATTCTCCGAACTTACTTGGGAAGCCCGTTTTCGGGGTTGAGAAGAGCCTGATTCTTATTAGAAAGCAAAACTGGACCTCTCTCAGGTCTCGTGCAGATAAAATAACTAACATCCCCCTTGTATTTCTGGGATGGAATGCCATCCTTAATTTCTGGAGGTGGGGGCAAACCTTCCACATCCTTTATCCCCTCAAGCCCAGCATCTTGTAAAATGGACTTATCACCAACAATGTAACTGAAAGATATGCAAAAGAAACAAGGAGAAAAAAAAAGTATCTATCTCGTGTGCATGGCTCTCCATCACCCCAAAAAAAAAAAAAACAAAAAAAAAAGAAAGGCAATTCTTAAAGAAGTTGAACTTATACACCGGAACATAAATTTGTCTACTGCTCAAATGCACCACATACCTCAATCACAGTGAAGAATAAAGCGGAGAAACATACCACAGCAATAATAATAACAAGATCATCCCAGTGTTTCTCATCTGCAAGTTGAACTGCAAGGCTGTCCCTTCCATCCTCATCCTTAACAAATTAATACATAAAGGATCAAAACTAAATGCTAAAAAAAATTGCTTTCTTAACAGAGAGCGCCTAAGCAAACATGAGAAAATGAACATACTTTTCCCATGATCCACTTGACAAACCCACCATATAAGCTGCAAACAAGCACTGCCTGAGCCTTGCCTGTATTAGTTCAAAAGAAGAGTTATGCTACACATAAGCCTTAACTCTGCACACCACTTAAAAAATATGTGATTTTACTCTTTTATCCTCATATTTCATATTTCATGAAACATGAGGGTAAAAGAATAAATTCACATACATTTAAGTGGTGTGCATGAGCGTGAGGTTTATGTATAGAATTTTTCTAAAAAGAAACATCATTGCCAATTTTAACAATTATTCTAGGGTCCCTCAGAGGTACTAGACATTCGGTCTCAGCAACTAAAATCCTTAAGATTGGGCATGTATTAGCAATGAAAGAGATACCTTGCAATAGCAGAGAGCTTGCTTTGATCTTCTTTCACATTCATTAACTTCGCAAGGGAAAAAACTATAAATAAAAAGAATAATTGCATGCACTTAGGGTCGGCAATATGTTCTCTAATATATGATTTTTAAACCAGCTAATTTAAAGCTGAAGTACCCAAGGATAGATTTCTCCAAGCAGATGCAGAATATCCTAACTTCATAGTACAAATACGTACTTTCTTCCTTAATTGGATTTATGTACTATACTTGGCCATATATTCCATATATTTAATAATATACAAACAAGAACACCCACAGTATGCTTGCAGTTCCATTGGCAGATGTATGTAGGAAATAGATATAGGAATGGCTATTATGAGGTAATTTTCCATAATCTGCCCACTTTTCAAGTTCCATTATAATCAAGCTAAAAAAGATTGAGGTTGGTTGTAAAATAATAAAATAGCAAAAGCAAGACTCAGCAGATCCCAAAAATGATTAGAACCAACTGCGACGGTAGCTGTTTTAAGTGTGAGTTTTCTGGACGATTGCGGTTGGTTGTCGTCGAAACTTGACGGAACAGATGTTTAGACCAGCAGAGGAAGAGCGTCGCGGTTGTTCTTCATGGAAGCTTGGCGAGACGGCGACGCGAAAAGAGAGGAGGTAGCCTCGTTCAGTAACGGAGAGAAAAATAGAGAGAAAACGAGAGAGATCTGGAAGATGAAGCCTTAGGAGAGAGAGTTTTGTGAGAAATGGGTCTGGACACCAGCAGCTGAGAAGGGGAATGTGGGTGAGGATTGAGGATTGAGGAACGAAGAAGGCTCGAGTGACAGGGAGAAGAGGATGGCTGACGGATGCTTGGGGAAGTGTTGGGTGAGAGCGAAGAACGTGACTTGGGGCTATAGACCGGTTCGCCACGTGGATGTGTGATAATAGACCGGTAGTTGAGTAAATTTTTTCTTTTTATAAACACTTCGATGGAGTGGCTGGAACCACTGTGGTGGGTTGCCCTGTGTTGCTAATTTTTGTTCATCGTATTCTTGCACGTTCATGTAATCTCTGGGATCGAACACAAAAGCTGCTTCAGAGCATTAGTATTGATCTATGTGCAGGTGAATATTTATTATATTATTGAATGAAAGAAAAAATAAAAGGATTGTGAGAGAAAAAAAAAAATAATGATTAAAATATATTTTATAGAGTAAATAATAATTATCTAAATTTAAATAAATACTGTTCATAACTAAACTAAATATTTAGATATGCATAAGTTAATATAGAGAATTTTAGAATCACATTGTGATTTTACATATATATATATATATATATATATATGCATGGACCAATATAGATACTCTCAGTCGACTTCTCAATCCAATCTCTTGCAGGCTCTCTCTCTCTCTCTCTAATAGCACCGGTGAAGTACAGCAACTTTTGTTAGGTATGGTACGGCGTTAGTTAAGTCAGCATTGTCTCTCTTTGCATTTGAAATGCTCTTTCAGCAGTAAGTAACTTCATACAAATTTTCAAGTAAAATAGAGCATATAGCTTCCCCTTGGTCTTATTTGTGATGAATCTTTTTCTATCATTCTCACTCTCTTGTAATGACTAGTTCAATAATAAAAGAACATGAATGGCGTGAATTGATGAAGTCAAATTTGCCCTTTTTATGTATGTGTTGTCTCATTTATGGGGGAGAGAGAGAGAGAGAGAGAGAGGATTCAATGGAATTTGATCCAAATTCTTTTAAAATTCACATTTACGTATGCAAAGATGTGACGTCTCCAGATTTCGCTTGGAATCGGACGGACATCTGAAGCGTCAGGACATGCAACGCAAGATTATATTATAAGTTTGGTACATAGTATTGCAAAAAAATATATATATATCCGCTACGAATATTGCATAATGCTAGATGCATGTTAGGATCATTGCATCTTATATGTCATGAATGGGGGCAGGTAATCTTGTGTTGCATGTTCCGACACTTCAGATGTCCGTCCAATTCCAAACGAAATCTGGAGACGTCACAAAAGAGATGAAAGTTTTCAATTCCTTGATATGCGGGAGGTTCCTCTCCGTGTTAATGCTCTTATATAGCAGCCAATTCTAAAGGTCTCTGATATATGCTCTTACTTACGATGTTAATTTTTCACTGTGTTCTGTTTTTCATTCATCCCAAATGAAAAGGTAACCCCGTAAATTTTCTTCTATACTGTCGAGCTTCCTTTACGAAAGCCAGTTTTCCTCTTAAGTAACTCTACTGCATTCAGAAATATCATTTTCTTTTTTCATAAATTCAGGATGTTGAAAAGAATTACAGTGGTTTTGTTGATTGGGCTGCTGGCATGGGCATATCAAGCCACCTACCCTCCGCCTCCCAGCATTTGTGGCTCCCCAGGCGGCCCTCCTGTAACAGCGCCTAGAATAAAGCTCAGGGATGGAAGGCGTCTGGCCTACAAGGAGAATGGGGTGTCAAAAGAAGTTGCCAAATATAAGATTATATTTATTCATGGCTTCGGCTCTACTAGACATGATACAGTGATTGCAGCAAACCTCCCTCCAGTACTGAAATCCTTTAAGATTTAACTTATAAATCTCATCATGTCTACATATAATTTAGTTGTCAATATGAGTTTACTAATCGACCTCATGGTGGAAATAATTTTCAGGAATTTATCGAAGGACTGGGACTCTACATTGTGTCTTTTGACAGACCAGGTTATGGAGAAAGTGATCCAGATCCAAAAAGATCAGTGAAAAGTTTGGCTTTAGATATAGAAGAGCTAGCCGATCAGTTGGGATTTGGATCCAAATTTTATGTAATTGGGCTGTCTATGGGCGGCCAGGTGGTTTGGGGCTGCCTCAAGTACATTCCTCATAGGTTACCAGCAAAATGACTAATCCAAACAAAATTAAAGCCAAACATACGATATTTTGTTCATGGATAGCATGTATGTAGAATGAAAGAAATTGAGAATGAATATAGGTGAAAGAAAGAACAAAAGCCTCTTGAGAAGAAATCATACCCTTGATCTGTTGAGAAGCCGGAATTTTGTGAAGTTAGTATGATCAAGTATTGTTTCTTCCTTAAAACTTTAAAAAACATTGTTTCCTGATGTATGTAATATGTATAGATTGCTGAGTCCTTTCTGCATCATCTCACTCCAAGTTAGTCATCCTGTATTGTTTTGGTGATAGGCTAGCAGGAGCAACATTGTTGGCTCCGGTTGTGAACTACTGGTGGCAAGGCTTTCCTGCCAACTTGTCTACAGAGGCTTACAACAAACAACCACCTCAGGACCAGTGGACCCTTCGAGTTGCTCACTACATACCATGGCTAACCTACTGGTGGAACACTCAGCAGTGGTTCCCTGCATCCAGTGCCGTATCCGGCAATCCTGATATATTTTCTCGTCAAGATCTAGAAATAATTTCCAAGTTTGCTTGGAGGGAGAATCCGCACAAGGTATTTTTGTCTTATACTAATAATTTTTCAAAATTAAGTTATTGGCCTCAATAAGTACATGGGGATGAAAAATAATTGACTGCCTGCGAGCAGTATAAGAAGAACCAAGTTGGTCAGCTACCGTATTAACATATCCCTTGCATAAGCCTTGTAGTATACACGAGTGAGTGTAAAGGGTTAAATCTTATACTACATAGTTATCATAAATTTGAGCAGTTAATAGGACATAATTGAGTCCAAACCCATAGGTTTAAGTTTTGAGTTATGAGGTGATATCCCAAAATGTTTGTATTCAAGAACCCCAGGGGAAGTCTACCATACAGATTCACAATTGTGAGCTAATGTCGAGCTCTTGGTGATGTGTAAAGACTTCCATTCCATGGGGAGTATCGCTGATGTAGCGATAAACTCATAAGGAGAGATTTGTATATAGAAATGTGAGTAAAAAATTTTGAGATGTAATTTAATGTAATAAGGTGCAGAAACATAGATCTAAGCTTTTGGGTTGGTATGGTATTCAAATATATTACATTATGGTAAAACTGGAAGACTCCCCTGGTATTCATTTTTCTAACCGTATGACTCATCAGACATGTTTGAAACACTAGATTCTTCTTTAAGGATGTTCCAGCATATAAAAAAAAAGTGTCTACCATTAGGATGTGGTTAGGAAATGCAATCATCAGTCTTGTGAAAAGAAATTTCTTCATCAAAAAGTTTTGAGACATAATTATTATTGTGAATGTTGACCAGGACACAAGATAAATCACTTTCTTCATGTGTTCTTAATTTATGTTGGATTTTTTTGTTCTTTATTCTTGCAGGCACAGGCCAAGCAACAAGGAGAATTTGAGTCCATCCATCGTGACTTGATGATTGGATTTGGGAGTTGGGAGTTCAGTCCTGTGGATCTTGAAAACCCTTTTCCAAATAATGAAGGCTCAGTTCATCTATGGCACGGCGATGAAGATGCTCTTGTGCCAGTCACTCTGCAACGCTATATTGCTAAAAAACTTCCATGGATTCAATACCATGAGTTACCTGGTGCTGGACACCTATTTCCAGTTGCTATAGGAGTGGGCGAAGCTATTATTGAGGCGCTTCTGTTGGGTCAGAAGTAGCCTCAACAACTCTTGCCCCCCCTCCCTCTCCTTTTTTTTTTCCCACCCCTCTTGCTTTTAATTTATTTTCCATTTTATAACACTATGTGGCTCTTCGTATAAAACCTCTCTAATATCTATATTTTTCCACGTATCAAGTAAAAAATCTCTAATATCTATGGCATCCCCCTCCTCTGCCGCCCTTCCACTGCTCCACGCAACACGTGCAAAGAGGGTGGTTTTATTTTATTTTTGTTTGTTGATTTTTGTGAGACAACGATATGACAAATGCTGAATGTGGAAACTTAATGGCTAGTTTGGAAACACTAGTATTGTCATTTGTCAGATATTTTATTTTTATATATTATTCAAATACAAAATATTTTTTAATTTTAATATTTTAATTTTTTTCTCTACTCATTATTTAATTATTATAATTTTTTCAAACTCTTTAAATAAAATATGTATTAAATTTTTTAATTTTATAATATTTTTATTTAATTTTTTCTGAAATTTTTTCTAAAATTCAATAAAAAATCTTAATTAAAATAATTTTCCTACTATTTGCAAATATTTAAAATGTTCAAACAAGAGGATTATATAGGCAAGTGACTAAACAAATCAAAAGAACAAAAAAATCGTGAAATTCCGTAAGTGGGGTAAGGGACTTCGTTTGGATGATGAACTCATCCCTTTTAGAGTACTTTTTACATCTAAATACACTTAAGAGTACTTCGTTTCGATGATAAACTCCGGAGACGTTTAGATTAGAAGATAATTTGAGATGAGTTTAGATGAATTAAGATAAATTGTGAATAGTAATGAGATGAGTTGTGAATAATAGTGAGATTTGTGAGTTAAAGTTGTTGAATAGTAATGAATAGTAATGAGATGAGTTGAGATGAACTGAAATGACTAGAGAATCCAAACGTCTCAATTCGTGAGACTCACATTCTCTCTTCATTTTTCTTTTCTCTCAAAAAGTAATGGGACCCACTAACATCCTCTCTCTATTTTTCTCTTTAATTCGTGAGACCCACTGACACTCTCTCTATTTCTCTCTCTTTTCCCTTTATTTGCCCGACACTCTCTCTATTTCTCTTTAATTTGTGGGACCTATTGACCTATTGACTCTTTGACGCCGGAAGATAACTGTTTTTACTGTCATGTGAATAATAGCCGAATAATGGTGGAACCTATTTTTTTTATAATTTTTCATAAATATATCTAAATTTATCTTAACATTCAAACACATTTTAAACTCATCTTAAGTGGATCCCACCAAATTTATTCAACAATCTCAACTCACTACTATTCATAAAAAACTTAATTCATCTCAACTCATCTCAACATTCAATCGCAATAAATATTAGGAAAATACTTTGAATATTAACAATGGAACCCGATTGTCTTTCTTTGTTTTTTAATAATTAAGTGTTTTTTCTAATGATGTTATGATTTTTTTTAAATGTATAAAGGGAAATAGGAATTAAAAAAATGCATGAAAAAAAAACACCCAAATAATCTTGTCGGTGACTTTTATCGTGCTACACACCCTCTGGATGGGTGTATCAGCGTCCAAAATATTAGAGTAATGCTATAGTCATTTGGCTCATGTATTTTTTAATGTATTTTTTTTACAATTATTTTTTATAAAATTTTTTATAATATTTTAAAAAAATAAAATAAATTTATAATATTATTAAAAAACACTTTCTTAATCATGAAGTAAAAAAAAAATTATTAAAAAATACTTTCTTAATCATGAAGTAAAATAAAAAAAATAATTTTTTTTTACTTCATGATTAAGGAAGTATGTTTTAATAATATTATAATTTTTTTTAAATATTTAAAATTGTTAAAAAAATCTATATAAAAATAATTGTAAAAAAAACACATCAAAAAACAAATGATAGAGCCAGGGGTGCCTCCCAGCGGGAGCCACCAACGATGGCTCTATCATTTTCCAAAATATTAAGGCATGTTTGGTCTCAACACATCTCATCATATCACATCTCACGATTTAAAAACAAATATTTTTTAATTTCAAATTGTCAACATTTTTATTTAATAATTACCTAATCATTACAATTTTTTTAAACTTCTAAACAAAATATAAAAAATTATTCAACTTTTTTAAAATCTCAAAATAAAAATAATATTAAATTCTAACAATATTTTAATTTTATAATATTTTTATTCAACTTTTTTCTCAATCATTTTCAAAAACTCCATAAAATATCTTAATTTAAATAATTTCATTACTATTTATATATTTATCATTTTATCTCCTCAGTATAACCAAATGAGGCAAATAGATTCAATCCCAGTCAGAACAGTTCAGTTCTTCCAATGTGACTCAGACAAATATTATATGAATGTCCCCTTAGGAAATCCCAGCCAGAAGATTTTCTTGACAGCATTTAGTGTATCCAGATACAAACAGTCTAAAGGTTATCAGCTAATATTCCAAAGGCAAAAACTATAGTTTTGGATATGTGCTTAAAGAAAAGGAAATTAGAGTGACAAACTGTAACTTTCCCATCTTTTTTTTTACCTTTTATTTTCCCACGAGTGAACTGAAAGCAAAAAGGATATAACTCTTTATTCAAACAATTACTGAGGGGACTGATCCAACAGTGACAAGCCTCCTAAGTTACAGCTGAAATCTCAGAAGGCAATACACAACTTATTTGTAACCATGTCAAAAGGACTAACATAAACCTTAGAAAATTATCCAGAACGAGAAAAATAAATTACAATTGACATATTCAGTCATTTTAAAGTGACCGCAGTCACACTCTAAAAGACATCAGATTGATGAAGATACTCCAGCCCTTTGAGACAGCAAAAGGATTAAGCATAGGAAAATAGCATACTCCGAACTTACTTGGGAAGCCCGTTTTCGGGGTTGAGAAGAGCCTGATTCTTATTAGAAAGCAAAACTGGACCTCTCCCAGGTCTCGTGCAGATAAAATAACTAACATCCCCCTTGTATTTCTGGGATGGAATGCCATCCTTAATTTCTGGAGGTGGGGGCAAACCTTCCACATCCTTTATCCCCTCAAGCCCAGCATCTTGTAAAATGGACTTATCACCAACAATGTAACTGAAAGATATGCAAAAGAAACAAGGAGAAAAAAAAAAGTACCATCAGAAAAGTTGCCAAGCCGGCTGCCATACAAAAATAAAAATGTCTGAATTTTTTTATGATGAGTAAAAATGTATGAAATTTTCACTAGGACAATGAATTCGTATCGCATCAATCCTAATGCAATGCTATATCGTAGGTGTAAAATCCAAAGACATTACTTGTTCAGATCTGTATCTGAATTTGGAGGGAAGTAGAAGAGCAGCCTCTGAAGTAAAAGGGTAGCAGCCTTTCTATCACGAGCAATCATCACTGCATTCGGGCCAGCATCAAAAGTATATGCCACCTGTCGGGTTTTTCACAGTCATATTCAATCTAGGCAAAATAACAAAGTTCCAAGAGGCAAGGCAGTCTATGATTTATGTATTATCCGTTTCAACAGAAGCAAAATTAAAATAACCAATCTAATCACTGACCGATTGTTGGATAAATGATGAACAGTATAATGCAATCAAGGCTGGGAAGCAGTTTAGCAATCATGAAGCCAAAGCCAAATTCTACACTGAAGTTGAGAGGGTTTTATGACTGCTTTAGAAAAATGAAAAAAAGGGATCACAATATTCCAAGGCTTTGTGCTTTTAAGAGAAATTGCAGGAAAAACTTACCCCATAAAAAATAATTCATAGTTTAGATTTTTCCCAATACATGAAATTTTAAATTTTAGAAAGGTCTTAAAAGATATTGTTTCAATGACTAAAATTTTGAAAACTTCTTGGAAACTGCACTTCTAATCTCTAATCTAGAGATGGCAGAAGCTTCAACTTTGTCAATCATGTGTATTAGAGGCCAGAACAAATCCTCTTTTATCATTGCATAAGGTATAGAAGTTTAGAACCCTTGCAAGCCGTAATGTTGAATTATAAAGAAACTTTCTTCATCTATAACCATTTTCCATTTTTGCTTCTTTTTTTCTTGTGTGCCAGAAATTATTTTCCATCATATACTAAAAAAAATCATTCACAAAGCAATATTCAACCTGGGAACCTAGGTCCAATCTGTTTCTAAATACAATCACAAAGGTTTCCAGAAAAGAAAAAGGAGAAATAAAATCAAACCTGAGGCGTTCCTTCAGATCGATTCCATTTTTCAACAATACTGATTATCCTGAAAAATAATTATTTCATTAGCTAATGCTGCTGCTCAATGAAAAAATAAAGACATAATCAAAGCTATATAACCAAAAAGGCAGAACTTGCCTATGGGATGTATCATTCATGTAGAATATTGGGGGAGATGTGTCCAGGCAAACAGCGTGAAACTGGTTGCTATCAGCACAGGTCAATTGTGCAAAAGATGTGAAGTCACGATTTTTTATGGCTTCTTCCATTTTTAGTATGCGTTTTGGTACTATTTCCTGTTACAGTCCGAAAAGAGGAGAACATAAAAAAAAAAAATACCGATTACTTATAAAATAAAAAAAGAGGAGAACATCATACTCAAAAGTTCAATCCAATTTCAACCATATGAGAGAGTTGAATAATAATGGAACTTAAAAGACATGCCCTTGAAGAAAAGAAGAGAGGGAAAGAGGCAGAGCAGGAAGAGACGTGAAAATTAAAATTAAAATAAAGTTTTATAAAAGGACCAAAGGTTCCATATATTATTTTTTGTATAAGTTACATTTATTTAGAGAAATGCTTGGTCTACACATGAATCTTATAAAATGAAACTTACAAACTGATGTGGTTTGATATGATACATTAGATTGTAAAACACTTTTTGTTATAAAGTAGTTTATATCAAACACTTTTTGATATGAAGCCACACCAGTTTATAAACTTGTTTTTCAAATATTCATGTAGATCTAGCACTTCTCGTTAGTTTATAAAGGAAAATATGAGTTGATCCTAAAATTGATCTCATAGAAGACACGACAACTAACCCTATCTTATTTTCCAAAACCATACAAAACCCACCAATTTTATATCACCGTAGGCAGTGGCCACTATTTGGAAGATAAGATGAATGAAAATACCTTTGCTCTATGTTTTAAAAGCAAACTTGTTTCAACAGTTTCACGCATTCCAGTTGTGCTACTCGTTTCCTTCTGCCTTGAACTTACCTAAAATAAAAATAAATAAATTGAGATTGAATCAACAAAACAACCAGGAATAGTATGAGCAATTAAACATCAGATACTCATCAGGCAGCTTAGCATACACATTACACCACACTAATAACCAATGACGATTATGATGATACTACAGTCTAGCATATATATTCAGATGAACGTCATAATGATAATTCAGCAAGCACATTAGACACTAAAAACATCTTTCATCATACTTTGTATACCTCTCGTGTGCATGGCTCTCCATCACCCCAAAGGCAATTCTTAAAGAAGTTGAACTTATACACCGGAACATAAATTTGTCTACTGCTCAAATTCACCACAAACCTCATTCACAGTGAAGAATAAAGGGGAGAACCATACCACAGCAATGATAATAACAAGATCATCCCAGTGTTTCTCATCTGCAAGTTGAACTGCAAGGCTGTCCCTTCCATCCTCATCCTTAACAAATTAATATATAAAGGATCAAAACTAAATGCTAAAAAAAATTGCTTTCTTAACAGAGAGCACCTAAATAAACATGAGAAAATGAACATACTTTTCCCATGATCCACTTGACAAACCCACCATATAAGCTGCGACAAGCACTGCCTGAGCCTTGCCTGTATTAGTTAAAAAGAAACATCATTGCCAATTTTAACAATTATTCTAGGGTCCCTCCTTATAGAGGTACTAGACATTCGGTCTCAGCAACTAAAATCCTTAAGATTGGACATGTATTAGCAATGAAAGAGATACCTTGCAATAGCAGAGAGCTTGCTTTGATCTTCTTTCACATTCATTAACTTCGCAAGGGAAAAAACTGCAAATAAAAAGAATAATTGCATGCACTTAGGGTCGGCAATATGTTCTCTAATATATGATTTTTAAACCAGCTAATTTAAAGCTGAAGTACCCAAGGATCGATTTCTCCAAGCAGATGCAGAATATCCTAACTTCATAGTACAAATACGTACTTTATTCTTTAATTGGATTTATGTACTATAGGTGGCCATATATTCCATATATTTAATAATATACAAACAAGAACACCCACAGTATGCTCGTCGTTCCATTGGCAGATGTATGTAGGAATTAGATATAGGAATGGCTATTATGAGGTAATTTTCCATAATCTGCTCACTTTTCAAGTTCCATTATAATCAAGCTAAAAAAGATTTGAGGTTGGTTGTAAAATAATAAAATAGCAAAAGATATACTATTTTTTTTTTGGATTCTTTGTATACTAAGATATACAAGTGCAAGCTCAAACATGTGTATGGAAAACACCAACTTAAGTGCAGTATCAGAGGACCAGTTATATTGAGTTATTTTGCACCAAGCAAAAGTATTGGCATCAGCCAAAACACACCCTATGTGGCTTTAAGTGAAATGACCAGAAACTCCCTACAACAAAACCCACGTTCCGCACGTTCCCTCTCATTTCACCCGTTTCAAATTATTTTTACTTTCACTCTCCTCCCGCGTCGCCCATCCTCTCCCCCCCCCCCCGCTTCGCTCATTATCTCCCCCATCCCCCCCGCGTCGCCCATCCTCTGCAGGATCTGAAAGGGGTGGTCATGGGGAGGCTACGGTGGAGCTAGTGGTGCCGTCAACTGTCGAGGTGGCGGCATGGTGGTCTGGTGGTGCAGATTTGGCCATGAGGGAGAGAGGACCTGTGAGGGAGAGGGCATGTGAAGGAGAGAGAAAGGTCGGTGTGGGCGGGGGAAGGAGGGTATGGCTGAGAGGTGGAGGTCCGGCGTGCTCGTGGGCGGTGACGCATGGATGTATGTGGCGGAATGTGAACCGTGAAATGGGGAAACTATGTAGAGAGAGAGGGCGTGCGTGCGAGGGAAGAGGGAGGAGCTACGGGCCTCGGGCTGGGGGAGGAGGAAGGGCTCGGTGGTGGTGGTGGTTGATGGCTGCGATGGGAGGCCCAATCGACGGCGGCGGCGGCAGATCTGAGTTGCGACGGGGACACGCGTGAGAAGAGAGAAATGGGAAGGGGGAGGGGGAGGGGCTGCGAGGACTGGTTTTAAGGAAGAACCCAAAAACAAAACAAAAAAACCACGTAGGGTGTGCAATGTGTGCACCGCTACAGTGGCTGATCCCTATCAAAACTCTTTGCACCAAACACATGTTAACCCATTTGAAAAGTAACCATGAGAGAATCACCAGAATTTGATGATACAAAATGTATAACTTGGCTGTCTACAATATGATAAAAGAAACTTTGAACTGAATTTTAATATTTAAAAGTCATGGTAGAATAGTTTGGATTTCTTAAAAATCATGCAATTAATAGACTGATTGACAAAAACATGCAGAGTCAAGAGATTTTAATGAGGCTCTACTAAAGGAGTAGACATGTACTGTCAATAGGCCGAAACCACATCTATATCAAGGAAAGAAAAAATCTTTTGATGTCATTAGTTGCTGTATAGAGGAAAACCGATTCAATGATCATTCATATTGCAGGGATGAGGCAGTTTAATGCTCAAAAGTAAAGGCCTGAACCACTAACGCATTTTAATAAAACAACACAATATGAAAAGAAAATTGGGGCAACTAGATCATACCAAGACAAGCAAGCCCAGCCGCTGATGAGGCTAAACCGGCAGCAGTAGGGAAATTGTTGTAAGAAGCAATATGTAAGTGCAGTTTTTCCCAATCCTTCTTTGCAATTTTGATACCGTTTTCCTCATCCTCAACATCACTAGCACGACTGCGAATTTCCCTCAGACAACTTTGGAACCTGCCGCCGGAAAGGGAAATCTCCTACACCAACCAACAGAAACAAAAGACACCATGAATTAACTTCAAAAGTCAAAGGATCACGGTATTTAGGATAAAAAGAATGACGAGAAGGACTAATTCGATGTTTCATTTCCGCTAGAGGGAAAGGTCTTGTTTTGTAAATCTGAAATAGTAATGCATTTCCATGCTTCAATCAGGTTAATGATCAAAATTACGATTTATTTTTTCCCCATACATCATCAATCACTATAATTATAGATGTGTCTCTCTCTTCGTTTCTTTTATTAGGTCCTTATAACGGCCACCCAGAAACATCTATACGTTTGCGTGAAGCCAAATCTGAATTTTCGGTTCTTGAAGCTGATCAATTATATGAAGCCGAATCCAGTCAACTCCAATATTCACCGATTCAAAAATCATTATGAATAGACACCGAATAATTTAAGCGTTCCAAATTCCAATCTCTTTGCCTCCCCGACACTTACTCTTTGAACAAACGGTCCTGTATGGTATCAAACAAAGCAGTTTGACTAAAGAAACAAAATTTTCTATTATTCTTTCACCCCGCTTTCTCAACAGCCAAACACATCTTAGTTCCGAGGGAATTGAGAAAGAGCCAAAAAAGGCAGAGAAAAAACTTTCTTTCTACTAGACTTACCTTGCCATTGAGCCACATGCGGTCGCGGTCAAAGGAGGGGCTGACGGCGACGGTGGTGATGGTGCAGAGGTGATCGGGATCAAGCGTGACGCTGATGCTATCATTAACGGGAAGGATTAGGGTCTCGTCCCTCTTTCCCCAGTACTTAATCACCGCTATGTTCGTCGGGGTCTGCGCCGTCACCATATGCACCCATTTCTCAGCCTCAACCGCCATTTTCGCAAAAGCAAAGTGAGCGAAACCAGATTGAATATGAATCTGAGAGCAATGTGAGAGAGTCGTGGAAGGGTATATCGCCTTATATGACAAGTAAATAGAGAGAGCGGGAGGACAAAAGGAAGAATACTGACTTTGTTAGCTCTCTCTTCTCACTCTCCTCTTCAAATTGTCGTGGTTGAACTCTTTGGGTTTGGAATTTTAGGGAAGGTGGGACCCATCGCCGTGCTTGAAGTTGAATTCTTGTTCTTGTTTTGTGTGTGTGTGTGTATATATATTAAAATAACGAGTTAGGAGAGATCCGCCGGAGCCACCAGAGCTTCATTATCATAAATGGAGCGTTTTTAGAGAGGAGGAGGTTTTCAATGACATGGTGGAATCCTGGATCAAGGACATCCCAACCTAACAAAGAGCCACTGTCGTACGTTTGGTGTAAATGCAGAGATTCACGAGGAATGGCGTGCGCCGACTGGACCCCAAGTATTTTGATTGAGTTTCTGGGTTTGACCCAATACATATTTTTTCGATTATTTCGAGGTTTTCATCCCTAAACTCAACTCAAATAACACAACTCTTTTGGGTTGACCCATTTTTATTTTCAATTTTTCCGGCTTGCTTTGTATAATAGGGTAATGATACCCTTCCGACCAGTCTTTTCCTCCTTTTATCACTCATGTTATATTTTAATTTTTTTTTTATCATTTTTTAAATATTTTTTTAACATTCTTAATTATTAAAAAAAACTAAAAAATATATAATTTTACTAATAATCATTTCGATAATTAAAATATTTTGAGAATTCTACGTATAATTGCCTTTGATAATTTTGAGAAATATTTTTGTATTGCATTTTCAGTAATTTTGCTTTTATTCATGAAAGTGATTGACTTCATTGAAAAGATACTTTGAATTGCATTTTATTTTTATTGATGAAAGTGGTGAAATATACTTAAAATATAATGAATATTGAGAATGATGTTCCTATTGTCATTTAAAAATAAAAAATAATAATAATAATCTTAACATCAATACTTTTCAATTCCATGGCAATCTTATTATATAAGAAATGATGTGGCACTGAAATATATATAAAAAAACAAAAACAAACGCTAGAATCATTTTCCTTACAAATCTTGCCATATTTTTTTTATGGATAGTATTACCTGACAAAAATATGAATCCAAGCTTTGGATTCATCATAGGAAATAAGCAAAAGGACAACACTTGAAGTAGATGATCAATGCATGCAATCAAATCCCAACTTGCATGGGTTTAGTGGGATTCTCATATTTGTTGTATGAAAAATTATTCTCATCAGTTACTATTTACCATTGCACATCTCATATCCTATGAAAAAATTTTAAATATAGAATGTGAGAATGAATAATAACTGATGCATAATATTCCTCTTATTGCATTTGCATGAGTTATTCAGTGGAAGCATATTGATGAAAGTCAAGCTCACATACTACTGCTAATTTTCTTTTCCACTTTTAGTACAAAGTAATAGAAAGAAAATATATTATATTATATTTATAAATCGGTATATAAAGCATATCATTTAATAATAAAAATATAATTTACAAGAATTTAAATTTAAATTTCTCTTAAAAATAAAATATCAGATTACTCTATCTTGTCATCTTGTGTCTTTTTAGTGGCCAGGTGAAAGGAACATTGGATGGTTGGTGGATGACAAGATATATATACCAATGTGTTGCACAAATTTCTCAGTTTGCAATAATGATAGTTCTCTCACGAGTTTCACAGTCACCAAGTCATCGATCTCCTTTGGCCACAAGAATGATAGTTCTCTCACGAGTCAATTGAATCCCACCTACTTTTTTTATTTTTTATTTTTTGGGTCCAGTCAATTTATAGCAGCCAAGCCCTCCAAAATGGGCTACTATCATTTCTTCACTTTACATTGACTATAGCTCCCAAAAAACTTAAACAATTTCATTTTATTTTTTTAAGCAAATTAATTAAATAAGAATGTACCTAATCTTTCTATAAGGTGTGAGGAGCACGAGGAGGCTGCAAGTAAATTAATATCCTTAATTTAATGGTCTTTGCAGTTCAATTAGTTACATCTCTACCAGTCGTAAGTTTTGAATGATGGTTAATTCCTTGAGCTTTTGAGTAGATTTACCAAGAAAAAAATTATTAATAATGACCATTTTATTTCAAATATTTTCCGTAGAATAATTTATGTGACACCCCATATAATAAGGATAATGATAGGTGATGTATATAATCTTACATTACTTGAGAAGTAAAAGTTCGTGCTCTTTATAAGATTCTAATAGAGCTCCAATTATATCATTAACTAATCATTTTGGAGTTTAGGTTATATGATTTGAGCATTACAAATAGTATCAGAGACTATCTCAACTAAAAATATGAGACTTGAGCCGTGCCACATACGATGGATTGGTCCGACAAGAACGTCGGAAATTGAAAAGGAGAGATTGTGACACCTCATATGATAAGGATAAGAGTGTATAGTATATGAGATCCCACATTATTTGAGAAGTAGAAGTTCTTGCTCTTTATAAAATTCTAATGGGGCTTCAATTATATCATTGACTAATCTTTTTAGAGTATAAACCATGTGATTTTGACATTCTATTGGGATGTTATAATTTATCCACAAAAATTACTTATTTTCAATTATTTACCGAAACAAAATCTTAAAAGTTATCCTAAAAATATTATCCGATGTTAGTACTCTAATATATTGCTGTGAAAGTCATTAGTATTTTTATGTAAAACATATATATTAAAGAAGAAGAAAAAAACAAAAGAACGAACACGTGATTCACCAATACTCCACAAATTATTTGCTTCTGATTAACAAAACCAAAAAACAAAAACATGCTACAAGAAAAAAACCTTTTTAACGGCCAAAAATAATTGGGGCGAATAATTTTTGGACGCAAGAGACCATAATTTACTGTAGCCGCATTCTTGTTCTGACAAATGAGAAATTCACTGTAAAAAATAAATTTTGCGGCGATTTTGGGCCGCCACAAATATGTCCGCCTGCAAAAGAACGGAAATCACAGGTTATTTCTTTTGCAGCGACATGTGCATCGCCTGCAAAAGAATTTCTGTCGGGTAAAATGTTTTGCAGCGAAAAGTATGCCCTTTGCGGTGAAAATACCTCACAGCAAATGGGTAGATTTTTTGTAGTGTTACACCAATTAAATAATACATTATATATAATATTAATTACTGGCCATATATGCATGATGCAAATGAAAGATCAACGTCCTAATTCCACATGATGATCTAAAAATATATTAACACATTCATCAAGATGCATGTTCAACCATTAATTACATAATTAATCGTGTTTCAAATCAACAATATCATTGCATGTATATATATCTAAAATCCTAACACTCATCAATAGGTTTCTCATGTAAAATTAATCTACATCAGCTAGCAAATGTACTTTCCAGATCAAGTCCTCCTCTTCTTGTAAATCTCGAGAGAGAGAGATAAGAGATTTATCGTAAATGAATCAATTGTATATCTCCCATTTCATTGAGTCTCATATGATGTTATTTTAAAAGAAGAATATTTTATTTATAAAAAAAAATTACATAAAAATAAATGTACAAAATAATATAATTTGACGTGATATAATTTGAAGTACTATATTATCTATAGTACTTCTAATGTGAGAAAGAACATTCAAGATAGCCAACTTTTGCATGTAGCAACGTAGGTACGTGTACGTAACCGATTACAAATCATGACTCTATAGCAACCTCCGTACGCGCGCTCGCGCTCGCGCTCCTATTATAGTTTTGTAACTGTTGCTGCGATTTATAAATTTTGTTTGGATAGTGAGATAAGATTATTTGATATAGATTGAGATGATTTGTAAATAATAATGAGATTATTAATTAAAATTAAATAAAATAAAATAATTTGTAAAGAAACCGTTTCTTCTCACTTCTGTATCCAAACGTACCCTTAATTTGCCTAATATCTCTGACTTCTTGTGATGCTGATCTTTTTCGTTTCTATCACGTTTGTCGGAGCTTCTGCATGTAGATATATGCTGTCTCGATTCATCTCAATCCTTTCTGTTCAAAGCATATTTATGATGGTTAAGCACGCACGCAAGTACTTTCCATACTTGTACTTTCTCAAATAACAATATAATTAAGCTAAAAGGTGGTCAGAACAACGAATCTGATCTTTGCAATAAAAGACTTATGTATTTGAACAGTTTATACAGATCATTTCTCTATATATTTTGATCAGGCTTTGGCACATTGTATCAACTTAACTTTTTGGGCGGACAGAATAGATTCCTCATCCGAATCGGGTCTCTTCCTTTGGGCATCGTCCTCCTTAAACACGGATGAAAAAACTAGTGGATGAGGTGTGAATAGTGACTGATGTATAACTTTTTTTTTTACTACCATCTATACTCTAAACATCATGAATGAGTTCCTTTTTCAATATTTCTATCTGTCTTTCCATTTAAAACAAAAACAAAAAACGATTCTTTGTCCCAATCGTACTTCATGTGTCACATGTCATGATCCGGAAATTGTAGTGTACTGCTCGATCCTCATGGAAAATCTGTTCTCTCAAGAAATGAAATTGAATACTTCTGTAATCCGTTAATCAGAAGTATCATGACTCCTAATAATATTTATGTAAACAAATGATGAGAGAATTATATATTTATCCTCGTGAAACCGGTCATGGAGGAGGACTGTGATTCAGAGATGACAGATGGTATGGTGACACCAGTTTCATAAACAAGATTAATGCTCTTTCTGTGGACCAGAAAGGAAAGTGGGTTTGATTTTCAGCCAGAAAAAGAGGCAAACCATTGTCCAAAGTGGTCCTTTTTCTTTTCTATGATCATTATTGGGGCATATACTATTGCCACTATCTTTTCTGTCGAATGATATCATCACCTCCGAGTTAAAAGATAAGGTCTCTCCCATATTCTCTACTTTACTCATATATACCTCTATAAAAGATAGTTCAATAGAACTACTTTATTATATTATATGGATGCACATACAAACAGAGAGGATTTCGAGGATACAGTTCAGAAGCTCTATGCATATATTGCTAGGAGGAAGGCAGATGGGTAGTAAAGAAAAAGGGTTGTTTCTCATATTCTTCTCTTACATATGTATTTGTTCAACTTCATCCCCTCTTCAGAAGGTCTTGCTTTCTTCAGGTACTGTACTAACCCTTTATCTTTCTTTGAGCTTTACTACACAACCTCCACCACACTCCACATTATTCTCATACCTTTGTATTTCTGCACCTTCATCTTCTCTTCAGAAGGCAGTATACCCCCCTGTATTATATTTTCCTTGCTTACCTTTTTCAGTTCTTTTTAGACATAGTTTGAGTCAGAAACTCATTTTTAAGTTGTTTGAGTTCTCTTTAGACGGGCTTTTCAACCAGTAATTCCTAACATCCTTGCTTCTCAGGCACTGAACTTTTGAGACTTATATGATCCATACTTACCAATAACAGAAGTTATAATTCTTTTGCTACAATCCCATGTTCAAAGTGCAGTCAACAATGGATTAAATCGGAGATTGCAAGGACATGATACTCAGAAGAATAAACTACACGATCTAAGTAGAATTCATGCTGCTAGTTTAGATGTGATTGATTTAAGAGAATCACATACTGAAATAGTGAAATGTAATTAAGATTATTAGCTCCTTTAGTTCATGAAACAATAGCACATGACAAGGTTAACCTGAGACCTTCCACTTTAGAAGAGACTACAGCCTTTTGGCAAAAAGACTCAACGGTATCAAAACTAGATTTCTTCTTAATTAGGACATAACATAAATGAAACTTCGAATCTCTCAAATGGCAAAAAATTCCTGTCTCCACATTAAAAATGGATTCTTATACAGCTGTAGAAAATTCCTATAGTACTACAACAGGGAAATCATATATTTTACCTCGAACCATTCGGTGGCAGTAAGAAGCTTAGAATTCGTTGATTAAGATGTTTTAAGATTCCCATGCATTCATCATATATAAATAGCAGAGGATATGAATTTGTTGATTAAGATGTTTCAAGGTTCCCATACATTCATCATATATAAAGAGCAGAGGATATCATGCACAAAATGAAGCGAACCTTATTCCTACTGCTGTCTGTACTCTATACTTGAAGAGGGAGCACCCACTGAAACCTGATTAGATCTCTTCTGCATCATACGCTGTTTCTGCCATTGGTTTGCTATCACTTGCGTTCTTTTTAGCATCAGTGAAGATTAGTAGGAGAGACTCCAGTTCAATCTTAGATTAATACTTTGAGAATGGACCGCGTTGATCTTGTCCTGGCTTGACGAATTTGGCACAGACATCTAACCTAAGATTGGATTACTTAATAATCCCGCATCAGCATTTAGCATCAACTAACTTAATCCTCGCAGATTACTAACACTTGGATTAAAAAACTCGACATAACAAAAACCATGTCTTGATTCCTAATGTCGCATTTGCAGATCCAACTCACTTGGGAGCAAAGTTTGCTAGCAGGTATGCCAGCGGTTCTGTTGCTGAAAGTGGTGGGAGTAGTATAAAACATAACAGGAAGATTGAAGGTGCCCATGGTCATGGAGCTACTGGTGGTGTTGGATCCAATGGCAATGGTGAGAATGGAAATAATGGTGGTTCGAGATCACCTAATATGCAAGGAGGTACGGCTACCATCCCAGTATATGTGGCCGGTGCTGCCAATAACCGCCACCAGAACCATCATCGTGGGTCTGGCAACCGCAACCGGAACTCCCCAGGACTTTCAATCTTGGTTGCAAACACCTTGGCCTCTCTCCTTGCAGGTTTATATTACTAACATCGGGAAACAAACAAATATGTTGCTTTTTACTGTTCATAAGGGTTGTCCGTTGTGGGACTTGGCTTACTTGGATTAATGTTTTGCTGCAAATATAAGCTACACTGTATAATGTGTTGGCTTTGGTTAAATCACTGGCAAAAGCTTGATACACCCATACATTATTCTGCATTTGCGTAGCTTAGATTAATTTGTCGGTGGGTGGAAAATGAAGATCTTTCAAGATAATCTTAAACGTATAAATCCAGTAAGAAAAAAATCCAAAAAAAAAAAAAGAGACAGGATGATTTTGGAAATGATGAAAGGACGACGATTAAAAGATATAACATTTTTTTCAATAGAATAATTGAAACCGAGAATGAATATGAGCAGAACCAAGTAGTCCTGCTGCTCTATTTATGTTTTAAAATTTCAACTCGTCATATGCTCACAGCATCATAGGAAGCACTATTTCGGTGAATGGCAGGCTCTTGTAATTAAGCCATTAAAACTAAAACTGAGCCTTCTCCGAGGACCTATAAAGAATTATGTGTGAAAGTGTGTTTATGCATCTGGTATAATCCATGGGTCAAAAACAATATGAAACTCTTTCTTTCTAACTGCATCAGTTATAGTGATGCATGAATAATTTATAAGATAAGCAACCTCAATATATCATTTTCCATAATCTTTCAATCAAATTCTTCAATGTGAACCCCACTTTATTATTGCACATCTAGCAAGGCTGGAATCCCGCATCTACAATCTTTATACATGCTAAAGTAAAATTCCATATGGAGGAATAACCTAAGATTATCTAATGGAATATAGGAAGATAGTTACTTGAACTTGTAGAAAACTGGGACAAGTCAGAAATTATCGACTTGCTCAAGTTTGCGAGCCTGGAAAAACTTGCAGCGTCCCTTTCCACTCGATTCAATTTCTTCACTCTTCCTCTTGGATGGGGTGAAACCAACATTGCTTAATTTTAATTGACGCTTGCCATGACTACTACCAGAGCCTTCTTCGTCCATTTTATCAGATTCCCTACAAGAAGATCAAAGAGCTGATATAAATAAAATTGACATAAAGGATTATGAGTGGGGAAAGGGCATATCGGAATGGATGTTGATAACGCGCACACACATCACATCGGCACATAACTAAGATGTTCACAGCAAATATATGGATGTGTCCAGTTACAGAGGTGCATCCCTCTTCAATGGAAAGTGGTTCTAGTTTTACTCAATTTGATTTTGTCATAAAGAGCTGAGAAAGAAAAAAAAAATCCAATGGCTAGTTCAGAAGGAGCCCCTCGAAGTCACACACAAATCCACAACTGAAAAAAAAAAGAAATTGACCTTTACCAAGAAAGACTACCCTAAGCATCTGCTCTGAACATAAAGTTGATGCCATCTAGTCATGCTACTACACTAATATATCCTATAGTGTTATGAACCGCCTTACCTTTTTTATCAACGAGTTTTTTACTACTGTGTCTCTTCTTTTTTTGATTGGCACTGGGTGTCTAGGAACAAAGTCCCGACTAATCCCAGGGGTGTATAGGCCCTCAGCAAGGAATTTTCCGTAAGTGCACCTAAAGTAAATCAAGGGGAAAAACCCCAGTCTGAATTACTCTGCCTCTTCCAAATTAGAATGAAAATCTTATATTGGGGAATAAATCAGATAACATCAAAGCACCGCTTCAAACAGCATAAGGTGCGTATTTACTACTAACAAGTCTCTGAATTCGAGCATAAAAATCAAATAAAACAAAAGTTGGAGATATTTTTCTTTTGATAAGTAATTGAAGATTCTATTATCAAATTGCAAAAGGAATAGCCCAGGTACAAGAGTGAAGTTGAAGATATTATGAAATGAATTAACTAAATTCCTCATTCAATTGAAGGTATCATATAAAAAATTCCAATACTCCCAAGGCAATGTTATTAGTTACCAACATATGATAAAGTTGCTGCCTAAAACTGTATTCCCCTATATATATTTTTTTTTTGGCATCAAGAGACATTTGAGATTCCATACGTGACAAAGTTCCAAAATACACCTAGTTTGGCTCAACTCAATGAAGGCATGTGTCTGAACTTTAGTTCATTTCTGAGCTTAGCCAGAGAAAAATATAGAGGTACTATTTTAATGTATCGCTATCCTCATTCACTATCCATATGGGATGCTTGAGGTACTAAATATATTGATTAGATCTTTTATAACACATTTTCTGGGAGGTAGTTACAATCATATCATTATTCGACGAGCTATTATAGTATCAATATTTCATGTATGCTCAAGATTATAGGCAACCATGTAGTGGAATGCATATAGACATTGAAAAATAGAGTATATATAAGCCAGGCATGTTTTCAATATGAACTGACACTTTTTATTTTTATTTTTTATAAGTAATCAATATGACACTAAACACTGAAATAGGAATTGCCAAGAGAACGTGAAATGAGGACTGACCATAAGACTTCCACCATGTCCTTCAAGTAGGGAGTGCATGTACCCCAACTAAAACGTACCAGCGATGGGAATCCAAAAATCAAGTGTTTGTGATGTTCCAACCAGGCCTTGGTTTCAGGATCTATAAAAATAAAACATAACCAGACACCTCGTAATAGAATAACCATATAATATTTACAAACTTACAGCGTATGAAAAAGAGAAGAAAGAAGTTTTCACCTCCAGGGTATCCAGAACCAAAGTTCCTGTGAGTGTTATCTGCTGTTTCATCAAGCACCCATTCCCGCAAGGCTCTGTCTCTTGTGACCTGCATTCATGGTCAAATGAAAGATAAACTTAGATATGGCGCGTAAAAATTTTTAAAATGGAGGCAATTTGGAGAAGGTGGAGTTAATAACCTTTGCAACTATGCTTGCTCCACTCACAACTGGATAAAGACTATCAGCCTTCTTCGCAACCACAAATTTGATAGCAGGAAACCTTTGAGACAATTTCATTCTGTACTTCTCAGGATCACCCACTGTATCCAGGAAAACCTGAATGATATGCAATAGTAGATATTTCTTTTGAAAATGGAAACCTCCTTTGAAAATTTATGTATAATGTATACAGCATCCAGCCTAATGCTAACAATGAATCTCAAATAATTTACAAAGACTTTTACCTCAGTTAGGAGAACTCCTATGTTTAGAACCCGATTGATGAGGCCAATCGCAGAGTCATGTGATATTTCATTAAGATTTATCTTATTTCTGTTGATAACAAGAGGAAATCAGTAGAAACAGCAAACTACAAAAAAGGCAGATGCAGATTCTTAACTTTTTTACTGACCTCTTTAACATTTTGGCTGAGAGCTCCTTCGGATCTATGACATCCACATCCCAACCAATTGAGTCATCAGCCTTTAAATTCTCAAACAACTCCTCCCTCTTCTCTTCTTTTAGTGTCTTTGAATCTGTAGAGAACAGAACAGAACACCTCGTCATTGAGTCGGTCATGTGATTTCTGAGACCATATTGTACAAGAAAGCAGCTCATAGCAGACGGTGTGAACTATATCATCCTTTGAACTACAAAGGTAAAAGTCAAAAGTCCCAGGAGCCACTCCTCCCCTTTAAGGTAGCGCCATGAGCAGCCAATAACAAGGCCCTATCAGACCAAATAGTCATATTTCCAGGTAATTACGTTGCTTTCTATAGCAATATATTAGTTTTCTCTGAGTATTAAAAAAAATTCAAATTTTCTTTTTGTAAGTATTGTACGACAGCTTGGCTCACTGGCTTTGTTTAGTTTGCCATTATGATTATAAATAGACAGTTTGGTGTTTAAGAAATTTAAGGAGGGGAAAAAGGAAAGAAAAAAAGCAAAATAAGAATATGAAATCAGCTAAGCCATATTTTTTATATATATAGTCGAGTTTTTGTTCTTAAACTTCAAGTTTGAAATGACGTTCAATGTTAAATGAGATATCTTTGTCCTCTCAAAAGACTAATATGCTTGATTCACTTTGAAGACAGGGATATATCTAAAGAAATTACCAGACACTCTCCTAAAGAGGCACAAAAAACTTATATGAAATTTCTATGCTAGCAAATATCGAGAGAATTAATGGTTTTAGGTCCACTTATGTATTAAATAATATAACTTTATTAAGATTGTCATAGGCCTACTTCGACTTCACGGCACTTCCTTAAATAAATGATAAAAACAATGCTTTATATGGAGGCTAGTAACCGTTTGATTTTATTTGTTGTTTTAGTTATTAGCTTAATAAAATGAGGACATATAAAAAAAAACCCATCAAACATACAAAGTTTCATCAATTAAGAGTTAGCATTATTCCACAAAAGTTACAAATGAATAGAGAAAAGCTATTTGAAGCTGAACCTGCAAAGTTCAAGGCGGAAAGAGTTTTCTGATAGGAGCGAGCACAGTACAAGCAGCCGTACACCATAGGTCCTGAAACAAATATATGTATGTATAATGAAAAACAAGAACAAAGTTTACAGAAACCAGAAATTTCGATTAAAAAACTGAGGAAAAAAAAGTAAAAAAAAAAGAAAAGAAAAGAAAAGAGAAGACCTAAAACAGGGCCTCGTCCAGCTTCATCGATGCCCATTATGCAAGGCTTCGACGCCCATTTGGGCAGAGGAGCATCCGATCCCATTCTCTCTCTCGGATCAGTCGCCACCCACTCGCTCACAAAGAGAGCATTTTCGGTTTCCCGCCAGAAAAAGGGCAGCAAACGTTTAGGTTTTCGCTGCGGGGGTTGCGCTCGGATCCGGATCTCCTGCCCGGATTGTGTACTAATATTATCAGACGTCCGATTGTGCAAGTGTACGTAGAGGTAAATAATCTAAGAAACATATTTATACCTTAAAAGAATAGATTAATATTTGGTCGATGAGAGATATTTTGGGATAAAAAATTTATTTATAAACTGGTGTAGATAATACACTTAATAAAGTATTTACACAACATAATTTAATTTAAAAAAATAAAATTTAAATTTAAATCTTATAAATTAATTTTTATTATGTAAGTGATATGGTCATGCGCATGAATTATATCATATTCATTGTCGTCTGAAGTCTATATCACAGTATAAAATAGAAATAGAGATTATGCAGTTCAGATGAGATATTTTGTTAAAAGTTAAAAAAAATATTATAAATTTTTAATATAATTTTTATTTTAAGATTTGAAAAAATTGAATTGTTTATTATATTTTACGTGAGAATTTGAAAAAATTGTAACAATTAAATGAGATGAAATAATTTATCTTTGTGTAACCAAATCAACCCTAACGAAATGAAGATATTTCTTAGGAAAAGTTGGCTTCCACAAATTCACATTTGGGAATTGGAAATGGTGGTACTTAATTACTTGGATCACCATGGCTCTAATCCATTCATGGATGAGTTCATTTACTAATGACGGTGAATCCAATGGTCAGGAGGCCATTTTCCTTATAATTCGAGCATTAATACAGTCCATAAGAACACGTTGGATGGTCTCACTCAACAACCTACCACATTTAGGCATAAATTGGGAATATATTATCATCAGGTAGAAACCGAGCAAGGAGTGCTCTGATAGTTTTTCCCATTCTTGAACCATACCCAAAAGCCAATAATCGGGTGAACATCTTCCAAGTCTCTCATATGGGTAGATTTAACTTGGGAGAAAAGCCTTGAGAATTAGGGAGGCAAAGAGTTCTATTTACCTGACACAACAGAGCTGGAGGAGAAAATGCATATGAAACTTGGGTATATACAACAATCATCTCTTTCTTTTATCCACATCAATTTCAAAATGTTCTCTAATCTCTCTAATTCAAATACACTTCTGTACAAATTAATGTTCACGATACATTTGAGTGCACACTGAACAGGTAATGTAATATGAATGCAAGGTTGACATCCCTCCCGGTCAAGATCAGCATTCCAACCACCCTAAATCCTTCTAATCTTTCCCACTGTTCTGTTTTACTTGGCTACAATACTAGGCTCACCATAGCACGCCCATAGGCTATGAAAGCAAAGGCAACATCACAAAACTTTACCATTGTTCTAACTATAAAAGAAAAGAGGAGAAACACCCATTATTTCTACTTTCTATTAACATGGCATATCCTGTAGCTCATCCCTGAATATGAATCATTGGAGCCAAAACTTAAAACTTAATCCACTGTCAACCTTAGCAATGCATGGAGACTGTTTTCTTTGCAGCTGGCGATTAAGTCCAAGTACTGCATAGCTTCGTGAGGGCGGAGGCCTTCCAGAAGAAAGTTGAATAAATGTGAGTGAGTTGCTTGCATCACATCCAAACCCTGCTTCAGTATTCTCCTCTGCTGCTCTTTGCTCAGCTCCACTGCCTCCATCAAGGGTAGTAAATGCATGTCCTCCTGTAAAAAGTGTTGTTTACAATGCTCCTGTGACACAGTATAAGTACAGTACATATTAGCACCACACTTAGAAGCACGAAAGTGTTTGTGGTAATGAATCTTAACTTGCACTTCAAGACTGGTAGAAGAGTAAAAGAAAATCAAGGAGGCCACCACGGTAGCAAATAAGGTCTTGTAATGATATTCAAATTCTGTCACTTGTGCAAACATTGCCGGGTGTTTCTTATATGTCAATGCCACTATTTTAGATCAGTCCTCACCAGCAATGATCTGAGGCGAGTAGAAAGGTTGAAGAGAGCCTCTTGGTAGGCAGGGCTTCCAGAATCCATCACTCCAATAGATTTGATGTCTTCTTTAATACCATTCATAATGGGTAAGTCCCTTGCATGTTCCCCGTGAGCAGCTTTACATAATTCTGCACCATCATGGTCATTTACAACATCTTCAGTTAAGTGCTTTCCTTCAACAATAAGCAACATTTCACCCCAACTCACACACCCACGACTTTTTTTCTGGTACTTTTTTCCCCTATCTCAAGAAACCAAATATTATACTAAATCCCAACTCCATAGAATGACAAGCAAGCACATAGATGAGGAACGTAGTATTTTTTTTTCTCCCCCCTTGCGCTCACCTCAACTAATCCCATAGGACCCTGAAGTTAACGACCAGGTAAACCTCAAGTGGCCCTAAGGGGACTCAAACTGGTGACCATTGGGGAGATGAGGAACATAGTATTTATAATGTATTTTAATTTATTCGACAGACTTTTTCTATTTTTTGTACATACGAGTGGCAAAAGACATACTTTTTTATTAGTGATTTTCTGTTATGTTGGTGGGATAGTTCCAACTAGGAAGATGCCAAAGCAGGTAGAACAAGCACATGGAAGGGTCCACACTCCTACCTCAACTCCACTACTTATGTAAAAAGGAGAAGCATCAATTCTACATCATTAGACTCCCATAAATTCATATCTGAAAAGAGAAGTGCCACTAGAACACCACTCATCGATCAAGTATGATTTAAGCAATAATAACGCAATGAGGGACCCAAATGAGTGACAGCATTTTATCCATCTAAAACTCGACCTCGTCATGCAGGCCCAATTATCGAGTAACAACATTTAGACAAAGGGACTGATTATACTACCATTGCATCAGAACTTAATTAACCCAAACTTTTGGAGTCAAGGCAGATTCCGATTAACTAAATTAATCTTAACTTTGCATGCTCCTGTTTATCTCGGCAATGGGCTCTCACTTCTGTCAACATTATTCAACACATAACTTACGAAAAAAATTATCTTTTGAACTCATTAGTATAGTAGATTAGCACGAAATACAGGAAAACGACGAGCATTTACCTCGGTCAGCCATATCCAAGATGGGGAAAAGGACCTTCTCCTCCATCTGAGCATGTTCCAGCATCACCTCCAGCAGCTCCGAGTAGCTCTTTGCGAACTTCCTCACCTCCATGCGCGGGCTACCCATGCCCGGATCGACGCTCCCCTTCCCTCTACGTGCCTCTAGATCTGCCGCCCACCTCACCAGCCTATCCACGTGCCATGTAATGCTTCTATGATGCAGCCCCACAGCCCTCACTATCGGCGGCGTCGCTTCCTCGTCGCCACTAGGAATTACCAACGGTGGGTGGGGGAACCGGGCTTCAATGTAATGGAGCAGCGTCTCCCTGGAGCCCGAAACGGTCTCGGATCCGACCTGGATGACGGGCCCCTCGTACCCAAAATTCGGGGTCTCGGAGGGCACGAAGCGGAGCGAGACGGCCTTGTGGAGCAGAGCAAAGCGGATGTAGGCGGTGAAGAAGCTATTCGACGATCCATACAATCTGACGGTAGGGGAGGCGGGACCTCTGGCTCGGGGTAAGTCCTGGGGGACGTTCTCGGAGGTCGATTTCCTCGACTTGTTAAAGCAATTCCCCATGGTCAGAGATAAGAGAAGAAGGAGAAATGGGTACGTAAGCAAGCACCAAATGGAAGCGTTTAATGGAAGAAAGAAAAGAAAAGAAAAGAAAAGAAAAGGGACAGAACGAAGCACAATGGGGGTTGGTTAATTAGGAAATGGATTTCCGATTTAGAATTAAGCATGAAACGAATTGGAAACGACCGGTGAACGGAGAAGCGAACGACGACGAGGCGTACGAACGGGAAGGGAGGTAGGTGGAGGAAGCTGCTGTATTATAAATTTATATATATAGCTTTGCTTGAGAAGGAAGGGAGGAATCCATGATTCCAACAGGAAGGAAGGAAATATGTATGGAAATTGGAAGGATAAAATAGAGATGTAGTCATGTAGAGCTGCAGGCTGCAAAAAATACAGAGCTTGGCACGGTTCGTAACTCTGACACGCTCCTGTAGGGGCAGCTTTTTAGATTCGCTTTGTATAGTTTAGAAGAGATGATCTGACATGATATAATTTTAGATGAATGATTAAAATATTTTTAAAATATTATTTATTATTATTATTATTTTATAAATTAAAAAAATTATTTTATTTTATTTTATATAAAAATTTAAAATAATTTTTATATTGAAACGAGTCAGCAATGTCTTTTTCCTGAGAAGTACTTTCTCTACTCATAAAAGAAGTCAACATTTTCCAATATCCTTCTCTTTCGGATATTCTAAATGGAGATTTTTCTCTCTTTTTTCTTTTTTCTCTAAATATATCTTCCATTGGAGTAATGTTAGTTGCCAGAAATTTTAAAAAAATAATAATAATAATTAAAAAAATTTAAATTCGAAATTAAAAAGAATTAAAATCTCAGCTCCAATAAGTTTAAAAAACTGTAGCAGATTTGTTTATATTTCACATATACCAAGATTTTGTTAAGACTTCTGTATTTAGTAAGCAGTCAATTGCTGATAGCAACTATACATTGGCATTGACAAGGAAATTTCTACTTATAACGGTATTATTTTTCACAAATTTTAGATCCGACATGTAAGGAAGCTCTAAACCAAACTAGCCGTTGAGCCGCAACAATATGCGTAGGGGCTACTTTTTGGGTTAAATAAAGAGACAAAATGGAACCTGTTCTTTTTAAATTCATTAAATATTTTTTAAAAAAATCTAAATTCATTTTCAAATAATTACTTAACAATTAAGTAAAAAATAAAAAAATGCCTTTCCCTTATTTTATCCCTTCCCTCAACGTGCAAATCACAAAACCCAATGTCATTTTCCCCTCATGAATAACAAATACTGGACCCATATACATATGCCTCAGATTTAAGAGTTCAAAACATAGTGAAATCGGAAAAAGAGAGATTTTTTTTTTTTGAGAAAAAGAGAAGCTTAATCAAAGCATGTTAGATGGTATCAAAAGGAGTAAATTTATTGGGTATGTACTCAATAGATATCATCTCTATATTAGGAAACCATCAGGCATTACAGAGGTTAATTACAGGGTAGAACAGGCAGTAAGGTTCTAGTTTCCAACACCGGTCTCCATATACAGGAATGATAACAATTTGTACACACTATAACAGGAAAAGAACAGCCAAGATGATGCTCTGATGATTCCATTTTGCTTTTTATCCATCAACATTTGAAACCTCTACAGGCCATTAGCCACACGATGACAATCACCACAAGGATTGCTCCTCCTACCATCAGCTTCATTCGAAGATTCTGCAGCCACATCTTTCTTCTAAGTTGCCTGCCTTGCCTCTGGAAGCTGTCAGCCTGGATTCAGAACCAAAACCCCAATAAGCAAATGAATCAGAAACAAATCGAAATCCTTGATGGGCTGGTAAAACTGAATTATAAATATCATGTACCTGGAACTGTAAATTTTCTGTTTTATCCACCAACAACTCAATCCTCTCCCCACGGTCCAAAACCTGCATTGCAGCAAGTAAAAAAGTTATTTGCTCATTAAATGGCAGCAGCGCTTGGCAATTTAGCCAAGGCAGTTCTGAGGATACGCCTAAACCAGAGCAATAAACTATCCTAGCCTCCAAACCATTCGACGCTACTCAGCTTGACCCTATCATTCCTTTCCCCATTCTAACTAATAAATCAACAAAGAAGGTGAACGTGAGTCATTAAGGATGTCCTCTGATGATGACATAGTTAGCTACTATAAGTAAAAGTTCACACAATAAAGCAAAAGATTTTTTCGCCTCTTCAGCTCATGCTTCTCTCAACACTGTAGCTGATATAGAAGAAGCTGTAAATTATGTTTTCAATTAGCGCCCTACACTTTAAACAGCCTTTATTATTCTCATTTCTACCCTCCAGCAAGGAAAGATCTTTTATACCATCACAAGTGGCCCACCATCAAATTCTGTTCCTATTGCTGTCCAAGAAGAAGGGGGCATTCCTAAGGTTCAAAAGTACCCAGACAGTCCATGCCAGTAATACTCCGACACCCCTTACTGGGAGGGTTGTAATCAAATACACCAAAAGGCTCCACTCCAGTCATTTGAGTATATCATATACCCATTTTTTACCATTAAAGGGAAAAAAGGAGACAGGTAAATAACTCACTGCATGGCCTCCCCACCCCAACTAAATCCACAATTGAAGATCCATCAGAAAAGTATTCCATCAATCAAGAAATTGTACCTTTAAAGACACACTAAAACACCTTTTCACCAAAGAAAATTCATCTCTAACCAAAATGAAAAGCCACTTTTTGCCTCTCTTAACACTTAAAAAAATACACTTCCATGCTCTGTACTCGGAAGGATTTAGTCCACTTTACAAAAACTCAATCCTTTCAAGACCACCTTACACTTTCTCCACAACAAACTGCCACTTTATGCACAGAGTTCCAAATCTATTTACTAAGAAATGGTTCAGTAGTTGTACCCTCCTGCCAAGTGAACAAACCACCAACCTCAAAGGGCAGTTGCCAGTCACTTCTTCCTATTAAGTAGATAGAGAGCTTTCACTCCACCACAGTCCAGCTAGAGAGCTAACATGTAGTATATATAAAACACACCATTTAAGAACAAGAAGGAAAAAAACCGAAGCTTTTACTTTAAAGGAATGATAGCTATATTTTAATCCTCATGGGAGGGAGAAGGGGGCACTTCCAACTACGACCAAATGAACTACTCCACTTTCCAATAATGACATTTGCAAAAAAAAAAAAAAAAAGATGCTCACACGGTCCACTGTTATTATAAATATTTTCCTAGGAGGTTGGATGGGACCAGAGTTTGGCAATGGAGAAGAAAATGCAGCATGGTCACAGGGACATATCCTAGAACATGCAACGACAGCATGCTTTAACTAAATAACTACGACAGGTCACAGTCATTGACCTTTCAGGAATTTGACATAATCTCATCTAAAACATAACTAAAATTTGTAAAATACAATTTAGACACATCAAAACCTGATTTAGTAATAAACATTGACCATTTAGATTCTGGGAACCTACACCACACTTCTATTTTAACTAATAATAATCAACACAAAGATTTGGAAAATGTCATACATAACAGCACATGGCATGGAGAAGTGCCCATTCAAAAAGAGCTATCGCTTCATGATGATAATGACTATTTCAGTAATCTGAAACATTCTCAAAGAAAAAGGTAGCAAAAAAGATTTCTCAATTATTTTCACTAAGATTTTACTTAACTATAAGACAGGTCTACATGTTTCTGACAGTTTCTCCTCTGACCCAGCCTTCATCTGTATATACAAGCAATTCAAAACAAAAGCAAGAGTATCTTTCACGAAGGTCTAGGATCATGTTAAAAGGTCTACAGAAATAAGGTAACAGCATGGTAAATAATCTGTAGTTCCAAGAATCCTGACAAAAGCAAGAACTGTAACGTTTTTTTCTCTCCGTACACATGCACATTTTTTTCTTCTTCTCGTTGCTTCCTAGAACGTTTCCTCTCGTTAATGTTGCTACGTTAACTGGATTTTAAGTCTTTGTTTGCAGTGGTTAAGATGGGTCATCCTATAGAGGTGGTGATTGAATCCAAGTGTTTTACTCTGTTAAAGGCTGGTGGTGGACTGATGCAAGTCACCGAGAGAAGCTGGAAGATAGAACATGCGGTGATGCTGGGACCATCTTCAACGCAGTGGCTTGGGAAGGTGTTAGAGGAGAGCCTGAGAGGGGGGAAGAAGGAGGTGTGTTCAGCAACTAGAGAAGGATATTGTAGTTTTATTGCTCAATGCTGCTCAAATCGCAGAGGGAGATATCTTGAAGTTTTTGAGTATAACCAGGGGGGAGGAGGAATTTCTTGTGCATTCCAAAAGGAGAGAATGGATGGGGTTGGAGCAAGATGTGGGAGGTGCTGTTAGAACAAGGTAAGGAGGTTCCTAACGTGGGTGGTTTGCCTGGTGGAGGTCAGCCGAGTAATGGTAAGGAGGCGGTGAGGCACCATTCCTAGTCGTATAAGGAGGTTCTCTCTCCGACGATGCCAAATGTTGTGAGGGAACGTGATGGCGGTGCGAGAGGCCTTGACAGGGGGCAGGGGCATTGGCGTCGAGAAGCTTCGTCGAAGCCGTACGTTGCGTTGAGCCACTCCCATGGCAGGAGTTCTGCGGCGTGTCAGGAGGCGTGGGAGGTCCGAAGGATGTTGCTGGAAATGTAGGGTCAACTATGGTTTCTACAAAGGGGTATGGTTGAGATCGTGGCTTTTGTCGGTCTGTTTAAGGAAAGTGATGAAACAGGAGGCTTAAAAGGAAAAAGGAAGGTTACGGGTGATGGGCTTAGTAAAGCCCAAAATGAGGCCCAGCAGAAAGTTAAAAGTGGAAACGGGCGGGCTGTTTGGTGTAAGGTTGGTGGGCCTTCTCGGCCCAAGTCGCAAATAGGTTCGGCTCCTTCTGATGGGGCTGGGCCGTCTCAGCCTAGGGCCTGGGGAATTTCAGCCCAAGGTTGTAATACCCAGCGTCGAGAGCCCTAGCCCAGGGTTTTCAGTTGAGCTGCATAGTCTCGGCTTCGTGTCGGATAGCCTGCCGATGAAGAAGTTTCAGGCAGCGGTTGCACAGACATCGTCGACGGAGGTAGAGGAGGTCGTCGATGATGTACCGCCGGCGTTCTGTGCGCAAAAGGCGTTGGTGGAGTTTGGATCTTGTTTTTCTCCGTCGAAGGAGGCTTAGAACTCACCGACGAATGGTGGGGTGTGGTTTTGACTCCGGTCGAACTGTCTGTCAAACCTTTTAAGGATTTTGTGTTGGCTAAGGAGGATGAGGATGAGGACAACCATATGCATTCTGTGGAGGACGAATTATTCCTCCTTGAGGCTTGCGATCAGGTGGGTTTGGATGAGATATCGGAGGGTGAAGAGTTTCAGAACTTCCAAAATAACAGGATGGGGAATCCTATCCCATTCAACTACTGTTTTCTAGACCAAGCTTCAAATTGGGTAATACATAAAGTGAAAGAGATCCAACATTTTGTGGGAATTGAGTGTGAGGGGTATGAAGAGCAGTTCATAGCCTTGTTAACTGCCATGGAAGCCGGACATCATCAAAAAGGGAAGGGGGACTCGAAGAAAAGTCGAGAGCTTAAAAGATTGATGTGGTCGATGAATTCGGAGGGTAACTCCAGTAGGAATAGGGTAAAAGGGAATGGGCTGGCCTTTTTTTTTAGAAGTAAACGGTAGTATTAATAAGAATAGGCATAGCCCAAGTACACAAGAAGGTATAAAAGAGATAAAATCTATCTAGTTTGCTATAAAAGAAATAAGAAAATCATGTACATTTAGGCCATTAAAATCTACAGCAATAGCCCAAAGAAATAAGGTGCAGAAAATTAGAATTCTAATATCCTCTATTGTCCACTCCTTATCTTCAAAAGTCAACTCGTTACGCTCCCGCCATATGCACCAAAAATGCAAATAGGAACCACCTTTCACACAACTTTGATTTGTGGAGTACAGCCCGACATTATCTAGCTAACCAATAACTCTACCACTGTAGCAGGCATCACCCAATTTAATCCTAGATTGGGTCTTGGAATGTCCGTGGTCTTAACGAGGTAGAGAAGCGTCTTCGGATTCGGCACTTGCTTCGTGAGTAGAAAGCAGACATTGTATGCTTACAAGAGACGAAGCTGAAGATGATCAATAGGAAGATTGTGCGGAGTTTATGGAGCGGTAATTATGTAGACTGGGTATACATGGCCTCTTCAGGGGCATCGGGAGGAGTTGTGGTGATGTGGGATAGGCGGGTAGTGGAGAAAGTGGAGGACTATATAGGGAGATATACGATAGCGTGCTCTTTTAAATGTGCGTCCGATGGTTTTTTGTGGGTTTTTGCAGATGTTTACGGGCCAAATTTAGATGTCGACACAAGATTATTGAGGGATGAGCTAGTAGGGGTACATAGTTGGTGGGAGCTTCCTTGGTGTATTGGGGGTGATTTCAATGTTGTTAGGTTCCAAAGTGAAAACTTCGGAAGTAAAAGATTGAGGCCAGCAAGTTTGGAGTTCTCAGTGTATATTTGACTTGAGCTTGATAGACCTTCCACTTGCAGGGGGCCCTGCCACATGGTCGAATAATTAGACCTGAACGCGCTTGGATCGTTTCTTAATTTCACTTGAGTGGGAAAGCCATTTTCCTGACGTATGGCAAAAGCGGTTGGTACGCTTAGCTTCGGATCATTGGCCTATTTTGCTTGATTGTGGAGGCATTCATAGTGGTAAAAGGTATTTTAAGTTCGAGAAGGTCAAACAATGGTGGATTTCGTATCAGTTCAATGATTCACGCAGTTTCATTTTTGCGAACAAACTGAAAGCCTTAAAAAGAGACTTAAAGGAGTGGAATAAATAGTCTTTTGGAAATGTAGAGGAGAACAAAAATACCAAGTGGATGGTAATACAAGATTTAGAAAGAACATCTCCTAAAACACCTTCAATAACTCTTCTTTTATCACCTCCCAACATTCTTGGAAGAAGCCCATAGAGAAACCATCAGGTCCGGGAGTCTTATCTTTTACCATTTTCCTTACTACATCAAACACTTCTTCCTCCTCAAAAGCCATCTCCATCCTAGCTACATCCTCCGGCTCAATAGTGTCAAAAACCAATCCATCAAGAGTAGGCCTCCACCCCACCTGCTCAGTAAGGAGCTTCTCAAAGAAATCGACCACATGATCTTGAATAACCACTTCTTCTCTGCACTCCACCCCCTCAATTTTCAGCACATCAATGTTATTATTTCTTCTATGAGAGTTTGCAATTCTATGGAAGAACTTCGTGCTCCGATCCCCTTCCTTTAACTATAGTACTCTTGACTTCTGGCGCCATAACATTTCTTCTTGTAAGACTATCCTCTCCAAATCTGTGACCAACAAAGTTTTATGTGCTTGCTCTTCCTCAATAGTGGCATCCCCTTTTGAGAAAAGTCTTAACACTACTTTCCTTGCATTAGTACCTAAAAAGGTTGGGGCTATTGAGATCACAGATTTTCATCCTATTAACTTTAATGAATGGAGTATACAAGATTATTTCAAAAGTGCTTGCTAATCGGTTAAATGAGGTTTTGGGAAAGATTGTTACTAAGCCTCAAAATGCTTTTGTAAAGGGTAGACAAATCATCGTTGCAGTTCTAATTGCCAATGAATGTTTGGAAAGTAGTCTGAAGACTAGCAGCTCAGGGATTATGTGTAAGTTAGATATGGAAAAGGAGTATGATCATGTTAATTGGGATTTCCTTCTATATCTACTGGGTAGGTGTGGTTTTGGAGAAAGCTGGAGGTCTTGGATCAGCTAGTGTATATCCACAGCAAGGTTCTTTGTATTGATCAATGGCAGCCCAGAGGGTTTCTTCCCGAGGCCTCATGGTTTGAGACAAGGGGATCTGTTATCTCCCTTATTTTTTGTTATTGTTATGGAGGCACTAAGCAGGATGATCTTTGCTTTGTTGGCTAATGGGTTTGTTAGTGGTTTCTAGATTGGATCTCCGAGTAGGGGTAACTACTATTTCTCATTTGCTATTTGTAGATGATACACTTTTTATGTGCAAGGCCGATCAAGACCAGTTGCGGGCTGTGAAGGCATTGCTTATTTGTTTTGAAGTAGTGTCTGGCTTAAAAGTGAACTATGATAAATCCAAGTTGATGCCGATTGGAGACGTTCAGAATATACGAGAGTTGGCTGGCACACTGGTTTGCAAGATAGCGTCTCTTCCTATGACATACCTAGGACTACTGTTGGGTATAGCTTTGAGGGTGTGCTCAATTTGGGATATAGTGATTGAAAAAATAAAAAGGAGACTAGTAGGGTGGAAGAGAATGTACTTGTCGAAAGGGGGCCGGATTACATTGATCAAAAGTACACTTTCTAATATACCCACCTATTTCTTATCCGCATTCCCTATTCTGGGAAGTGTGGCGGGTCGACTTGAGAAGCTACAAAGAGATTTTCTGTGGGGTTGCTTAGGAGAAGAGTTTAAATTCCATTTAGTCAAGTGAGAGATGGTGTGCCGTCCTATCTCTAGTGGCGGTTTAGGTATTATAAATTTGACGTTGTTTAATCGGGCATTACTTGGCAAATGACTGTGGCGATATATCAAGGAACCAGAAGCCTTGTGGAAAGCTGTGATCGAGAACAAATATGATAGTTTAGGGGAGGGATGGTGTACTAGAGAAGTTAGAGGCGCCTATGGAATGGGACTATGGAAGCATATAAGAAGAGGGTGGGAGGTCTTCCATCATCATACTAGGTTTCAGCTAGGTACAAGCTCCAAGATCAGATTTTGGAAGAATGCTTGGTGTGGCAACAATGCTCTCCAAGATCTGTCTCCTATACTTTTCCTTATCGCAAGTGCCAAAGATGCCACAGTGGCGGAGGTTATGGGACTCTCAGGAGGGAGTTTTCACTGGAATATCAATATCAACAGGGCGGCACAGGATTGGGAGATGGAGAGTTTTGCAGATTTTTATAATCTCATGTATTCTTATCGTCCAAATATCCAGCATGAAGATGGTTTGTGGTGGAGTCCTGCAGGGAGAGAGGTGTTCACTGTTCGTTCATTTTATAAGGTCGTCACACGAGTTCCTGAGATACAGTTTCCCAGGAGAAGACTTTGGCGGCACAAGGCTCGTCCCAAAACTTCTTTCTTTGTGTGGACAGCTTCCTTAGACAAGATTCTCACTATGGATAATTTGAGAAAGAGGAGGATAATCATTGCAGACTGGTGTTGCATATGTAAAAGAGAGGGTGAGTCGGTGAATCATTTACTTTTACATTGTGAGGTAGCCAGGACTCTCTGGAATGAGGTGTTTAAAAGAATGGACCTAGTGTGGGTTATGCCGGAAACCGTGGTGAAAATATTGGAGTGCTGGACATCTATTCGAGGTGTGCAACAGATCAAAGTGGTTTGGAAGATGATCCCTATCTGTATTATGTGGTGCGAGCGCAATGAGAGGACATTTGAAGACAAAGAGAGATCAATGGCAGAGCTAAAAGTTTTCTTTTTTATGACTCTTTGTACTTGGGTTATTGTTGTGGACTTCAATGACGTGGACTTCAATGACATGGACCTTCATGATTTCTTAATTTCTAATGCGCCTACGTAGATAGGGCATAATGACTTTTGTAATTAGCAGTTGTTGCCCATTCTTGGATTAATAATACTTGTTTACTTATAAAAAAAAAAAGGGTAACAGCAATATAGAGATGTACAAGTCATACGCTGTGAATAACGACTGGATGGTAAAATTTTATATGCCACATTACACTACCTATTAATAGTTTTTAATCGTTATAATATGCAAAAAGAAAGTAAATGTTCACCTTCTCGATATTGTCCATCATAATCCCCTTCACCTCAGATATTTGAGCCTTCAATTTGCCAAGCTTAGTCATTTCTTCTGGGTGGTTCATACAGTATTCCATGTGCTCCTTAAGCCTTGGCCTGGTAAAAAGAAACATGACGTAACAGTCTAATACCACAAGATGATAACGAACACCTAAATGAGATCAAGCGCATACACACCCAAATTCCCTATCAAGATTGTATGCAATGCTAAATCTGTCTTCAAATAGATCATCATCCTCATCCTCGTCATCAGCAAGTGGGTGTGGACCCTCATCTTTTATTCTTGCACTATAGCGCTGCTTAAAATCATCTTTCACCCGTTCAAGAAACACGAAAGGCACACTCCTCCCGACCGACTCATCCGCAACAACAAGAAAAACTGCATGCCCAAAGAAACGAATTCAACTACAAACGTTGCAACCAGAACTTAAATCAAATTAGCTAAAACAATTAAAAGATCAATACCAAACCCATTCTCGATGAGGAAGTTAAATGTGTGCCCATCGCATGAGTATGTGTACTTGCTGCTATTCGGAGGCAGCTTCTGTAAGCACTGAACTGCAATAGTGCTAAAATTCCCCGAGTACGATGTGTGCTCTGCTAAAACAACGGTTCCTTTCGCAACAAAGCTATATATTAAGCCTCTCTGACTCATTTCAGAATCGTCACTTCAAACTTGTTAAGACCGACAGAGATTCTGGTCCCTGATCCCAAAAGTACCTAATCAGATAATTTTTTAGCAAGTAGTAGAATTGTATTAGAAAGAGACGCCTATCTAGAAGGAAGTGACCTAACCAGATCAATAAGATAACCAAAATTGCAACTCAACCAAACACGAACACCAAGATCCATCAAAAGCCGATATTTTATTTAGCCTACACTCAAGAATTGCTACGCGATTCATGCAAAGAAAAACACCCAACTACCGAAAGTAAAGCAATCGGTTGCTAATTTTAAAGAACTAACCCAAGGCTTCGCCTGGTTTCTATTCCTAGGAAATGTCATCAAATTTAATAAATTGACGATTCGAATTCTAGACTATCAAAAAGTCTATTCAAATGAGCCTGGCACTGCCATTTTAATTTGGGTGAGATGGGTTTTGAATTTTCTCAACATGCAAACATACGATAAGGGAGACAGCAATCAAGACCCAGAAACCATTTTGACTTGACTGAGTTTCAGCAGGATTGTTAACAGAAAGAAAATTTTCATCTGATCAAGAAAAAGAAAGTAATGAATTGAGAAACGGATGCAAGAATGAATTCCCTTCGATTGGATTCACTTCTTAGTAGGCAAGTAAAAAAACAAAAACGAATTCACTTTGAAGAACAAAGAAAGAGGAAAATAGATCTCAATCTGGACAAGAGAGAAGCAGAGAGGACCTGAAGAAGTTGGAAATGGCGGAAGAATCACTTCGCGTATAAGACTTCTAGGAAATGGTGGTAACTGACGCGACGTGGTCGAGGTCGTTTGTATTCTGTAGACGGAGGATTTTCGATCTGGCTTTAAATTAGTGGAATTGCTGATGTACTGAAGATTATCTATCACGCTATATTTTGCTTCTCACCCACCTATTACGCTAAGATTATCTATTACGCTATATTAGTGAGGCTTATGTGAAATTTTTTTCTAAAATTAAAGTATCATTTTCGGTGGGTGATTGGGAAATCAGAAATCATATTTACAAGTCTTACGGTAAAAGTCGTCGCGTAAAAAAAATATATAAAATCTATGCAAAATTTTAATTTTCTTTTAATGGTAATCTTTTTTTTTTTTTAAATAAATACTTAAGGTGACTCATCTCAACTCATTTCAACTCATCATTACAACTTTTTTAAATTCCAACACAAAATATAATAAACAATTCAACTTTTTCAAATCTCAAAATAATAATAATATTAAAAAATAATATTCTAATAATATTTTATCATCTCAACTCAACTCACTTCAACATCCAAACACAACCTGAATCTAACATTATTCTTAAAAATATGGGTTTTCAAAAAATTGATTAGGACTAATAATATAAGATATTCTTATATGTTTAAAAAAATTAATTCATTTTTAATAGGTTAGAAAAGAAACAGTTATCCTCTGATCTCCTATACTTCATTTATTCAAATGTGTTTTAACATTGTTTTCAGGTGAATTAAAATAAAAGTTGAATAAAATATAATTAAAATATTATTTTTTAATATAATTTTTATTTTAAAATTTTAAAAAATTAAATTATATATTATATTTTATGTGAAATCTTCAAAAAATTATAATGATTTAAATGATATGAAATGAGATAATTTATATAACCAAACAAAACCAAATTGATGTAATAAAATCGCAAAAATACTCTGGAAAAACACGAAAGGGTGGTTCATTATATTTCATAGCCCAAAGATTTCCCGAGGATCTTTCAGGGACAAAGAACTGAGACCTCTACAGCAGGTAATAGCAAGTATAGCTATATTTAAATGTAGAGATCGTCTCAATTTATCTTTAAAAAATTATTAATGAGATTCATTACTTTTTTAACTTTCTATAAAGAGTTAAATATATCTCAACCTATTTCGTACATTCAAACATATATCTTAACATACTTATATTCAAACATATATCGATAGAATCCACAAAATATTAATATTCAGAGATCAACTCAAATCATTTGAAGTAATCTCAACATCTAGAAGCAACCTAAAGAAATGGAAAGTAAACCAACCATAATTCGCTTAAAGAGATCAAGAATTGGGTTTTTTTTCTTTTTGGTATATAGATTTGACTCAAAATGCTCAGACTGAACTAAAAGCTTCAAGCCCAGGCACCAGGCACCAGGCTCCAGCTAGAACTTTCCCTAACTAAAGCCAACCCACAACAGAATGGTACTTTTGTGGCACCCCATAATTCTCAGCTTAATCGGACAACAGTGATAGTTTGAAGACGGTGCTGAAGATGAATATAATCAGTCTATCAGATAGAACACCCAGGGGTGATTTTTCAAGTTACAAACTGTGAAATTCTTGCTAGCACAGCTTTCCCAGAGAAGCTGCTGAACATTGATGTTGGGTACTGAAATGAAGGAAACCCGTTCTTTTTGGTTTCTTTCTCCAAAATCAAATGAGTTTGAAGAATCATATTGACAGGTCACAGCAATTACTTGGTGTCTGGGATGGAACACAAACAAATAAATTCCAACCCAGTTTTGTTCTGTTTTAAATATTCTTTTGTCTAAGACCAAACTAGCTTTGTGCTCTAATAAGCAAAAGCTATTTGGAAGAATCAACGATTCTCGGGCTTAGCCCCAAGAATAGACGGAGCTGCACCTCTGGTTGCCTTGACATAGGCAACATATTCACTGTATTGCATTGTAAACAGTGTGCTCTGGTAACGAGTCAGTTGTATGCGCTTCCGGAGTGACTCAGTAATACTGCCATTGTAGCCCGCTTTTCGCATCAGTGAGTCTATTGCCTCAATTTTTGTCCAACCTAAACCAAAGTACACAAAATGAAAACTCAATTATGTGAATAAAACCACACTTATGTAAACTTAATTCTAGTTTTGGGGGAATTTAAAAAGTAACTAAAAACACAATATAAAAAAGCCTCAATGCACTTCAAGGCAACCTTTGAATAAAAATCCTATTCTTCTTTGATATATTTTTAATAGGTATATTCTTCTTTGTTTTTTTTTTTATAAGAAAATATTGTATTGATATTGAAATGGGCATAGCTTAAGTACATAGGAAGTATACAAGAGTTTACACCTAGTTAGGAGCTAGAAATGGATACAAGGAAATCATGAAAGTTGAGACCATTAAAATCTATAACAATGGCCCACAAAATAACTTCTTTGATATATAAACCTAGCCAATAATGGAAGAGCTGTGCTACGGATCAGCCACTGTTCACGGCTGATCCATAGCACACCTTAGCTGGCATTATTTTTTATTTTTTTCTTTCTTTCTCTAAACGCAGACCAGCTCTCTCTCTCTCTCGTCTACGACTCTCTCTCATCAAGCTCTCTCACTCATCACATCTCTCTCTCACTCCTCGGGGTCTCTCTCTCTCATCAAGCTCTCTCTCTCCTTCCTTGGGTCTCTCTCTCTCATCAGCTCTCTGTCTCCTACCTTCGTCTAATTAATGGGAGTCCAACCCACGATCTCATCTTTCGTCCTGCTCTGATAGAGGTAAAGACTTCAGTTAAATTAAAGCTTATTGATCCACGGGAACCCATTCGTACAATAGATTCGGACAAAAATAAACAACAATGTAATTTCAGTGAACACATACGATTCGATTCTGTAAGAAACGGACCATGAAGGTAGTCTGTGTTTCATTCATGGACATGGTTTCCTCGGGTCTCTCTCTCTCATCAGACGGGAGGGGGAGCTGGGATGAAGCACAGGGAGGGGGTAAATCACAGAGGAGCGAAAGAAGGAAGGGGGAAAGAGAAATCAGAGAGGGAACGGGCGGAATTTTATTATAGGGTGTTTTTGGTAATTTTACTTGAGCCAAGTAGGGTGTGTTGTGGCTGCTCCCCGGCTTTTTTCATAATGGAACTCCACTTTCCAAAGAAACAAATATACAATTTTAAAAAAGACTAATCATCTAGTCACCTTGCTTTCCATCTGAATATGTGACAGAAAGAGGCACATACTGGTTTCTTTTACTCTAATTACTACTTATCAATTTAGTTTGGAAGTACTAAAGCATGAGAGTGAGAATCATGAAAGAACATTTACAGCAAAGTTGAGAATTCGTGACCCAGCAAACAAAAAAAAATTGACACGTGAGGTTGAACTTAATCCTTGGGATGAGTAAACATGGGTTTCATAGAAGATCTTGATTATATGTCCTCCAAATGAAAAGTGGTAATAAGACTACCTGTACAGTTAACAAAAATAAACTAGGTGAAAGAACTAAATATTAAACAGTGCAGGACGAATTATGGTTCATCTACTCAAAATCAAATTTGAAACAAAGAAGTAATAATTTAAAGAAGATTATAGTGCAATCAGTACAATTCTGAGTCAAAGTATTTCCAACTATACACCAATGGAAAAATAACAAAGTAAAAAGTTCACCCAATTGACTGGCTTGTACTGAAGTAAGAATTGTTACCTTCATGGGAAGCCACCTCAGGCAAATATGTGGCACTTCGCCGTGTATTATTGTCTGGGTCAGTGAACTCAATAATTATACCATGCTTTCCAACCTGCACTAAGAATTTACTGAGTTAAGAAAGTGGAAGAAAAACAGCAACAATATACATATAACACAAGAACTTAACTAAAAATTGGCAAAAAAAAAAAACAAAAGAACTTGAGTAAAACAAAAGTACTTTCATTGTGAATCCATACTATGCTAAGCCTACATATTATTAGATCAGCATCTGATCAAGCACCAGCATGGCATGAGAATTACCAACTAAAACACTTGAAAACCAACCCAAGCACACCATGTCAAGAGTTGAATAATTAATCACCACAAACGGTTAATGGCCATCAACCAATCAGAAAACTCCATGCATCAAAATATTGGAGATACATTTGAAAGTAGCTACGGAAGAAAACAATATCCCACAAGAATATCTAATATCAACTTGTTCATGAAGTTACAAGTTTAACAACTTCAATCAATTTCACTGTTAACATCATTCTCAACCAGAGGCAAATCCAATATGTCTATATATCATAACCTAAAGTGCCACCAAAGTCAAAAACAAGTGAACAGGTACATACCTCCCAATCAAGATAGTGGTTAGCAGTTTCATAATCAGTCAGAATGGAAACCGTACACTCCAAAGATGGTAATTCTTTAGCCTGTATAGGGGAAAACCTGCGGTCCCTCAGAGCACTACAATAAATTACAGATAAAAAGATTATTAAAAAAAAAGAAGCAAAACAAGAATTAAAATGGGCAAAAAACAATATGCTTGTTCTCCAGGCCGGATAAGTATGGCAGTGATTCAAAGAAATGCATGGATCCCTTACACCTCTTCGTAGTGAAATCTAGCAGTTCTATACCCAGAGAATACAACCTCATCTAGCGCTGGTCATCTGGACCAATCTCAATAATGGGAACAAAAGGAGCAATATCTTCAGTGGTGGCCATCTATTGATACAACCCAACATTAAGGTCTTCTAGCAGAATAATTCCCAAGCCACAGCTGTAGGTAGCTTCACAACCAAATGATTTTTAACTACTATGGCAATTACAAGAGATTTTGTGGTCACTTGTTTTTTCTGCAACTGCTTACTTATAAAAGAAAAAAAAAAGTTCTTCTGCAACTGTCAGTTAGTAAATATCAAAAGCACACACTATATATGAATCAAGTGTGCCAAGTTGGGGTGCTGGGGTGGGTGTGTGTGTGTGTGCAAGAGCACGCATGCATATTGTTAATCACTATCAGAATTGCGGTCCAAGCTTAATCCAAATATTTGGGAGAAATAAAAAGGACGGTAAATATTCAGGTCCATAAGTGTGAAGTATAGGTATCAAAAGGCAGAATACGTGAATATTTCAGATGCACTTATCAAAAAAATATTTCAGATGCAAAGTACATGACTTTCGAAACCTGTTTAGTGCATAGTCCTTGAAGCCATTAATCAACCATCGAGCGTCTAGAGTTCCAATACATCCACGTAAACGTGGCTCCCCTCCATTCACCACTTTCTTCCAAGTAACGAACAATGGGCTAGGACCAGAGTAGTATTTGTGTCAGAAAAGTATATGATGAAAATAAAGAAGTGTTGTGTGCAAAGGGCAGATGAACAAAAATATTAGAACATATCTAAGCACTATCAAACCAATTTTACCAGGGAAATACATGATCACATAGCTCTAACTAGCAGGACTTCAATAAAACTTATTTGATAATATAAGTCACGTCTATAATCTATAAAGACAATTTTGTATAAGCCTATACATATGCTTGAACAAGTCAATATGAAATTAAAATAACCAAAAAAAGCTCATGCACTTAATACTAAAATCATTTTCTTGTTTTCAGGGTAATTACGATAAGCGCTCAACCATCAGCTATATACTACGCTTGACCAAACCACATTAGATAGAGATTTATCTTTACCCTGTTTGACCAACCCACATTAGGTATAGATTTATCTTACACGGGTTTAAGCACTTATCGTAATTACCCTCAAAGCAATTCTCCAGTAAGTATAGACAGCGTCCGTTTATCCATCTCCATAAATCTTCAAAGAAATCTAAAACTGGCAAAAAGAAAATTCAGAATCTTGGGTCATCATTTATGCCATTTGCATTTTTTATTTTTTATTTCTTTTTTATTGAAAAGAAAAAAACCCCTCGATCGAATCAATGACTAAAGTAATAAGCAGCACAGGAACGAGGGAACAACAAAATTAACGCCAGACATAAATGTAGCCCCAAATCACACTCTCGCTAAATGAAAGCCTGCAGGAATTAAATAATGAATTAATAATCATATTAACTAAATCGGTATCAACTTTGGGACCAAAATATAATCGACTGAAAAATTGAGCTCGAAGAAAAAACTCCGAAAATTAAATTAAGAACACCATAATCGATGAAACCCAAGGAGCCATATGATCACAACCAATACATCGAAACACATACATCAGCCCCGTCTACATGTACATGCATATAATACAATATATATATATAGAGAGAGGGAGATTGAGAGAGAGAGATACTGATGACCGTCATCGAAGGCGGGGGGAGGAGCATCCTCGCTGTTGTAGTGAGCGACGAGCGTGTCGAAGCAGTAAACCACCATCTCACGGTTCGCCGACACCATTTTTTCTTACTAGCTGAAACGTCAAGCAAAAAAATAAAGACGTCTTTCCAGACAATTATAAAGAGTTGGATCTTAATGGGACTTTTTGAAAGCAAGTTTCGGAACTTGTTACACGTTATGTGAATGGGCAAACAGAGATTGATGCCTGAAAAAATAATGGGTCATAGAAGGAAGAGCGAGAAAGCATAAAGAGGCTCTCTCTCTCTCTCTCTCTCTCTATTCTACTTCTGTGTTTCTATAGCTGCACACGACGCCTCCTCTGCAAATTAAAAAAAATAAAAACAAAAATTAAAAGAAAATGGTGCGGGCACCCCCTAATAAAATGCCCCGAGTCGAGTCGAGTGCCTGATTAATATATCGGAGGAATAACCAAAGCCCCACTTCCACTTGCAGTCCTTTTGCTTTCTGTTTTTGTCCTCTTTCTCGGTCTTTTTGGTGCTTTTTCCGTCGAGAGGGAGGAGATAAATGCGCATTGATGGATTACAAAGCCTCATCAATTGAGGGTTAATTACTGGTTAAGTTGAACTCGCTCTAATGAAAATTTTCATGGATGGTAACCCCTAATTTTTGTTGTGTTTGATACAAAGAGGACGAAACCTATACCCATCATCTAGTTCCATTTGTCGCCTTGTAGATGCCACTAGACAAGCAAATAATAACAATAATAATTACCTACTTTTCAATATGCATTTTCAACGACTATTGCATGATCATTTGTAGAAGAATTCAAGAATATGTTTGCGAGAGAGAGAGAGAGAGAGAGGACATTTCAAAATTGGTAACTCAACTGTCACAAATTAGATACCCTAGGCACTGAGGCACTAACTAAAGATCAAAATGAACCTATGCTATTAATTTGCTTGACGACCTTTACAATTTGCTCATTTCGTGATTATGGAGATTCCCCCAGATTAAAGGTGTTAAAGGATGTTGAGGGACCGTTTGGATAGTGAGTTGATATGAGATGAGTTGAGATGATTTATAAATAATAGTGAGATTATTAGTTAAAATTATATAAGATGAGATGAGATGGTTTCTGTATGACCCTCAATCTTTCTGAGATTTATAGAGTTCTGCCTCGACAGTGCAAATACATAAATAAAATCCCCATTTGAAATTTATAAAGTTCAATTAATTCCAAAAGGATTAAAAAAGATGTGTCATGAAGATAGAAGAATGAAACACAACTTCAGATTTCTATAGAAGTACTAATCAGAATCAGAGTCGTGCCTCCTTTTTCCCTTGTCTTTCCTGCCTTTCCTCTTGTCATCTGAATCACGGGAATGCCGCTTCTCACGCCTTTCATGCTTCTCTTGTTTCTTCTCTTCGCGCCTTCTTTTCTTTCGACTACTTTCATCATCGGATTCCTTCTCTCGAATGTTACTTGGTGACTGATCGGGCAGCGCCACTTTTCCTGCCTCAGGTGAAACATCCTCCACTGTGGGTTGAAGAGAACTTGTTTCTTCCCAAGGACGGGGTGCTCTGCAGTAAATAAAAAGAATTCACGTAAAGGGAGAACTTAAAAAGAGGAGGAGAAGAGAAGAGAAGAGAAAGAAGAAGGAAGAAAAAGAAACAAACAAAGAAATGAAATGAAACAGAAGGCAGTGGATCAGTTGGTACAAATGTCAGTGCTCAGATTCACTTGTGCACTCAATTGACCTACATAAAATAAATGAAAGGAGTAAAAAGCTACCAAATTAGAATTACAGGGTATGGTGTCACACAATATGATGTTGACCTGTTACATTATTGCAATGAGCAACTCTAATACCAAAAAGTTTGACATAAAATCCCACGAGGCCAGAGTCGGACTCTTTGTAATTCAGATTTGACCTGGCCAAAATCAATGAAGACTAAATGATGATATTGTAAGCTTATGCTGCCTGTTAAATAAATACAGTGACGCCAAAAGCCATCATCCTGTCCTTTGTGATCTTAGCAGATGGCTCCTTCATTCATGGAATAGTTTTGAGAATTGACAAAGTTGATCTGAATACCAACATACTCAAATTAATAGCTGCAGTCAACTTATCACTTAACTTGGCCCGAAGGACGTGGCTAGTTTCCTCCGAAAGGTGAAGTTAACTATGCACACAAAGTTGAAAACAAACAAGCTTGTCTTGTTTTTCAACCATATGGCATGTGGCCAACTAGTTGAAGTCAGCCACCATTGTTTTTAAACCTTCTACCCAACACCACCATTATTAAGCCCTCAAGCATTGAACGCAAAAAAAGATGGTGTCATTCTCTAATTTTTACCATGTCAAAACATTTAAAGAACTTTCACAGAAAAAAAAGAGTTCTAGAAGTTGGAAATGTCATGACAAAGCATTAAAAAACCAAATTTGAATCACAGCATAACAGCAGAACCCAATCCACTTTTCTTTTGTTTTCAAGCATACCTTGAGAAACCAAGACCTTGAACCTGAGCAGCTTCAGCATGGCCTGCACCCAAGTCCTCTGCTGTAGAGCCTTGCTTCACAAGTTCAGAAAACTCATGCTTATCAAGCCGATTACCTTGAGCTCGGCTAGCACGCTTAGGAGCTAAGCCTAGGGCCTCCCTCATGGCCTGCTCCTCCTGTTCCTTAATTCTTTTTATTTCTTCTCTTGCAGCTTCCATTTCTGAATCCCAAGCTTTTTTGTCCCTGTTATACCAGTGTAGATCTTTCCCTGTTGCATCAATAAAAGGAGCAAATTAGATAACTTCGTCATTAAGGACTCACATTTGTCTGGTAGTGCATGAAAGATAACAAAAATATATATTTCTCAATTCAAGAAAGAAAGCCTCTACAAAGTTACAGCAGTAAAACAAATTTGCTAGCAGCTGTCCAGATAGAGAACCAATTTGTTTCCAAGCCATTAGCCTAATACAGATGAAATTTAAACAATTCCGTAGTATTCCTCCAAAACTCCTGTTGTATACAACCAATGGCTTCAGGAGTCTAATTTCAAATGTTAAAAAAAGTAAACAAAGTGATTGTCAATACTCACAATAATGTAAATGGATGCTGAGACAATAAAGGTAAACGTTATATCAGTGTTACCTTTCTGCCATCTTCCTACAGGAGCCTTGATACTGTGACCAAGATAATTCTCTCTATGTTTGTCAACCTTCACGTCTTCCCAACTAAACTCTGTGCATCACAAGCAGAGCACCAAAAATTAACAGGAGATCCAAATGAGAAGTTCTGAATATATAAGTTGCAACGAAACCAAGCTTAACAACCATGTAGATTAATATTCATTTTGATAAGAAATGAATATATATATATATATATATTCATATATTATCTTAAGTCTGTGAAGTAATTTGGGAAACTTCAAGGTGACGTCCCTATATATGACGACAATCTCCATTAGAAGACAAGAAACCCATATGACTGAGTGTTTGTAACAATATCTATTCACTTTCTCCAGGAAAAGCAGATGCACCAATTACTTAGCAAGGCACCGAATCAACCAAAGGAAAACGGGAAACTTTCTTTTATGTTTATTTAAGCCAAAATCAAAGCTTCCATATACTATTCGCTTCCAATTAAAACAAGACAGCTAGGGTTTGTTCAGAATCACTAAAGCATCACAGAAACCTGCAATAACATTCCGGAGTGCATAATTTTCAACTTTCGAGGAAAAACAAGACGATATATATTTCCAGAAACCCTATATATCCATTGAATCTCGGTGAGTGATGAGTCATGATCCCGTCATATCAAATCGCAACAGTTTGAGCGTGAATAGAATATGTTGCTAAATTTAAGCGCAACAACAACCCTAATTGGATACACACACGAAGGAACAGAGAGAGTAACTTACGGTCACGACCGCCGCGAACACCACCTCTCGTAGGATGATACATCTTGTCTACCTGTGGATGCGCCTTGTGTTCTACAGCAAGAGATCGCGACTTTCCTTGCTTCGGTTTGTGTCGAGAATTCGTGGGTGGGTCAGTCTTCCGGTTTAAATGATTTCCTTCCGTTTTTAATTTTATATAAAGAAGAGTAATTTTATATACAGAATCAACCGTCGCGTACTCGAAAAGAGTAGATTTTATTATTAAAAATAAATAAATAAATCTCATATTTTAATTTTTTATTTTTAAATAATTACGTAACGATTATTAATACATAATTATAAATATAAAAAATCTAAACAGCCTCCTAACACTCTATACTCTATATTATTTTTAATTTTTATTATTTTTTTCTTTTATCAAATATTTATTATATGAATAATGAATAAAAAATTTAAAATAATTTAAAAAAAATAAACTCAAAAATAATTTAAAAAAAATATTAAAAATTTAAAAAAATATAGAGTGTGATAGAGGTTGTATAGCGAAATTCTTGTAAATATATTTTCTTACAAGAATCTAGTTCCGCTGGATTTATATAGACAATATCTCTTTTATTTATTTCACGTCAATACTCACGAGCATTTCAAATGCTCGTCGCAATAACTTTCCTTTCTTTACTCCATTAGTACTCCCATTAGATTACCTCGTTTGTTTTTTAAGATAAAATTAGATAAATTAAAATAAAAATTAAAAATTAAATAAAATTTAGAATATATTTTTTTAATCTTATTTTTATTTTATAATTTAAAAAAATTAAATTATTTATTTTATTTTATGTGAAAATTTAAGAAATTTATAACAATTATATGAGATGAGATGAGAGTAAAGGAATCAGACTGATTTGGAGCAGTTGGGCTGGAATTAAGCCAATAATAGACACCAATGACATTTTGACACATCACATATTCCATATTAAGCCAAAGAGGTGCATCACACTAGATTATTGATATGCATGACCACTAAGCCCCAGACCCCTCACATTCAAAAAATTATGAATCACCTATTCTTCTACCGCCGTAGCCCACAATCTCCGTTGTCACCCATCTCCATCTTCGTTGCCTCCTACTGTTGTTTGTTGGGTTAATTTTTTTTATCAAATAACATTTGAAGAGCTTTTGGATGAGATTTCTTAAAAGGAATTATAAGTGGAATTGGTTCTTATTTGCGTGGTTGATTACGAAGATCGAGTTCGTTTCGTTGAAGATTACAGAGAGACAGTTGAGAATTTCAAGTTCAGAAGTCTACACTTCAAAGCAGACTTTGATTTCTTCTTGTTTTCATGGGATTTATCATCTAAGACGTTATTTGTTTGTGTTCAATTTCTATTTTGCATATACATTTCGGATATATCTCTGGCTTGTCGAATCCCACCCAATTCCAAGCCTTGTCGAAATCTCATCCGCCTCTATCTTTGGCTTTCACGTGAAACTGTCTCAAATATATATATGGTGAAAAATAGTAACAATTAGAAGGTAATGTAACTGAGAACTGAAGATAGTGGAAGGTTGACTTAAGTCATGACATTGACAAGGGACCTACCTAGCTACTTGCATTTCTAGAACACCCTTGAAATCGCTCACAGCTAAAGAAGAACTAAGAAGAGATATGATTATGTAAAAGAAAAAGGAAAAAAGAGGCCAGCCAAGTGAATCGCGAGAAAGAATCAAGTGTGGCAGATTTCATGGCGTCATCTTCATTACATATAGAGTTGGGAAAATAATTTTGATATTAGATTTTTATCTTTTGAATCAAAGTTGATAATTCTCTAGTAATGGTCATTTCCATGGCTTTCCTCTCTATCTTTCTCAACTATTATGTCTCTCTCTCTCTCTCTCTCTCTGACTATCGGGCTGCATTTGGGTCATTTTCTCTCTAAAATATCGAATTCAAGACATTTCATCCATCTATGGCCTTTTGTAGAAATTTCAATGAAGAGGTTTCTAGAGAGGAGAGTTTCCATGCGAGAATCAGCACAGAGGGAGGGGAGAGTAGCAGAAAGGGGGGTCGTCGTCGGACATGGCGGAGAGGGGGAGAAGACAAAATGACTCTATCTAAAATATGCTTCCAAGTGTAGAAGTGTCAAGTTGTATCAAAGATAAGTCCAGGATCGTATTCCAGAGGGACAAAGGGTTATCAAAGGGTTATCAAAATATTTGTAAAATTTAATTGAAAAGCATGATGATTTATGAGAAGTGTGGATAAATAAAATAAGTATAAAATTCTTTGTTTTTGTAATTTTTTTTTTTTTTTGTATATATAAACAAGAAGCAAAATGGATATTAATATATTCACAAAGAAAGATTTAATGAAAACGGAATATATGGTCATACTTTGAGGATCTTAGTTTTGTAAATCTTAGAACGATAGATTAAATCATAAAAGAAATAGTTGCTAAAAATTTAATATTCTAAACGATAAAAACTGTAATTCTAGTTCCTACAAGTAACAAACAGACATTTTAATATAAAACTGAAAATAAAAATTCCAAATAAATGATTTAACAAATACTTGAGTTGGATATGGGACTTTCTTTGTTTTGGTTTCTAGAATATTTCACCGATTAACAATCCAATCAAGGCATTGATAAATAGGAGATAAAAAGTTATGCTCAAGTTTTGCAATATTTTCTTAAAGGATTAACAACTTTACTAACCAAACACACTTTAACAATCAACTGAGAGCACCCTTGATAATTTTCAAGTTGTTGTTGTGCCTTACGTCAACAACAAATCAAAAGCAAGAGCCGCACTCTATTCTTAATTCAAATCTGACTAGCAACAAGTGAAATCAATATTCATCAACAAAATATTACATTAAATTAGTGTTTCCCGACCCCAACTGGAAATGAGCATTGTCCTCAATGATAATGAAGGGAAAATAAAATATACCTGGTCTAAGAAGGAAAAGACAACAAGAGGAGAACAATGGAAGATAGAAGATAGAAACATTCCTGCAGAAACTAAAAATTAAAATAGAAAAATGCAAGAAATAAATTAAATAAAATGCTAGACAAGTCAAACATCAAGACTCAGCTGAAGGGTCAGGGTCTAATAAATGGATAGTGGTATCCTCTAGTGAAAATTTGTCAAGAAAGGGTGGGGCTGATTCCTTTGATATAGACAACCGACCATCCAAGTGCTCCTTTATGTTGCTTGAGGACCTGTAGGAGTTGCTCCTCTTGCTCAACTGACAAAGAAGATGAGATAATACATGGAAAAATGTTAGTTGGCCCAAGAAAAACATACTTCAGTGATTCAGGTAGTGGTTTCAAAACTAGAGATGGAGGGACTTCATCCGATAGTTGCTGGTTTATGGATTGAAGTGGCAGGTCTTCAAATTTGAGTCGCCACAATGACTCCATTTTGCTACCTGCACCAGAATTTACAGCATTAGTATCCAACAACTCAATATTTTCTAAGGTTCCAGGTATAACATGTTCCATTTGACTCTCTTCCTCTAATAAAAAAAAAAATCAGCAAGTAAAGATTCCAAACAATTCACTTCATGGGGTTCTTTCAAATCATGTGGCTGCCTACAAGTGTTAAACACATTTAACTCCAACGTCATATTTCCAAACATCAACTTAAGGATGTCATTTCGACAATTTATTAAAGCGTTGGAAGTAGCCAAAAATGGTCTCCCTAAACCAAGTTGTTCATATGTGTTGTAAGGAAGCAAATTGACACTAGAACCTAAGTCTAGTAGTGTTTTGTCTATTTTGGAGCTTCCTATAATACAAGTTATTGAGAACCTGGATCTTTATACTTAATAGGAGTATTGGATTGGATAATGGCACTGACTTGTTCAATGAAAAATGTCTTCTTTTGCACATTAAGTTTTCTTTTAACTGTACACAAATACTTCAAAATTTTGGCATATGATGAGATTTGCTCAATGACATCAAGAAGAGGAATGTTAATGTGCACTTATCTAAAAATATATAAAATCTCAGCATGATGTTTATCTTTATGTAAATGAACCAATTTTTTATGAAAATGTGCCCAAGGAGTTACCTTTGGTTCCAAAGAAACATCAACATCAGAATTTTTACCTTGTCCATTGGAAATAGAACTTTCACCTTTCTTGTCATATTTCCAAACGTCAACTTAAGGATGTCATTTCGACAATTTATCAAAGCGTTGGAAGTAGCCAAAAATGGTCTCCCTAAACCAAGTTGTTCATATGTGTTGTAAGGAAGCAAATTGACTCTAGAACCTAAGTCTAGTAGTGTTTGGTCTATTTTGGAGCTTCCTATAACACAAGTTATTGTTGGAGAACGTGGATCTTTATACTTAATAGGAGTATTGGATTGGATAATGGCACTGACTTGTTCAATGAAAAATGCCTTCTTCTGCACATTAAGTTTTCTTTTAACGTACACAAATACTTCAAAAATTTGGCATATGTTGGGATTTGCTCAATGACATCAAGAAGAGGAATGTTAATGTGCACTTGTCTAAAAATATATAAAATCTCAGCATGATGTTTATCTTTATGTAAATGAACCAATTTTTGAGGAAAAGGTGCCCGAGAAGTTACCTTTGGTTCGAAAGAAACATCAACATCAAAATTTTTACTTTGTCCATTCGAAATAGAACTTTCACCTTTCTTGTCAGCTTCATTACTCAATGTATCAACCTCCTTACCATTACGGAGAGTTATTACGGCCTTGCAAGTCTTGACATTTGCTTCAGAAGATGATGAAGACTCTATGGCAGCAATTTGGACTTGAGGATTTGGTTGGGATTGAGATTAGAATTTTCCTTTCTCTTGTGCATTCACGGTTGTGTTCAGCTTGGTCAAATTATTCCTTATGTCATTGATGGTTTGAGAAGTTTGGTTATTTATGGTAGTTTGACTTTGCATGAACTGTTGAAGGGTGGAGGTCATTTGTTGAAATGGGTCGTCCATGAGTTTTCTAGGTGCTGGAATTAGTGGATTTTGCTGGGTGTGAGCTGAATATTGAGGTGCACCAGCTCTCGAATGTGCTGAACTCGTGGGATGATCATTTCTCCAACTGAAGTTAGGGTTGTTTCTCCAATCTGCATTATAAGTGTTATAATATGGTGCAGAAAAAGTCTTAGAAATCATGTTAACAGGGTGAGAAGCATCAAACAAGACTTCTTTAAAGGCTAGAATAGTAGGACACTCGGATGTTGCATGGCTAGCATACTTACAAATGGTACATTTTACTTGTTTTGGATTACCTTGAATTTCACGCACTTTCTTTAACTCAATTGCTTCCAATTTTTTCGACAATAAGGTAAATTTGGCTTGCAAATCGTCCTCCCCATTCAAAACATATTTACCTTCCCCACTCAAGGTTCTCAAAAGTTTAGTTCGATCATAAATACAAGAAGTGTCACATGATTGAGCGTTTTCAACCAAGTAATCGAAATAAGCAAATGTCTCTCCCGGTCGCTTGTTAAAAAACTCTCCATTTACACATGGTTTAGACAAATTGTCGCATCCTGGGCATCAAAGCTTCATAAAAAAAAAACTAATGATACGACAATCCTCATAACCATGGTGTGGACAAGTATTTAAAAAATCTTTAAACATTTCCCAACTTTGGTAAAATGTCTCACTTTCATTTTGAGCAAAACTCATGGTTTGTCTCTTTAAAGCATTGGTTCGATGCATTGGGAAAAACTTTTTAAAAAATTCAGCTTGCATTTCTTGCCATGTTCCAATGGATTTTTGCCTCAATGCATTTAATCATGTTTTTACTTTATCTTTAAAGGAAAATGGAAACAACTTTAGTCTAAGAATCTCCTCAATGCAGGTTTGATCAATGAATTTAGAACAAACCTCTTCAAACTCTTTGATATGAAAGTAAGGGTTCTCAGATTCCATGCCATGAAAATGTGGAATCAATGAGATCATTCCAAGTTTAAAATTAAAGTTGTTTGCATTCACAGGTTGGATTATGCATGAGGGTGTGCTAGTTCTGACAAGTTGTAAATAATCTCTAAGTGTCATGTCCTGATTTACCATGCCACTATCATGATGCTCATTTTCAGCCATGTTACTATAAGTGTCAAATGATGATTCAAGAGAAAGGGATGCAGAATTAAGGGATGCTAGTGATTATGTCCTAACCAGCCAAGATGTTTGGTCTCAAGTCCAATCAGTAATATAAACAAGAGCAGAAAATAAAAGAAAACGTAAGACAAATAAAAAATAAAATAAAATAAAAATAATGTCACTCAAACTGTGAAACAGTTCACAGCAGCAAATGAATGCTCTGATAAACACCAGTTATCCCCGGCAACAACGCCAAAAACTTGACTTTGTCTAAAATGTACTTCCAAGTATTGAAGTGTCAAGTTGTATCAATGATAAGTCCAAAATCGTATTCCACATGGACAAAGGGTTATCAAAGCATTTGTGAAATTTAATTGAAAAATATGATGATTTATGAGAAGTGTGAAGAAGTAAAATGAAATATAAAATTCTTTCTTTTTGTATATATAAACAATAAGCAAAATGGATATTAATATATTTACAAAGAAAGATTTAATGAAAACGGAATATATGGTCGTGCTTTGAGGATCTCGATTTTGTAAATCTTAGAAAGATAGATTAAATCATAAAAAAAATAGTTGCTAAAAATTTAATATTCTAAACGATAAAAACTTTAATTCTAGCTCCTACAAGTAACAAACAGAAATTTTAATATAAAACTGAAAATAAAAATTCTAAAGAAATGATTTAACAAACACTTAAGTTGGATATGAGACTCTCTTTGTTTTGGTTTCTATAATATTTCCTCGATTAACAATCCAATCAAGGTATTGATAAACGAAAGATAAAAAGTTATGCTCAAATTTTGTAATATTTCCCTAAGGGATTCACAACTTTACTAATCAAACACACTTTAACAATCAACTGAGAAGAGCCTTGATAATTTCCAAGCTTTTGTTGTGCCTTACGTCAACAACAAATCAAGAGCAATAGCCGCACTCTATTCTCAATTCAAATATGACTAGCAACAAGTGAGATCAATATTCATCAACAAAATATTGCATTAAACTAGAACCTAAAACAAATCAAGTCTCATTCCATAACTCAAACTTCAGAAATTAGTTACATATAGTATTTCTAACTACAAAAACTAATCTAAATAAAGCCATTGCAAAATCTGAGAGCAAATGAAACCCAAATGCGTTAAACCCTAGAATGCAAAAATTAGCTTCTCAAAGAAAACGCCCAGGTCAAAATGACCAAGAAAAGCAGAGATTGGAACTGTAAAACTCAACTGTCTGAAAAGAACCCAAAATAAAAACAACAAAAATCAATACTAATGTTCTGAATGAAAGACCAGAAAAATAAAGGTAAAACCCAACCAATGTTGTCCCAAAAAAATACGAAAGAGAAAGGAGAAAAAAAAGAACTGCAAAGAGCCCCAAACGTAATTGAAGGAAAATGAAAATAATACAAACTATCTAACCCTTTCACCCAGAGATTCTCCTACCTTTTATACTCCGAATCTTCCCTCATTCTCTCTCTCCTTGCTATGGATTGCACCTCTTCACGCCTGCACGTCCCAACTGCAACTCTTTTTGTGCATTCCTCTCCTGCTGCACGTAGGCGTGAAGCGTGAGGCTTACTCTCTCATTTCCTCCGGTGGCCATTTATTAGGCTTCAATTCCATCTTTTGTTGCAAGTCCATAATCCCTTATACTCTCATATTCATGGGCTTCACTCTTATATTGGGCCAAGATTTAATTGTAAATCCACTTAAATATTAGTCAGCCCCACAACATAATGCATCCATATTTAATTAGATGTGAAATATTATTTCTCATGCCAAACAAAGTTAATTCACATTATCTAATTAATACTCTTATTTTAATACATAAAACTCTTTTAACTTGAGATATTTAAGAGTATTAATACCGCATAATTGACCATTTATTAGCAGAGAGGGAGAGGTTTGTCATTGGGTTCCATGGGAAAGATTGGAGAGGGTCAGCATGCGCTATCTCATGCAGTGGGGGCACATGATAGATAAAGTGAGGAGCCTGCGTGGAAATCACCTATTGGAGGGCTATTGTTTGGAGAAAAACAGATGGATCGGTTATAAGATTAACTATAGATGAATTTAAAAGAGTTGTGAAAACAAACGAGGTTGAGTAGTGTTACATATACTTACACTTTTACCGTTTACATACAATTTTAGTTAAAATACTCATTTTGTTAGTTTTTTTTTTTTTTTTAATTTCAAATTTCATGATTTTCAACATATCAATAACTAGTACGTAGAGAAGTAAGTTTTTTTTGTAAGTTTTTCTTAAATACATTTAACATTTTCCTTAGATTAATCATTAATTAGAGATAGTAAAATTTATGCCCATACATTTTTTTTTATAATTATTCTATAATTTATTTTAAATATATTATTTTCAAAATTTCATTTCATTTCATTTAATGCCCTTGGAAACTTTCAAATAACCCCATAAAAAAATCAAGATCTAATCAATTCACTTTTATTCTCGTTCTCATTGAAAACAAATGTATTGGATCTTGTCTACGGCATCACTTCCTATTTTTCTTGTTTTTTCTAAGTCAATAATATGTTAATTTATGCCCAATTTGAATACGGAAATACTTTAAATTCATATAATCTTATATTATCTCATTATTACAATTTTTTTAAATTTTTATACAAAATATAATAAACAATTTTAAATTTTTAAATTCTAAAACAATAATAATAATAAAAATAATATTCTAATAATATTTGATTTAACTCATATAAAATTATTTCGTCTCATCTTACTATGAGTCCTTATTGATTTCCGATCATTTTACTCATGTGCACCAATCAGAAAAAATATATTAACGTGGACGTGGGGTATAATATTGAGAAATCATAACACATTAGGACAAAATCTTGATTATAGTAATGAACAATTCAGAATCGATTCTATGCGATGGGTTAATTTCTTCAGAAACTTCAAGAGGCCCCTAGACTCCTACTTTCCCTTTTGAAAGGAGTTAAGACCGAAGAGCAATCGTTAAAATGGCCATGAGATCCACGCTGAACCGAATCCGATTCTCATTGACTGTGACTCGTTCCATGGAGTCCTCTCGAGGTGCTACTCGCTACTTCGGTGAAGGCAAGGGCCGGATTCTGAGCGAGGAGGAGCGCGCTGCCGAAAACGTTTACATCCAGGTCTTCTATTTTGTATTGGTTTGGTTTTTTTCTATTTCACTCCGTGTGATTCCTGAGGGAACATAAGAAAACGTAGGAAAATGAGGCTTCCCTTCATTTTGGGAGCTGAGAGGAAGTGAACGAGCATGATCCCGGAAAATATAAAGGAGAACAAGTTTTGATCTATTGAGCTTGGTATTGCTATGTTTGGCTCCGGTTGACTTGAGAGGTCATCTTTTTAATGATGGATTTGTATGAAAAGATTTCCTGCTCAGATTCTTCAGCAACCAAACGTTATGCAAACCTCTGTTTGAAGAAGAAAAGAATTTCGAATATTGGATGCTTCCTTTTTTTAGAAACTAACACGTTTCGCCAAAGTAGAATGTTTCTTCTTTTTTTTTTTTTATTCTTCTCGTCACTCGGGAAAACCATACGTGTGGAGGATAAAATACCTGAAGGCTAGACTCAGCCCACCAAGTCACAGACTAGAGGACAAAATGTAGAGGAAGGGAGTAGGAGACCAAAAGAGAAGGGTCAGGAGGTTAAGAGTAGGGTGTCAGAAGAAAGTGGAAAAAAAAAGATGTTCATACATGCCGAGGGTAAGACCTCACTTCCGCCAAATGGATCAGTCACCTCCTGTCATGTAGATGTAGCTAACATGTCGAATTACATAAATTTGTATGTCTCATTTTCTTATTTTTTCTGTACATCTTTTTTATGCATCATCATGGACATATGTATCGACATTGTACAGTCGCACTGGAATACTATCGGGAGTTCCAAATAACACCAATCAAAACTAAGTCGGACTACTGGACCGGGAATGACTCTCTCTCTTTTTGGCTTGACGTGCGATTTCTCCCACATCAACAATACGAAATTTTATTTGTTCAGCGTTTTGCATTATTGTGCTATATTTTCCTTTTACTCTGCTTTCCAGCAACCCAACAGTTAATCAATTTCTTTTTAGTTTGTAGTTACTTTCTTACTTGTCTAGCTTCGTCTTGCTTAATCCCTGAGCTTTACCTGACAAACTTGTTTCTTTGTGTGAAGAAAATGGAGAGGGAAAAGTTGGAGAAGCTGAAGCGAAAGGCGGAGAAAGAAATGGCCGAGAAAGCAAAAGAGAATACCGAAAAGGTATGGACCCTCGGCATAATTCTTGCAACAAAGTATTGAGGGTTATGATACTTTTTTGCTGTTGTATGTTGTTTGATTTGGGTAAGATATTATTGATAACTGATACAAGAACATGCTTTGAAGTATAAGTTGTTAGATTTGCTTTAGTAGGTTAGAGATTATAGCTTGTCCTCGTAAGGATTCCAACGTAACGAGGAGTGTTTAACAATTTTTTATAATCGAGGAACTTAGGGCATGCCTCAACAGCATTTTTTGTTTGTGTTCTTGTTCCTGCAAATGTCTTTGCTTTCTGTTCTGTTTTCAATAGTTTTCGGGCTTGTGGTTTTATGGTTATATGACTCATGCAGTGGATGAAATTTTATTATTGTACTTATATTTGAATGGAAAAGAAAAACAGACAAGAGTTTGGGAAGAAGCGCAAATGTCCAATGAAATGAGCCCGTTTCTGCACTTTTGTCCAGATTCCTGGTTTTAAATCTGCATTTGAGTACATGTTAAATCTTTTATATTGGTAAGCGCTTGTTAAATCCTGAAATGAACTGAACGGGTTGACTACCTTGTATTCTCGATGGAATTTTCCTTCTGGAGGGCATTGTTATTGGTTACTAGGATCTTAAAAGATCATTTTTGTTGTTTTATGTTCAGGAAATGAAGCTTTCTTGTTCTCCTGTGTCGTAATGATTCCATCAAAGTTTCATGTTTGGAAGTTTTCATTTCTTTCCTTACTTTTGCCTATTAACCAACTCAAGCACTGTGGTTCCAGGCTCCTTGTTACACGTATGCACATCTTTATTTCTTTTTTGTATGGAATTATTACAGTAGAAATCTGTATATGAATAATCGGTCATCTGTTGTAAAAAGGAACTTTACATTGTAAAGGAGCAAGTGTTCCAATGGCCAATGCCAAAAGTATGTCGTTCTTAGCCAGGTTGAGATTGGAAAATGGGGTCAGAAGAATCTTATTAGCCATTTTGTTAAGCACGTGTCCTTTCTAAGCTTTTGACGATATCTGTCCAATTTATTGTGGGTCCTTTTATTTTGTGCAAATAAAAGTTAAAACCTTTGTTTTTCTTTTGGCCATTGTGGCAACCATAAATTTTACAGCCAATCCAAACTGAGGTGGTTTTTAGTGGTCAATTTAATAAATAATTGAGGGAACCAAGCATTGCTAACTTTCCGGAAAACTTCAACTTGATATGCAGCCTTCTTTGTTTAGATAATAGATGCTGCACTTTTACAATGATATATCTGTGTGCTGTAGCTGTAGATTGTGGTTTGATCTGTGTCAATGCAGGACTACAAAGCCTTTTCAAATAATGGTGTAAGAACTGGTTTTAGTAGTTTGTGACTTGCCACATTCCTGTTTCTCGCACATACATTTAAGCCGAAAAGGTCAATTAATGTTAGATGTGATTTGAAAATATTTCATTTCATTCCCCAATCCAACGTTCTTTGAGTGGAAGTCGGTTCTGTTGTAGGATGTGATGATTTGAATTTAACAAGAAAGCTTATCATACGATGACTTTGTAATTTCAATGGTTTGCATTCCATTTGAATTGGTTCCTGCATTTATGCCATTCTTGTGTTTCTTCTGGTCACCCGTTAACTGTTGAATTTCATTTACTTATCATTGTTTTCTTTCAGAAATCTGAGGGGACCCATAAGGATTGAAATTTTCAACTGCACGAGCTGAAAACTTCTTGGTTTGGATACAACGATGAAGAATAAAATGTACCAACTTTTAACTCTTAGCCAAATCTGGTCTACCGTCTCTGTACAAAGTACGGTTGTGGATATCTTGTCTGTTAAATCCTAATTAACATAACGAAAACTACTGTTTGTGTGCAGTTCTTTTTGTGCCCCTGGAAGTGATTTTGATCTGCAGTTCCTTCTGTTTTTGCATTTGTGATATCACAACTTAATAGCTCTCATGGACATAGATAGGTCTTTTGCTAGTTCCTGATTATAAACCATTACATTTAAGAATTCTAAGATGGTACAGATTTAGACTCCCCATATGTTATCAAGAAACGAATAAGGTTCGTTCACTCAATTTTCCAAGTTATAAACATTTTCTGCATCCATGAAGTTCAAAGCGAGGAGAGTATCATGACCTGGTGCTTGAGCGTCAAGCATAGTTAATTTATGTCCTCACTTGGCATGATCATGTGCAATGCAGATGATGATGATGGCTTCTCTGTAATCACGAGTAACCACTTCCTGCAGAATGCCTAAAACTGAAAAGATCTAAAACATGCAGGTTATACTCTTATTTCGTTAGATATTGAAACTAAGCACATGGAGAAGAATACGACTCATGAAGAAATACAGTTGAAGAGAGGTAACAAATAGAAAGTTATGACCACCAACGTGGTAACCTGCTTGACAAAGGTTAGGAGATCGTTCTTCCCTGCCTCAGTAAAACTTGTGAACAAAAGTCTTGGGAGTTTTTGCATGTTGGCAACCTTGATGCGGTTGCGGTGACGAGTTGCTCCACCTCAAGTCAATAGCTATGGCTCAAAATGAACATGCCGCAACAAGTGAGGGCTCTTATGGTCACACCCAGAGGAGAGAGCTACACTGCCCGCCCCTCTCCACTCTTTTGAGAAAAAAAAAAAATTATGGATTTGATAAAATTCACCACCGGCATTGATGATGGGATCTTGTTTTATTATTTTAATTAATTTTATTATGTAGTGAATAAATTACCTTAAAGATGAATTCAAGGCTGTTAACTTTTCCAGAAATGGGGCCAAATATTCAAGATTGCAGACCCCATGTTGTATTTGCCTTTTTGGATGGACACAAGTGGATGCCTCTGCCATAGAATCTAGAAAGCATATATGTTTCTGAAATGTCTGTTTTTTTTTTAAGCAGTTTGGGAGTCTAACAACAACAATAACGACGGGAGTTCCAAAACATGATTCTTGCATATGTGTTCTCAGTTGGAGCTAAAGATAAAGAAGAGGAACAAACATGCCACGAGCTAAAGATATGTGTTTTCTAGCGGCAGCCATCAAAGCATTTGTTGCAACTCCACTCAAGCTAGCTTGGAATGCTAACATTTTTCTGAGCTTTGGCTGAAACAAACTCGAGATAATCATGCCAACAAGCTCAGAGAGATGAATTTAAATTCAGTAATTTAATGGAAAGCAGTGAGATGCCATAAAATGAGAGTGTCCTACACAGATAGAGGAGAGAAGGGACAAGTTGTTGATTAGTGCTCAAGAGTACACGCGCACGTGTGTCTGTTGGCCAAAAGTCGCTATTAACATTACCAACTAGATATTATTAGCCAGCTTTAGAAGTCAATCTGGGAATTGGACAACATTGAACCTTTTGCAACTCCTAAATTTGGCGCGCCATCTCAGTCAACTATGCCACAATGACACATACCTAGCTGTAACAATTTAACAAGTTTTCTGGAATTTGGAAGTAGTCTCTGACGTGGGAGAATAGGCCTATCAGATTTCCAGGGACCTATGTCTGGTACTTCTCTATAATAGCTTTTGACAGTACAAATGATAAACTTCAGGATATACAGAGATGTTCGAAATGGCTTTGTAGTTTGTACTATTATTATGCCAAAAACTTGGGCAGATTGATATGGGACTCTCTCAAATGAAAAAAAAGTTTAAAATCGAAACTTCTGAGCCTTCAAATTGGTGTTCACCTTCACTCAATTTAGCATAACGGAAAAATCTATTTATCATCATCCTTTCAACATCTTTTAATGTGGTATTAAATTATAAGATCACAAGTAAAATATAATAAATAGACTCAAACCATTTAATACAACATCATAGAATGATGAGAAGAATATGGTAAAAGAGATTATGAGTATCGTTTTATGTTGTGGCACACATAATTAGAGCTACGTTTGGAACATGGAAGCAGTTGAGTTCATTTGAATTGTGTTCAAATTTAAGCCTAGCCCAATATCCAAATAAAACTCTCATATCACTAAACATCATCCAACTCAATACCTATTTACACGTGAGATTTACAACATTTTTCAAATTCTTATAAATACATCTAAACCCATCTTAATATCCAAACACATCTACTCATCTTAATATCTAAACACATTTAAACTCATTTTAGATAGATTTCACAAAACTAACTCCACCATCTTAACTCACTAATATTTATAAAGAACTCAACTCATTTCAACTTCGCTCAATATCTATACCCAACTTAAATTATTTGACTTTAAATTTGAATTATAACAGTAATATATAAATAGTGTCATAAAACTTAATAGATGATGAACTTTCAAATGAAGAAGGAAGAAAAAATCACGAGTAAACATTCTACACCAAGCAAAACATCCAAACACCATAAAGTCTTTTATCCAATGCATAAAACCCTAAAAATTTTAAATACTCAACGCAAAACTATCTGACACAAATAATATACTAAAATCAGTAAATCACATCACCATAAGTATCATCCCCAATCAAATTAAAGATCAGATGAGCATCTCAAATATCATGGAGTTTGTTCTGAAAGTTTCACTTTGCTAATAAATTCGTTTCTCTGATTCGCTTAACGACTTCTGATTACCACCTATGCTACTACATTCACTTTGCAATGCTCCTAATCATCATCTACCACCTAACAAAAACCATGCATAAAACTTTACAAATCGGCTTTGCTAAATTAAGACTACTTGCTTTATATACAGAGCATGTAGCTGCTATGCTATGCATATTTACATTTGAAAGCCAAAGTTCTGATACCCATATGATGAGCCCCCTTGGTCCGGCACTTGCCCGTGCATGTTCAACTGTGGCAAAGCAGGTGGCTGTTGAGCGACACCACTCGGTGCAGGAATCCAGTTCTGATCGACAGGCAAAGCCGCCGTGCTATTATCCACTGTGGTGATATCGTGGATGCTTGACCTCTTCCTTTCTTTCTTCACTGAGCTCTGGCGAAGGAAGTACTTCTGAGCGTGGCTAGCCACCTGAGTAGGCGTTCTTGTCACAACTACATTCCTTGAAATGCTCCTCCAATCACCCTTGCCAAATCTTCGAAGCCCGACCAAGAATAACCTGTTATGATACCAAAAGGAAAATCAGCCGACAGAACAGTAAATACATTCTAATAGAGAACAATACAATCTAGCTCTTTCAGGTCACTACTGGCATTGCAATATTACATTTGAATCTGACAGCATTACACTTACGAAACCAAGTCTTGGGATCAATGGTAGTGATCATATACCGGTGGAACAAACTCGATTCATTTAGGCAAATCCCAAACACCTAATCCGTACATCTAAAACATTTTTAAACTGTCAAAAGCATTTTCTGGAATTAGACAAAAGGCCAAATAGCCATTTGTATATGGAAAATGATAGGTTACTATACTCTTACTACTTATTTACTATTTTTTTTATAATTTTTTATTTTACTTAATAGTTAAGGAAGTGATAATTAGTAATTTTATATATTTTTTTAATTTTTGTTTAATGATTAAGGATGTTAAAAAAATACATAAAAACAAGACCTAAAAACTCCAAAAGCCTTCTCTGGTTCGCCCAAAAACAAAGGAAATTTCCGACAAAATATTGACATGCGTCTTTGAAGACAAAAACAAAGCCAAAAGAAGATGAAGAATAAACGAACACTTCCACACAAGAATATGGCGGAAACTTTCTTATTAAATTTCAAAGACCAAACAACATTATTTTGCCCGGAAGATTTAGAAAGGGGTTGGCTGGAAAAGAAACTCCAAATCTTGAATCGTATACTATTTGGTTTTCAGTTATAAAAATCCAAGTGATCGAATTCAACTGGAACAAAAAGACTCAAAATCTTTGACTTTCTATTTTCCCTCCATTTTCTCGGCAAGTAAACTTGGGATGAAAATAAATCGTTGTAGAAAAAAGAAAAAGAAAAGGAAATAGCTCAGGGAACAAAAAAAAGTGAACACCTTGTCAGCCATCCAAAACGGGAAAATTTTTATGGAAAACAAAATCTTTCTAAGTCCTGCTCTGTTTAACAGTTTAGTTGAATTCCCATCCGTAAATTGAAAATAAAAAAATTTCTGTATTCTTTCATTTTACTCCATTCTCTCAGCCACCAAATAAAGGGTCCAGCAAATTGGGGAACAAAAAAAGTTCCACAAAGAAGAGAGTGAAAGAAAGATGAATATTTGGGATTACCTGTGCTCTTCTTCGGTCCAAGGAGTCCCCTTTTTTCTTTCAGCGTCAGAGTTCTTGGGCTTGGACCCGAAAGAGATCTGACTCGACGTGTCCCAGCCGGCGGCGACATCCGAATCATCAGAGTAATTGGGGAGCTCGACCCGGCCCGAGTCGATCGCCAACACGTCGTGGACGAGAGCATCATAGTGCTCCATAACATCCCGGACGGACTTCCCGGGAACGTGGTCAGCGATCTTCTGCCAGCGGTCGGGCAGGTCCTCGGGGACGAGCACAAGAGCCCGCTCGAAGAGCTTGTCCTCCAACGGGGTCCAGTGAGTCGTGGGCGGCTGAGTCCGAGTCGTCCAGGGCTCGTTCTGCGGGATCATCATCGTCCGCTTTCGTTTGTTTGGATGTCGACTCAAATAAACAGCTTTGATATACGAGAAAAACTCACTTTCTTGGAGATTTCGCAAATGGGGTTTGGTGGGAGATTTGGAACTCTGCTATTTATATATATATACACACAGCTATATATATATATATATATATATACAAACAAACAGGTAGAGAGAGAGAGAGAGAGTCTGAAAGAGAGGAAGTGTAGGTTGTTATGGTACGGGAAATTGGGGGTAAAATTTTCTGTTGGGTCATGGGTGTTGGGGCCAACTCAAGAGTTCCCCAAATCAACACGTTTTTGCTTTTATTGGGTGTTTTACTTTTGATTTTGTTTTTGTTTTATTTTTTATTTCCTTCCTTTTGTCATTGAAACTGCAGTACCCGCCAAGTTCACTAGACGACAATTTGCTCACTCCAACCCTTTTTTTACCAACCCTATTTTTTTTCCCTAATTTAATACCTTTATATAATAGTGTTTTGGCAGTAGGAGGTAGCATTCTATATTTAATTTCTTTTTTTTTTCAAAAAATAAATAAATAAACTAACATTACTTATAAATTAAATAAGAAAAAATACATGTTTAAAATACTAATAAATAATCAAAAAATTATTATATTCTCACGTCGATATATATAACATGTCATACAAATTACTTAAATGATAATATTTAATTTTTAAAATTCAAAGTTTAAAATTTATATTTTAAATTAAATTATATCATGTAAATATTTGAATAGATGTATTATCCATGTAGACTTGTAAATAAAATTATTTTTAGTTAAATAATAATAAAAAAAGGACCTATTTTAGGATGAGGATGATGATGCATGCACCATGATATCATGAAAGCCGTGTGGAACTATAAGTCGCTACTTTTAAAAGCCCTAGTAAAATTTAAGCATGTGCTATGAATCTATTCATCAACAAGTTATTATTTTTATTTTGAATAATAATTTTGTTTTATAGACTGTCTTTTGGGTCAATATATTAAGTTATCTAGTTTGAACTCTCAAAGCCACCATCATGATAATGAGCTAAAGCTTTTCAAGACCGACCTAAAAACAATGAAGTCTTGTCTTTGAGCAACCGATAGTTCTCCAAAGTAATCCACAGGATCTAATTCCAATCATGATAATATATATATAAATATATATATATATATATAAATGTTATGTTTTGTTTGGTTGTGTGTGTGTGTTTTAGCCTAAATATGTGGAAAGAAAATTCTAAATTCTAAAACTAATTTAGATGCTTATAAGTTCTATATAAGTTCCATTTTTAAAAAAAATAAATCTATTTTAAAAATAATAATTCTAAAATTGTAATATGGTTAGTTCTAAAAATAGAAATTTTCAAATAATGTAACCTTCTAATTTGCAGTATATAATTGGATTCTTTGTCTCCAAAGACTGGTTCCGATTCCAAAAAGTCATTCTCGAAGCTTGACTTTTGACTTTTGGCTATATCCCCTCTCTTCCCTCTCCATAAAATTCTCCCTAAATTTAAATCGAGCGTTTGAATAGTGAGATGATTTGTTATAAATCTATTAGATTGAATTCATATTTGAAAACCGACTTACAAGGAAATGATGTCTATAGGCTTATAAACTACCAATAAACTACTAATCAATCTCATACTTAATCGATGTGAGATCGTGACAAAATTTCAGATATTTTATGAATAATAATGAAAAAAATAATAAAAAATAATGATAGAATATTAAATAGTAATGAAAAATAATAAATAAATACTCCACTATCCAAACTAGCCATATGTTTTAAGATTGGATTCAGTTAAAATATTTTTCCATATTTAATGAAAAATATATGAATTATAGGTTCTACAATATTATTAAGAATTTAACTATATTCATGAGATCCACAATTATAAATACTATAGACTAGGGCAAATGGCGTTAGAGATCACAAGATCGTTGAAAATAGCCATTGATATTTAAAAGGAGAAATGATAATTGTACTTAATAAAAACTTACCAAAAAAAAAAAGAATTCTGCACGTATCAGATATTAATTTAAAAACACTAAAACTGAAAAAAATAGAAGGAAACTCCTAAATATATTAATAACCCTAAGAAGAAACAAAAATTATTTATTTTTAAAATAAATAAATAAATAAAAAACAAACTGACTCGATAACAAATTGTGATTTGAAGGCAATTTGATCCCAAGAAATTAGCAACAAACTCCAAAAAAGGTAATAATGTACTAATCGTCGTACCATCTCATATCATCTTATCATTATATATTTTTTAAATTCTTATATAAAATATAATAAATAATTCAACTTTTTTAAATTTCCATTCAATTTTTTTAAATATCAAAATAATAATAATATAAAACATAATATTTTAAATTTTTAAACAAAACATAAAATCTAATCCCACCCTCCAAAACAAATCTCACGATAAAGATCACAAAACAAAAGGGAATTTCGGATGAAAAAAAAAGATTCACAATCATGTAAATAAAACAAATCCTATAATTACTAGGAGACTTAAAAATATATTAATAACCCTAAGAAGAAACAAAATTTATTTAAAAAAAAAAAAAAAACAACAACAAATTGACTTGATAACAAATCCTGATTCGAAGGCAATCTGATCCCAATAAATTAGCAACAAACTCTAAAAAAGGCAATAACATTCTAAGGGTGATATCATATCATCTTATCATTATATATTTTTTAAATTTTTATTTAAAATATAATAAATAATTTAATTCTTTAAATTTTAAAATAATAATAATATTAAAATATAATATTTTAAACTTTTAAATAAAACATAAAATTTTTATCTCGCCTCCAAAACAAATCCCAGGATAAAGATCGCAAAAAACAGAGAATTTCGGATGAAAAAAAAGATTCGCAATCATGTAAATAAAACAAATCCTATGATTACTAGGAGACTTAAAAAAAAATGTGTACAAATTAATCTCTAATTGTTTCAAATAAAAGCTAGGCGCTCCAATGGCCCGTGGGTCTCGTCGGTCACTACTTGGGATTCCGAAGGATTACTGGAGTTTTGAATAGTGAGTCTAAGATAAAAGTTAAAATTAAGTTAAATAAATTATTATTTTATTTTTAGATTTAAAAAAATTAAATTATTTATTATATTTTATTTATAAATTTAAAAAATTATAATAATTAAATTAGCTGAGTTCTATATCCAAGTAAGTCCTATAGTTTCATTCCTATTGGCACGTGAGAAAAGATTTATTTTCTTATTTATATTATTTCATATTACAAAAAATTAAAAATATAATATTTATTTAAAAAGAAAACTGGATCCTAATGTGTCAACATGATGGAAATGATTAAACAAAGAAATTAATTTTCGCATCAGCTACTATTAACTATCCACATCGTACGTCCTATGATAAAAAAAAGTTTCACTTAAAAGCGGTCCTTTCGTTGGTGAGGCATAAACAACTAACAATAAATGTGTGTCATATCAACAATTTCAGAGAAACTACAATAAGCTCATTACAATTAATTTTATCTTCTAACTCAAAGAATTTAATTGAAAAAATAAAAAAGAAAAACTAGACAAATGAAATAAGGCAAAGAAGCATCCGAGAAGAACTCCAGTAATAGTTTCAATTGAGAGAGAAAGCCTAGTAAGAATAACTCAACTTTTTAAGAATACCCATGATTGGTTAGAAGGAAATGCGTTATCTTCCTCTCTATTTTGAACAAGAGTTTCCACACTGATGGTTTTTACTTTTATTTGTTATGAAACAAAACCAAAGTTACCTACCACTTCCAATTTCATATTAAACTTCCTTCCGCCTTATTTTCTCAGCAACCAAACACAAACCAAATTTAGAAATGTATCACACGAAAAATCGTAACGAACCCAGCAAAAGGAAAGAATAAAGATAAATGAAGAGATAAATGGTTGGATCCCTGTGATCTTAACGAGTTGTCCCTCACGAGCCACCCTAAGGTCTGACTCAGGAAGAGAGCGAATAAAGAAAATGATTGCCCTTTTAGTCTTCCAGTGATGGGTATTCCAGACAATGATTGCGGCAACTCCATATTTGCGGAATGATTGGGGGTGGGTTTTATGCGAGAGGATGGGAGATGAGGGATAGTATTTCAACAGGTTCCATGGGTTTTGACGTAGGGTCGGTGATGGTGGCGGCGACTTTCATGCATGAGGATGAGACGGGGGGAGAGGGGAGATGATGGTTCTGTGGTACAAGTTTTCACGTAAGGTGCAGATACAACAAAATTAGAATGTAGAGTCTACTTGTCAACAGCCCATTGGATGATTGTTATTTGAAGATTATTAGACTGATCGGTTTAAAGTTATTTTTTTAAAAAAAGCTATTAAGTGTGAAGTGTAAGAGTGAATAGTGATTGATGTATAGCAAATTCTATTTTTTTTCATAATTTCTAATAGAATAATGTTATATACAGTCGTGGAATACGCAAATGCCGTGTAGTCGTTTTGAAAAAGAGTGGGCCTACTATTAAAAAATTAATTTCTTTTCATGTGGGTCTCATATTTATTTATTTTTTTCAAAACGACTGCACATCGCTTACACACTCATGACTGCAAGTATCATTTCTCTTTATAATATATTTGTTTCTTTCTTTGGACAATTTTTTGGGTATTATAATGGGTTAGTGAAATTTTTTTTTGCCTATGTAAAAAAACTCAAACCCTTAAAAACAGCATGCAAATCAAAATATTATTTGCATAAACTCCAAGACATTGACAATATCCCGGACAATATTACAAGCAAATGATGCTTAAGTTTGAAGCTGCATGGCTTTGGCCGCCGCGATGCGTTGTATTTTCAATTTGAATATTTATATAATTATTTATACAGTTTTAATATATGTAAATTCCGTGCAGTCTATAAAAAAATCTTGAACTATTTAAAACTCACATGGTCTTTTTCCAAAATGGACTGTGCCGCGCTCACGGACGTTTTGATTATAACGTAGCATTATTCAAGCATCATTATTTTATTCATCACCATTTAAAAATCTTATAATATAATATTAAATGATTGAAAAACTAGATATTACGTTTTAAATTTTAATTATATTTTATTTATCATCATTTCACACTCTCATGATATAGTATTAAATAATTAAAAAACTAGATATTATGTTTTAATTGTATTTTATTTATATCATTTCACTCTCTCATGATATAGTATAATGTGGTATTAAATGATTAAAAAATATTTTTTTACCTATCTACCATTCATTTGATGCCTACTATTATTTTACAATCAACTAATGCAAGCATGTTATTTTTTAAAAAAAAATAAATTTCAATTTTATAAAACTATCATTCATTTAATATAGAGTTATAAAAACATTTATAAAATAGTTTTTAATTATCCATTTTCCTTTATACAAAAGATCAAGATACTTTGATTACTTAATTTGTCAATCTTTTAAAAACACAATGACTAAAATATTTTTGGGATTTATATTACAATAATGATAAAAACATAATTATCATTAATAACTACTTTTACCTTCAATGTATTATTTAAACAAAAAAATATTTTTTTTTTAATTTTACATCTTATTTGAATGATTAAGTCTAATTAACCGCACTAATTACAAATAAATTATAAAAAAAAATGATGAATGTGCATGCATTTTAAGGTGAGATGAATCTAATGTTGGAGGATGGTTGGATTTAATTACATAAAATTAAATTATCTCTTATCATATAATCATTATAATTTTACAATATTTTTATATAAAATATAATTAATAATTTAATTTTAAAATAAAAATAATATTAAAAAATATCATTATAGTAATATTTTATTTAAAGTAACTATGCCTAACCTCGTACCAAATTTGATTCCTTTTACGGGTAACCGGCAACTAAAAAGCACAGAGTAGTAAAAATCACATTACTCAGGTGACATGAATTCTGCTGGTGTTGACTGGATATAATGAGGTTTGAAAGCTTCCTGATGTCGGCAACCGCCTGTCGGCCGTTGACGTGTTCCTAGAGCTTCAGTGACACAGCTGTCACTTGAGAAATCTCAAGCCCACTTCACCCAATCGTTTTCCTCTAGAAGGTGCTAAATTGGACAAAAACACGAAGCTCGGAAATACTCTCCAACTATGTCTTATTTTATCTACGTGGCTCTCTTTTTTTATTGACACGTGTGTACCACTTGGAACCATCCTAGTAAAAGTTTTGGATAAGACTAAATTGCCACGTCATTTTAAGTACTTTGAATATGGAGTCTATGTGCGTATCAAAACACCTCATGGGTATCCCGGAAAGGCAAGGACTTTTTAAAAAAATCTGTCTCTAGCATTAAAAATAAATAAATAAATAAATAAAAAAGTAGGTTAATTATCCCCTTATTTTAAGGAGTAATGTTGATATTCGAAGACTTTTATGGAATTATTAGGATAAATTAATTGTTTATGAGATGATAAATAATTGTCAAGAGTAATGTTAGATATAATTATGAAGAAATTTTTTATTCATAAACTTCATACACTACACACTATTTTATTTTTTATTTTTTTATTAAATATGTGATATATAAATAATAAGTAGAAGAATTCAATTATTTTAAGAATAATAAAATAAAATAAAAATAAATATAGTCTGTAGTGTGTGAGACTTATGAATAGTAAAACTCAATTATAAATTGTGAAAGTATTTATTTTGAAAAAAAGTTAGGTTCACTATTAAAAAATTAATTTTTTCACGTTTTTATGTACTCATTTTTTTCGAAATAAATGTATAGTACTTACGCATTCTATGACTGTAAATATCATTTCTGAATTGACGGAAAGATTTTACATCCTCTCTTTCACGTGTTAGCTACTTATTTTATATTTAAATTACTCTAAATGTTGGATAATAAACTCTTGAAGTTGCCGAATTGTTGTTTTTGGCAATTTTTTGATTTTAGAAAATAAAATTTATCGCCTGAATTATTTCATTAAAAATGAGACAAAATTAAATGTTAACAAGTGGTATGCCATTAAAAATAAAAGGTTTTCCAAGGATTGTAAACATGTTTTGCATTGGTGCGTTTATATCTTATTTTAAAGTATCATATAGGTATGGCCACGAACACCATATCCTCGCATGCATCATGTGCAAATTATACAACTTAAGTCACATTTCACTCATTTGTACGTAGATCATGCTAATATATTAAGAGTTGGGGTTTATCATTCATAGAGAATTAAAAAATAAAAATAAAAATAAAGAATTTATATTATCACGTGTAGCATCATTATTGGCTAGTTCCATCTTCATATACAAATATAAGTATAAAATGTCATTTTAGCCCATTTTTCAGTGCATAAAGTCATTTTGAATTGAGATGTAAAGCTTAGTTTGGGTAATGATGTATCTATTCTGAGAATACTTTATTATTATTCATTATTTTATTATTAATTTTTTATTACTATTCACATAATACCTCACAATACTTCACTATCCAAATGCAACCGTAAAGTTATTAAACCAATTATAGGATTAACAATGAGAGAGATAGGCACATAAAATAAATTATATAGTATTTATTGAACATTTAATTACTATTTAAAAAATTTATTCGGATATTTATAAGTGCTGCGAGTCCACTTGATAGGCATATCCCTCGCCCACTCTAGGCTCAGTCGATAACTCTAGCGGGATCCAAATCGCTGAGCCAATTGAAGGGAGATCTTGGGCCACATTTGCATAAAATAAAAAGCAAGAAAAAACAGAGAAAGGCCCTATTATTTCCATCATTTTGGGCTGGCTGGCCCAATTATCATAACTTGCATAACAGAGTTGTGAGTTTAAAGGCCCTAGGCTAAATTGGGCCTAGGTGACCTCAACTCGGACCTAGAAAAAGAAATGAATGTTTACCACAACTCAAAAAAAGTGGATGATCTTGTCAAAGGCATATGGTCTCAAAGCATAACACTCAAACTTCTAAAATGGAGGTCTTGGGTTCAACGTCCTTCCTGACTAAAAAAAAAAAAAAAGTGGATGATCTTCAACTATTAGGCTTCATATCATTGAACCTGTTTATTTATTTATTTTTATCTGCAAATAATTTGGACCTCTTATTGAAACAATAAATAAATGCCTGAAACTATCCAATCATATTACTATTTTATTTCCTTGGCAAATGTGATCTCCCTTTAAGTAATTTACCTAAGCACATGGTGACCACAAATCCCTAAACAAGCATGCATCCTTCCATTACTCCCAATATGACCTAAAATAATAGTTTCTTTAAGCTAGAAATAAAGGACAAAATATACAAATAAATAAAGTACCATGCTTTTAGATTAGATGGTACTTGCAGGACAAAAACATTAAGGTCCCGTTTGGATTAAGAGATGATATGAGATGAGTTGAGATAATTTATGAATAATAGTGAGATTTGTGAGTTAAAATTTGTGAATAGTAATGAGATGAGTTGCGATCAGAACCGACTCGAACTTTTCAAGTCTAAGCTAATCTAGCAATATTTTGCTTACCTAAGCTTAAAAGGCTTCTTCACCTTCCATTATCTTTGAGATACATGAGCAATGATTCACATTATTATAAGATAAGCTGCCAGAAAATCCCATTGCTTTCTATGGTTTGACTTGACCACCTTACAACTAGGGAGAGGCATATAAATAAATTGGCTCTAAGGGTCTAATGGGTTAGGAATCATGCTTTAAAAGATAATGTGTGAGAACCATAACATCACAGTTCTCATGCATTCGGCCGGACAGTCCACCCCTACTTTGTGGATTGGAAGATAGAATAATAGATAAGAGGAAGAATGGTCAAAAGAATTGAGAAAAAAATGGGAAAAAGAAAATCTTAGAATGTTTTGGGTCAGATTTTATTGTGTATGGAGGTACCCGTCAAAGTGATGGAGACCATGATTACATGCAATGGTAGGCCGTGGCAAATTGAAAGGGTGCGGCTACTATGCCGCCCCATTTCGACCGCTGGGCTATTTTTTTTTATATTTTTTAATATATTTTAAAAAAAAAATATACCAATACACTTAAAATCACTTTTTTAATTACTAAGTAAAAAAAAAAAAAAAAATTTAACCACCAATTAAATGGAGGTGTCAACTTGGGGAGGCAAAGTAAACTTTCTCAATTGAAAATGACCTCTCTCTCAAAATAGAAAAAGAAAAAAGAGAATAAAAATTCTACGTGCAGTCACTTTTACGTACTCTTTTGCACACTCCCTTAATGTGATTCACTGCGTCATTTTTTTAATATAAAATAACTGTTTTAATAAATTACATAAGTGAAATGTACAAAAAGTACATAAAAGTAACTGTACATAACATAACTCAAAAGAAAATGACACTTCTCTCTCTCTCCCTCTCCCATATTGGGTGGCAAAGATGATATGCATCAATTGAGTTGCATTGCCTACTTCAAGGAGTATTCAGCTATATACACATGCAAGACTAAGAAATTAATGTTGCATTGCCTTGCATGTATACTCAATATTAGCAAACTTTCACATCAAGAAGTATATTTTTGAGAGATATATATTGCCAAACAAATCTAAATACCTATGATTTGAAAGTAATATATGTTAGAAGTAGTCGTTCTACCACTTTAAGGGGTTTCTATATATCTTTCTCGATATAAGAGTAGGAGGATCGATTGATCTTCCACTTGCAAGTCTAGTGAGAATCAATAGACCCATTAATTATGAAAAAAGAAAACGAAAAGCTCCCAACATGATACACCACCTAAGGTTGAGAGTTGGGGATGTTGCCATTAACCTGTTCCAACCTTTGAAATTTGAATACCCAACAGCTACAAGCACATAGCATTTCCCATTTATTTGGTAGCAATATTGCATGCTAATATGCAACGTTCAACGGTGCCATTGGAAGTTTACAATTTTCCAGCAAAATAGGGAAGCCCTAAAAAGAACCCATTTATGATTCTGTGGAACCCCTTTTTTTTTTTTTTTTTTTTTGAATTTGTGGGGATCTTTGCATTGACAGGTGGAGTTTTCTGATTGGTGACAGAGTGATAAGATTTTGCCCATACTAGCCATGGAAAATGATAGCCTTGCTAGCTACTGGTTAAAGGGTTTGACAGCAACTTCACAGAGTTTTGCAGACAACTTTATCCATTCCGGATACAACACTGAGAAAGGTCAAAGAAGTCACCAGATCAGATAGTAACCAATAAATGGGACTTTGGCTTTAACGCCAATCAAAAACAAATTAAGAAAAAAAAATAATATTTTTTACAAAAATATATATTTTTTTTCTCTTTAAAAAAAAACCATTTATTTCAATAATGATATATACATAATATATTTTATAACATATATTTTAAAATAAAAATATTTTTATAATTTTATAAAATATTTTATAAAAATATATTTTATTTTAAAATATAATTATAAAATATATTTTAAAAAATATTGTGTATTTATCGTTCTACTTTCTACCTACAACGTCACCCTCTCCTACTTCCCAAACTCATAGTCCATGTAGCTTCGTTTTTATCACCTCTTTTGTTTTTTATTCTAAACTAAATTTGAAAATTAATGATCTATCATTTTCTTGTCACTAAATTGTTATAAGTGCCCCATCATCATACTATATACTCATTGGCATCCAATATCTAAAGTCCAAGATTGGGCACGTAGCCCTATGCGCTACTAAGGTCGCGTGCATATCTCATGCATCGTAGTAAGTACCAGCTTTTATTAATCACGAGCAATGTTAGTTATCATATCCTTGTCTTTCGTGATATGGTATTAAAAAATTAAAAATTATTTATTATATTTTATTTATTAATTTGTTATCTAATATCAAATCATAAAATAATAAATATATTTTTTCTATTGACTACATCTACATCTAAGTTTCTATGTCTAGATTTTTCATATTTGAGTCATGCATAGAGTGAAGGCTATTAATTTCTGAGTTTTTTCAAGGAATCTCTCTCACAAGGTTCTATACCTCTTCATTCGTGGTTTTGATTTTCAAAGTTGAGCAACCAACCGGTTTTGAAAAATTCAAACCTACAAACCTTTGTTCAGTGCTATATAAGGTTTGCTCGAAATTGATTGTTTCACGGATGACGGCTCTCATTCTAAAGACGATATCTCAAGAGTAATGTGATTTTATTTCAAGTAGAAGCGTTTTTGAGAATATAAGCCTTACTCAATAAATGGTGCATTTCTTGAATAAAAAAGTTAATGATAGAAACATAATGATCAAAATTGATATGACTAAGACGTATGATAGAATGGATTGAGAATTTCTTATTCATGTTTTGGCTTCATTTGGGTTCTCGTCTCAAGTGTGTGGATTGATCATAAATTGTATTATTATTTTTTGATACTCTATTATAATGAACAGTACTACCAAAGGTTTCATCCAAGGGACAACATGTTTAACACAAGACGATCCACTTTTTCCTTATTTATTTATTATTATGCAGGAAGTCTTATCAATGATTTTGAAGTCCTAATTTTTAGAACAATGCATCGGTAGCTTCTCCCAACCTAGAGGTACATCTTTTGTGTTTCATCTCATGTATTCCGATTTTTGCTAATGGTGCTAAAAGGTCAGTTATTGCTCTTTTGAAAGCTCTTAAACAATATGAAAGATGGTTAGAGCAATTGATTAGCAAGGACAAAACTGCCATATTTTTATCTGTCTCTATTCCTAATGCAAGGAAAAGGGTATTGTTGAGGTGTACGGGCTTCACTGAAGGAAAATTTCCTTTGAAGTACCTGGGGTTCCTATTGTTAATGGTAGACTTAAAAATTGTTATTTGGAGGACCTTGTGAACAAGGTAAGAGAGAAGAATGGTGGCTGGAAGATGAATTTATTATCGGTTGGTGGGCGCCTTCTTTTATTAAGGCATGTTCTTGCAATTATGGCTACTCATCTCATGGATGTTCTACAAGTTCTGTAAACTACGTACCATTTCTACTCTTAATCGTCTTCTAAGCAACTTTCTTTGGGGAGAATCGGGAGGTGAAAAGAAAAGAAAATGGATGGCTTGTAAAAAGATTTGTAAACCGATTGATTTTTGGATAGATAATGGTTCACTTTGTGCTTAACTCCCCATAGATCTTCCTTTGCTGAAAATAAAAGAGTGTAGAATGGATAATGGTTGGGATGAGACACTGATTAAGAGATTAGTGGGTTCGGATAGAGCTGAAGCCTTATTGGAGTACCTTGCTAGTAGAAAGAAAGGGGTTGATGTTTTGGTTTGGACTAAGCAGGATGATGGACAATTCTCAACTAGAAGTGCTTGGAACTGTGTTAGAATAAGGGTTCAAAAAGTCCAATCGGCTGATTGGACTTGGCATAAACTCATCTCCAAAGAAGTTTTTGATCTTATGTGGAAAGCTTTAAACAATGGGTTGAGTGTGGATGACCAGATTCGTAGGGTCGGCATTGTCTTGGCTTTCAAATGAGATTGTTGTGAGAAAGGAAATTATGAAGACCTTAATCATGTTTTATATGCAGGTCAGTTTGCTTCCCAGGTTTGGAGACATTGTGCAGCTCTTCTAGGCATGTCGTGGAGAGAAAGTAGGACTTGGAGGGAGATGATTGACATCTGGTTTAGGCGTGCAACAAAATCCACTCAGAAAGATATTTTCTTGGATATGTCACTAATAACTTTGCTGAGTTGTGAGCTATAATGCCTTTCAATGTCCATATACACCATTTTTTTTCTTTTTTTTGCCGATCTTAAATATCATAATTGAACAAAAGGATTGTGTTACAAGTAATAGGAGCTGAATTATCTCGGGTATTAGAGTAATGTTATATATATAATTATGAAATGTGCAAACGCCGTACAGTCGTTTTAAAAAAGAATAGAGTTTATTATTAAAAAATTAATTTTTTTTTATGTGAATCTCATATTTATTTATTTTTTTTAAAATAACTATATGACGCTTGTACACTCACGATTACAAATATTATTTTTTAAAAACAAAATAGTTCTTTAGGCATACAATATGTTTTTTCAAATAATATTATATTTAATCATATATTATTATTAGATCAGCATCACACTTTTCTTAGGAGAAAATAATATGATTTATATTTTTTTAATTTTTTAATTTTTTTAAAAAAGAGTGATAAAGATAAATATCATTAATGGATATGTCTTTCTTTGACATAGATATTGACGCCAACCGAAACCGAACTCCCTGAGTCCACTCTCTCTTCCCCTTTCCCTCCCCATCTCCGGTCCTCTTTTCGTTCTGGGCAACGTGTCCTACGCCGCCTACCTCAGCCGCACTCAAATCCGCGCTTATCCCCATGTAATCTTCACTTTTCTCCCACGTGTCACTATGGGACACACGCGTTATCTTAATGCTTCGTCACCGTCTATTTCTTTCCTTTCTAAGGTAACGCACGCACGCACCTATTTGAGGTTCAATCTTAAGGGTTCGTTCCCTTGTGGCCCCCACTTCCCGAGTGGTGTTCACATGAATCGCCTCTTTACTCTAATTTCTAATATTTGTAATACAATATCATATGCATCTTTGGTTGCGTTTGAATATTGATGTCGTCTATTTTATAAATAATAATGAAAAAATAGTAAAAAATAGATAAAAAAATAAATAATAATGAAATATTCTCAAAAAAAACTTTAAGATAAATTTAAATGTGTTTGAATGTTAAGATAAATTTATATGTATTGATGAGAAGTTAAAAAAGGTTATAAATTCTGCGTATAAAAAAATGTTGAATTAAAAAATATTATAAATTCTACGTGTAAATATATTTTGAGTTAAGATTAATTTAATATTTTAAAATTTTAAAAATTAAAAATTTAAATTAATTTATAATTAGATTGAACTGACTTAAATAAAAGTTTCAAACAGCCCTTAATCTACTTGTACATGATCTATAAGAGCTGCCACTTATAAAATATATTTTTCCATTTTTTTAATTTCCAAATTAACTTTTAGTATTTACTTTTAAGATTTTAAAATAAACTCGTCAAAGATACATTCTTTCTAACGTGAAGTATATAAATGATGGATAGAATAAATTAATTAATTTATAAAGAATAAAAAAAATTAAAAATAAAATAAAATAAAATGTGGTGTATAGAGATGACTAATAGCAGATCTCTTATTATCTTACAAAAAATTATCAGTTAAAATAAATAATTTAAACTACTTGTACAGTATATAATATGTGAATTCTACTATATACATTCAATGGTAATGTCTACGTTGCTCACAAGCAATATATAATATAAAGCTACATCTTTATAGTTGTAAAAAATATAGCAAATTATAAAAGTATAAGGAATTGACATCTCACCAACACCATCATGAGACAACCATCTCCATAGTCCACAACGACTTCAATATATTTTCAGATTACGAAGCCACAACACAATATGTTCTTGAAACGTTTTATTGGCACACGTATTTTCCATTAAGACGATCCAATTCTATTCTTTACATAAATGATATACATTATCCAAGGTTTATCACTACATTATAAGAAAATAACTCATTAATTGCATGCAATGAAATCAATCTCAGTCATTTAATTTAGGAAACATTTAATAATTTAAATTGTAAAATTATTTTTATTATAAAATAAATATAATATATATCATACCAAATCATATCATTTTATAATTTATTTAGTTTTGTGTGATCTTACTCATATGCTCCACATGAAAAATAGGAAGTTGAGTTATTATGAGCCAATTGACGCATAATTTTATTTAGAGAAATAATATTTATAATTATAGATTGCGTAAGTACTATGTATTTTTTTTTTAAATAAATATAAATAAATATAAAAAAATAAATTTTTAATAATAAACCTCACTCTTCTTTAAAAAATATACACGACGCTTATACAATATAAATATATCTAATATTATCTTTTTATTTATGATTGATGTAACGCTTGTACAATATAATTGTTATTGAATAATATTATATATAGATCTTATAAACTTTATACAAATATTTTAGTAAAAATGTGGATCTCTTAAATAAAAAAATAATTTTTTATATTTTTTTATAAGAGCAATGCTAGATACAGTTCCCATTTGGGGACTGCAATACAAGTCTAGGCAATTTTATCTTTAATTTTTTGTAAAAATTACAAAACTATCCCTCCTGAAATGATGTTTTTTTTTATTAATAAAGGGCCTGCACATACAGTCCCTAAATGGAGACTGTAAATAGAATTTCTCTTCTTATAATAAGGTCTATATTTTTATAAAAAAAGTTGGACAGATTTATGTATTTCAAATTTGTATATATCAATCTCTCAATAAATAAAAATTGTATATATCACTTTTCTTGATTTATCATCGATGGGCCCACCAAGACCGTAAATACTATTAGTCCCAAAAGGTATCATATTCGGCTCGGCTTGACATATGGCTGGCGCATTCACACCGTCCATTGTCAGAGAGCACTTCCAGAGTTTTTAACATCTCCTTCTACACTCCCCTTCCTCACCCTTTATAAAACCGGCCCTTACCCATCTCTAACGATAATCCGGCATCCCACCAAGCAAACTCAGTGTGAGCAAACCTGAGTGTACCAAATATTCAGAGAGAGGCATCCAATGGGTAGCCATGGCTCCTCCTTCTCCAGCCTCCCAGCCTACCTCCGGGCACTGGCTCACACCCCCACCCGCCTCGCTCGCCGAGCCGGCTCCGTTTCCACCTCCTTCGCTGAGCTCAGCCAGGTCCGGGCCCGCTCCGGTCCTGACATGAGGAGGACGCTCCGATGGTTCGACCTCGTTGGTTTAGGCGTAGGCGGCATGGTCGGTGCCGGCGTTTTCGTCACCACCGGTAGCGGCGCCCACAGCGCCGGTCCCGCCGTCATCCTCTCATATGCCATTGCCGGCCTCTGCGCCCTCCTTTCAGCCTTCTGCTACACCGAGTTCGCCGTCGACATGCCCGTCGCCGGTGGCGCCTTCAGCTACCTCCGCGTCACCTTTGGTCGGTTTATCACCACCCCCTTTTTATTGAAGATTAATTTTCTTCTAATCGCACGTCACAACCACCGGTACTAATTCTTCTACTAGAATTTGTGCAGGTGAGTTTGCGGCCTTTATGACCGGTGCGAACCTCGTGATGGACTACGTAATGTCAAATGCCGCCGTTGCAAGAAGCTTCACCAGCTATCTAGGCACAGCTATTGGAATCCCCACTGCTAAATGGAGACTCACGGTCCCTTCACTCCCTCACGGGTTCAACGAAATAGATATCGTCGCTGTCGTCGTCGTTTTGATCATTACCCTCATCATCTGCTACAGGTCCAAAACCACAAACGCATTCACTGCCCCACTTTATTTTTCGCATTCACAGTTTTCCTATCCCACGTCACATTGATTCATGATCTTTTGCTTTCAGTACGAGGGAGAGCTCGGTGTTGAACATGGTGTTGACGGCGCTGCACATTTTGTTCATAGTGTTTGTGATACTGGTGGGATTCTGGCTAGGGAACTGGAGAAACTTGACGGAACCTGAAGACCCGAAGAAACACCCATCCGGTTTCTTTCCTTACGGAGTGTCGGGCGTTTTCAAGGGGGCAGCCACGGTTTATATCAGTTATATTGGATACGACGCGGTCTCGACCATGGCCGAAGAAGTCCGAGACCCCGTCAAGGACATCCCTATCGGAGTCTCGGGCTCCGTCATCCTCGTCACCATTCTCTACTGCCTCATGGCCGCTTCAATGTCGAAGCTCCTCCCCTACGATATGGTAATTGATAATATCAAAACCTATTTTATTTTTTTTCTGTCAGCATTTTATTTCTTTATATTTTTGGTTGGATTCTGTGACTGTAAAGTGAATAAAAATCCAATCGAATCTGGTTGGGAGGAGGGGGTTTGAAATGACGGAAATGTCCTCGACCCCAAGTCGAACTTTTTTCCTTTACTGATCATGTCCAATTACGGTGACGCAGATCGACGAGAAAGCGCCGTTTTCGGAGGCGTTCAGGGGGAAATCGGACGGCTGGGGATGGGTGTCGAACGTGATCGGCCTGGGGGCCAGCTTCGGGATTCTGACGTCGCTGTTGGTGGCGATGCTGGGGCAGGCTCGGTACCTGTGCGTAATCGGACGGTCCAGGGTGGTCCCCGCCTGGTTCGCCAGGGTCCACCCAAGGACATCCACGCCCGTCAACGCATCCGCTTTTCTTGGTACGTTACATACACACTGTTTTGTTTTCAACGTTGTTGACAATCTTAATGGACCACATTAATCGTTTGTATCGACTCTTTGTATTCACGCTCTGTGCGCTGTTGTAACTGTTTCGTTGGGTATGGGTCCCAATTGAACCGTTTCAGTTTGAAGACAGTGAAGACACTGTTTTTTTTTTCTTTTCTTTTTTCGCTCTTTCTTAAAAAACATTAGTACAACGTGAGGAAAGTACAATAAGAGTGAATATATCAGTCTATTATACTATTTTTTTATTGGTAAATGATTTTTGTTACTATAAAACTAAATAAATTTGATGGATTATAAAATTATTTTATTATATGAAAATACGTTTATTTTATGGAATGTCATTATGAAGTAGTACTTCTGTTGTCTATTTATTCTCATTTATGTTAGGATCAGAAAACATTCCCACTAATAGATTCAGGCCTCGTTTATATTTATCAAATAATTTGAATTAAAAATTAAAAATTAAATATAATATTGTTAGAATATATTTTTTTAATATTATTTTTATTTTAAAATTTAAAAAAATTATAATAATTAGATAAAAATAAATAAGACCTTAAAAAATTTATTAATTTTTTCTCGTAATGTCAATAGTTTCGTATATAATTAGTTATATTTAATTATGAGAATTGATATCAGAGATTATACAAAATTTATTAGATTTATTTTATAATAAAATTAATTTTATAATCTGACGAATTATATTAAGTCATGTCATTCTGCGGCATTATTTTTGTCTAATTTTTTTTTTGTGGCTAAGATGTTTTTGTTTAAATTTTTATTTGGAAATGTCTCGCATGCTGAATGATGAATGAAGTCAGATGGAAATAAAGTCACTTGTGGTATTATATATAGCATATGCTTTCGCACATATGTATGTATACATGTAATGGTCATTTCCATTTTTTATAGGTATCTTCACGGCAGCCATTGCCCTTTTCATCGACCTCGATGTTCTCCTCGACTTCGTATCCATCGGCACGCTCTTCGTTTTCTACATGGTGGCAAATGCCGTAATCTACAGACGTTACGTTGTCCTGGGGACAACCAATCCGCGCCCAACCTTATCGTTCTTGTGCACTTTTACCCTCACCTCCATCATCTTCACCCTCGTCAGTCATCTTGCGCCGGCGGGAAAGCCTAAGGCTTTCGTGCTCACTGCTTTTGGTGTTATTGCGCTCACAATATTGCAGATTTTCCATTGCATAGTTCCTCAGGCAAGGAAGCCCGAACACTGGGGTGTCCCTTTGATGCCCTGGATACCTTCCATTTCCATCTTCTTGAACATATTCTTGCTGGGGTCTCTGAGTGGGCCATCCTACTTGAGGTTTGGATTCTTCTCGGCTCTAGCTGTCCTAGTGTACGTGTTCTACAGTGTTCACGCTAGCTTCGACGCGGAAGAAGATGGGTTTGATGATCTTGGTCAAAAGAATGGTGAAATTAGTATGGAATCGAAAGAAATTGATCAGGAAAGTCTCAAAGTGTAGAAACTGCTTTTGCTTTTCTTCTTTCTTCTTCTACTCAGCACTTGAAGAACTTTTTTTGGGTTGATGGGAACTCAAAAAAGCCGGTACTGCTGAAAGGAAAAATGAAAGATAAGAATAGAATATGGTAGCTTGGGATGCACAAGTGGAAGAATTGTATAGTCGGAGTTAGGCTTAGGTTCTGAGCTCCTTTGTACATGAATTAGCTCAGCTGCTAATCCATCGATCGACTTTACTAAGCTGGATGTATGTTTTGACCTTTGACACTCCAATGCAAGCTAGAAAAAAAAAATGGTGCATTTAGCCTCATCAAGCTCATTAATGTTAAGCGGAGCTGTTGGCCTGTTTAGTGGTTTTAAAATTGTGAATTCTGTGTTTGATCGAAGCACAATTCATTTAATTCATCTCATCTAATTATTATAATTTTTAAAAAATTTTATATAAAATAAAATAAATAATTTAATTTTTTCAAATTTTATAATTAAAATAATATTAAAAAAATATATTCTAATCGAAAACAAACAAGGCCTAAAAGAAAGAACTTTTTTTTTCTTTGTTTCGCATCTGAATAATGCAATTTAATTGTGTTTGAAAATTTCATGAATAAAGGGGAGAGGAAGGTTCGAGGATCAAATTGAGAACGAGAAAAAGTGAGATATGCATGCAACATGAAAAGAGGGTTTGATGTAATTTTGGAAAAAAATAAAAAATGAAAAGATGCCGATTCATGTATTACTGCTAAATGATTGGAGGATTTATGGATTATTAATGCAATTGGGAATTAGGGATAATCATGAATAATTAATTAATATGTTAAATAAGTAGGATGCATGTATCAAGTGTCAACACCTTTTTCCTCTCCGTTTCCTATATTCAGTGCACAGCATTATTAGCCCAACTTATTTAAAAAAATAAATAATAAAATCATATATATATATATAAATATTTATTTTTATTTCACTTTTTTAGATAGTGGATAGAAAAAGTTAGACCTCTTTTCATCTGTAATCAGTGTTTATGGTCAATGATCTCTCTCTGATCACATTCTCTCCCGATCCCCTCCTTCGCTTAATAAAAATTGGGATACCTCATGCCTTAAAAGGAGGATTTGTGACCAACCATAGCTGGAAAGAGAATGCTAAAGCTAGCCGAAAGGCTGCTCGTACACAGCTAGCTAATGACCTTTCCTTTTAATGCTATTTATCTCTCTCTTACAAGGATATTCTGAATTATGATTAAGATTAATTCCCACCAATTCAAATAAAGAAAAATATTTTAGTCACGCATTTTGCTAAGAAGTAGCTTAAATCCTATTAAAAAAATATCTCTACAGATTGTTTGCTTGAACAATGACTCTGCCGCTCGAGCAAAGTCTCACCCAAAGAATTCGCTCATCAGCTATTTGACAATGAGTTCGAGTTGAACATAATTCGAGAGTTCGCTCGACACCCGCTCGAGCGAATACTTATAAATATGAATTCGTGTAGTTTCAATATAAATACAAATGTTTAAATATTTATTTATGACTTTGTACCTTTTGAAGCTGCTGAAACTTATATAGGGAGAGTGTGGTCCTCTTGTGATATTCTCAAGAGTGTATTAACACTTTGAGATAAGGATTTTGTAATTAATTTCTTGTACTCCATCGTTGTTGATAGTAAATTCATGAACACCGACCCCGACAGTGGATTTAAGCTCACATTAAGCTGAACCACTTAAATCTTAATATATTGTATGTGATTGTCGTTATTTCCTTTATTTGCTTTCGCTATTATCTATTTCAAACCAGTCTTTGACAATCAGTTTATCTCAATATTTTATAAAAGTAAATTCACAAACTGACATAATTTCATAAGATCTACTACTTTACAACTATATTTCTATGATTCAATTCTCTACATAGTCCAAAACTTGGTATTCTTTTATTTTTTATTTTAGTTCTTAACATACAATGTTTGTTTTCCCATCCAAAAATTTCCCCTCAAGTTAGGAACCCACAAAATAATGCTGCAAAGTACAAACTTTTATCTCTTTATACAGAGAGAGAGAGAGAGAGAATTAGCAATATCTCTAATACGTACATGAGTAATGCCATAGATTAATGATTAAAAAATGAAAGATCTCAATATAAAAAGAGAAAACAACGAATAAAAGACGAAAGCACATAAAAACAAGAAGTCCATGCCACATCCATCTGTTCAAGTTCAAAGATATATATAGTGACCCATTCTAGACAAAAATAAATAAATAAATAAATATAGGGACAAAGAATTATGGGCCATTGTGTTGGTTCCATGTTTACTTTCATATCCTATTAATTGAATCCTTTTTGTCTTCTGCAACAGCCGATTGGCCATAGCTACTGTTTATTTTTGTGGCCTCACACCAATTTTCTTTCTTCCGATTCATACTTTGTTTGATGGGTAGGACCTTAATTCATATATAAATATATATATATATATATTGTCCTGTTTGGATACATAGATAATTTTATCTCATCTCAGTATCCAAACGAACCTTTATTTTCACATCTCATTTCTCATTACACTTTTTGCTCACGGGATATTAGTAAAGTTACAAAAGCAAAAAATATTCCACCAATATTTTTTGATTGAATTTTTCTTAAAAAAAATTCTATCTGTTGATTCCTCAATTTCCATCTATTTCGGGAATCTTGGCCTAATTTTTGAATTTTTTGGTAGTACATTTCTCTGGGTAAATGATCTTTTGTTCACAGTGTTTGTTCTTTCTTTGATATCTTGAGGTCTTTGACATCCTCCATATTTACTCTTATTTCAAATTCCTTTTGATTTCCCTGTAATCAAATTATGTATAGATAGTGTCACACCAAAATGGAAAAAGAAAATGATATTAATGCATGACCAATTTTAGAATGCCCATTTTCAGTTTTTGAATTCTGCTGAATTGAATTGGACAAGGATGATGATGTTCCAAAAGCAAGTAGGAGGGGTGGGAAAAGTAAATTTGGAGTGTGGATTCTTAACTAGTGGATTTCCAATTGGGGGTTCCACTTATTGCATTCTAAATCAAAAGAAAAAATTAAGAGCAATGCTAGATACAGTCCCCATTTGGGGACTGCAATGCAAGCCTAGGCAATTTTATCTTTAAATTTTTTTAAAATTACAAAACTATCCTTCCTGAAATGATATTTTTTCTCATTTAATAAGGGGCTTGCACATGCAGTCCCCAAGTGGGGACTGCAAATAGAATTTCTTAAAAATTAAAAAAGAGAAAAAAACCTTTTATTATTATTATTATTATTATTATAAAGTAAATATATCGTACTGTATCTAAATTTGTAAAGTATTTTTTTTTTAATTCTTCTCTTTATAGACCTAATATTTTTCTAAAAACAATACTCCGAGCTTTTACTTGTTTCATGCATGTATCCATTTGATTTGAAGAGAATATAATAGTTTCAAGAATTTTTCAGGAAAAAAAATATGAGTGATGCTCGGCTGCTGGCCAGCAGTGACCGCCCGTTGAGTGTGCTGCCTGGGTAAAACTCATATTTTTTTTATTTTTTTTTCATATTTTTTTAACATCTTTAAATATTTAAAAAATTGATATCAATATATTAATAGTCATTTCCTTAATCAGTAAGTAAAAAAAATTAAATATATCAGCGGTCAAAATAAAGAGACAAAATGAGAGGACATACTACCATTATTAAAAAAATATTATTTAGAAATCCAATTTGATCAATGGATTCTTTCTTTTGATGAAAAGACATTGAGATAATAATATTAATAAGAATAACACATAATCCAAAGGTTTTCTTGCACAAAGTAACCGACTAAATACTTTTTTTTGTCACTTCAATCTTAACGCGACTTTAGGGAAAAAAATTATCTTCTTTTTTATATGTAAACCATATTTGATTGGAAATATGTCTTATTCTTATTGTCAAAGACAAAAGCTAAAGTGATTTGGATTCTAAATCAGAACCAGCTTGTAACAAAAAAGCATATGAATATTATTAATAAATATTAAGAGCTGAGGATTTCTTTAGGCATCAAGAATCATGCAAGTGAGTTTACTCACTCTGCTAAGATATAAAAGATCATGCAAATTGCCCATATTTGAAGGCTTTCATCATGATCATGATCATCATGATATCTTAGGAAAAGACACATCTATCATCTTTATTAATGCAGTTGACTATATACTAATAGGAAACTATAATGCTTCATGATTGTGCCCATGGTTTATTAATGAACTTGTATCTTTCTTTAAAAAATGTAATAAGTGTGTATTCGATATTGAAAAATTCATCTTCACACTCTACTGTTGGTAGAAGCCCCAGCACACCTAACGTGCTGGGTTGAAAAAAAAAAAAAAAAACTATGTGAAGTGTGTCGAGAGTGCAATGTACAGTAGGCTGATATGTAGCATTTCTCTTCGATATTATATATGGCTGTAAATGAAAAATCACTTAACATCATAGCAAGATGATATTTGCAATCGTAAAATACGCAAACATTGCGTAATTTTTGAAAACAATAAATAAATACGGAATGCACATGAAAAAAAATAAATTTTTAATAGTAGATTCTACTATTTTTTAAAATAATTACATAGTACTTACACCTTCTACGATTGTACGTAATATTAATCTATAAAAGATAACAAAATTTAAGATGTTATTTTTTTTTTGTTAACGTTATACAAAAAAAATTTCTACTTCTTTCTTAAAATCCTAGAGAAGGTGCTGACTAGGTTACGGGTGAGAAACTGTTTGGTGATCCAAAATAATAGAAAAGAAATTTGTATATAATATTATTTTTTTAATAATATTTTGTTTTTCATATTTTACAGTTACACTAATTATACGTAAAGTAATAATAATATTTATTCATTCACATATGTCAAAACTAAACACAAAAATGAAAGTGAAAGAACATTCAGAAGAAGTGAAAACCGTGATAAATGAAAACTGAAAAAAAAAGCAGTTGAGATAATTTTTATAATAAAATGTTAATTTTAACAGTTCATCTTCAAATTTGAAAATATACTAAAAATTACTGTAACTCATAATTCAAATTTTTACTTTTTAAAAAAGTCAATATAGATCATTTTATTTATATTTCTTTAAATTTTAAAGATACATTTCGAAAGCAAGTGCTCTAATGACATTAGAAATGGAATAGTGACACTATTTGTTATCATTTTACCTAACACCTTTTGGAAAATATAAAAAATAGACCCAATGATGGAAATACATCATATATGTGTTCACTTGCTTGCAAAAGAAAAAAAAAAGTTTGGGAAGATGAAAACATTGATGGCAACACCTCTATTTGTTAAATCTCTATGGTCTTATATGATTGGGCATGAAGAGCACTCTAATTCATATCCCCCCCGCGTTTCTTTTCCCTTTTTATGTTGTTTTTGTCTTCTTTTATTGCATTCATAGGGTTTCTTTTTTCAGCAAGAATGGGGCAAGTGAAGCTTTTTTTTCTCAAGTTGAAGTGGGGCCTGAGCAAGTGGTCTTCTCATCAAACCAACCACAAAAAGTCACTTGATACTTTTTTACACCACAACTTGCCATGCCATCACTCATTTTGAGTTGACCTATGAATAATGGTTATGAAAGCTACATCCAAAAAGGAAAGATACAAAAAGGGGGGCATGAAATGAGGTGGATGTCATGTTTTTGGGGTTGGGTTGGGTTGGGTTGGGTATCTCATTGTTGGCTCTTTATTCCTACTTTGAGTTGGCGAAAAGATGCAATAAAAATGATTCAATTCAACTAAGTTTGGAGTCATCGAAAATGAGAATTTTAGGCCCACACTTAATTTTGTATGTTTGTAAACTTTAAATGCTTTGCTTCACTTCTTGTCCCTTGTATGTCTCCTCAATATCATTTCCACGTCGATCTTTCGTTTTCATCATGTCCATTGAGTACATTAAATTCAATAAACAAGACATTTCGTTTTGATTTTTTCAATTGAATTTCCCTTAGCATCAACCTACTTGGATCGCCGATGGCGATTGAGTCCGTAAAATTCTAACACGACAACATGCTCAACAACATTTTTGTACTAGCAAAACGTTTCGACTAGTTTAGAAAATCTATGGATCTCATATTTTTGAATCAAAATGACAAATTCATCTACCTTAATTGGTGTTTTGTATATGTATTTTGTTTTTTTCCCGAAGAGTGAGGATAAATTTGCTTGAGATAATGTATGTTGTTTCCATGCTTGTAAAAAGTTTTTCCTATAAGGGATTTGTTAAATCTGTCGATTAGATACATCATCTTGTCGGATTATATCACTTGATGTGTGATATATGATCTATATGGGATTTTGTGGACCTAAACCAACCATTTGTTCTTTGTTTTGGGCCTCAAATCTTTTTGGGCTACAAATCAACGGCCCATATTCATTGGGTCTCTTAATATGTTTGCGTTTGGAGAGTGTTACAAGGTTATGGGCTTTAAGTAATTTTAATATGTTGTCCGATGGTTGATTTATGATTTTATAGTCTTTTGTGAACAAACAAGATATCACTGATGCCTAGCCCAAGCTCAAGCCCAATCCCATCTAAATCTGAGTCATGGGTTAGACCCTTCATGGAAAAAAACAAAAGGGGGCAAAATCACTGCATACTTAAATTAAAATCGTATAAAGCCAAATTAAAAAAAAGTAAAGACTATTATTAAAAAAATAATATTTTTATGTAAATCTTATATTTATCTATTTTTTTTTAAAGAGAGTATGTAAAGATTATACATTTCAAGACTGCAAATATTATTTCTTATAAATAAAAAAAACCTTTAAATATTAAAAAAAATAGAGTTCGATATATTAATCAAGCTAGGTAAATTATTATAATTCTTTAGTTCAAAATTTCTGAAAAAATAAAATCAGCAGAAAAATTTTGGGGTGTGATTGTCAACAGCTAATCGAAATCTGATTGGTTCGTTTATGATAAGAGAATACGTGGTCTCATCCGCACTGAATAATAATTTAGTGACCTGTTTGAAAACCCTAACGCTTATATCTTACCCTTCGCTTCCTGTAAGCCCCCCAGCTATCTCCCTCAGCAGCCGCGCAGTGTCCTCTAGGCTCTCTCGCCCTATCCGAGTCTCTTCCCGCGGCTTCTTCGTAATCGGTGAGTTTTTTCTCTATTGATGTTGTTCTTATTCTGGGTGTTTGCTTCTTTTGATAGATAGATCCTGATCCTGGTCCTATGAATTTGGTTACTCTATCTTTTGTCGTTAAACTTAGAAAAAGATTGAAATCGAGAATCTGAAAATTGGAACATACGACTGCTTTTGTTATGAGGTATATGCTATGATGAGAGGATGATGAGAAAAGGGAGACGATGAATAGATTTTTTCTTTAATTTTTGTCCCACGGGAAACCTGATTTGAAAATTCCGTTATATGCTAATGCAGACTGTTTTGTCAATGAGAAAACAAGGGACAGTGTTTTACTGTGTATTGGGGTTTTAGTTTTTTCTTCTCTTGTCTTACCATTCTCGGCAGCCTAAACGGAGGAGAAAGTGATGTGTTTATTTATTTTTCGGATTGTTATGTACTTTTTATGGTAGCCCAATAATTGTTTATTTTTTACGCCACACAATTAGAAAATTCGGCTGCTGGTGATGAATCTCAAATCCGGGAGTTTTTTCTTTTCGTCACTCACTTCACATTCACCGAGCACAAGTTGAACTTCTTTGTATTGCATTGTCGATAGGTAAATTACTTGGCCTTTTGAGAAAATATGGTAACTGAGGAAGAAAGCTGTGAATCATATCACTAAATTGGCAACTTATGGGGTATCCAAAATTAATTGCATTGTTGATAGGTAAATTACTCGGCCTTTTGAGAAAATATGGTAACTGAGGAAGAAAGCTGTGAAGTATATCACTAAATTGGCAACTTATGGGGTATCCAAAATTAAAAGTAAAAATAAAGTGGGAATTTATGGGTGAAGAACTGGTGATCTTAAGGGTTTGAATTCGAATTAAAAGTATGTGCTAGGATCGGTTGTTTAGGCTTTTAGCTATGTTTTTGGAATGTTTATTTTGACCTTGTGAATCAGCCCTGGATGTTTGAGTCGTGTCAATTACCCTTTTCTCTGTTTGTCACCTAGTTTCTCATCGTAGAAGGTATTTAGATATTTTGGCTTCAATTGTTGTCTGTCTACTAGCAGGAACAGTTAAGTCTCTAAAATGGGTCGTGTTCGGACCAAGACTGTGAAGAAGTCCTCTCGCCAGGTGATTGAGAGGTACTACTCAAAGATGACCTTGGACTTCCACACAAACAAAAAGATCTTGGAGGAGGTTGCGATCATTCCCTCGAAGCGTCTTCGTAACAAGATTGCTGGCTTCTCTACCCACCTGATGAAGCGGATTCAGAAGGGCCCAGTTCGTGGCATCTCACTGAAGCTGCAAGAAGAAGAGCGTGAGCGTCGTATGGACTTTGTGCCCGATGAATCTGCTATCAAGACTGATGAAATTAAGGTTGATAAGGAGACACTTGACATGCTTGCTGCTCTTGGCATGTCTGATATCCCCGGGCTTGTCGAAGCTGAACTACAGCCTGTTATTCCTGCACAAGTGTTTGGTCGTGGTGCAGGTGGTGCTGGTGGACCTAGGAGGTACTGAGGTGGTTGAGTCTGTGTTTTTAAGAACCAATATCTTAGCTTCTATTGAACCACTGGATTCTTTTTTTTGTTGCTAAATTTGATGTTTTGATGCCAATGACAAAGTGAACTGGTGTTAATTTTGGTTATGAATGTGGTGTTTAGATGTTTTCGAACTTGGAAGATAGCACCCGCAGTTTAATTTACCGTTAGTTCCCTAGGCTCATTCTCGTTATGCTTGCTTGCGAATGTTCTTGGGTTTGCTATTAAAGGGCTTCTTTTTGCGGATGTGTATTTGAGATTAAATTGGTGTTCTGCCATATATGGAAGAGGAACATAGTTCTAATTCTCTTTACAAATGATGACATGTATGTTGTTTGAAGTTCCTTTAATTCGTGCCGCTATATTGGGCTCTGGAAAATAAAAGTTGTCGACGGGGTACTTGCTTGAAGAAAAAGCATGGTTGCTCTTGTATTTGCTTATGATTATCGGAAAGAAAAGTTCTACTATCAAGCATTAAACAAATTTTGTTAAGTACATTTTGTCGTTGGCATTGGTCGAGATGCTAATATATTGGTAGAGATGCGAATGGAATCGCAATTGCATCATATGGGTGGTAGGTGATGATTAGGGAATATACATGGTGTTTTGCAATTCAATTTTATGTAACCAAGTACATTTTCTTTGTAGTTGCAGGAATTGATCAAAATAGCCATTATATTCATAAGTCTAGAGAACAAATAATCAACCTCATTTATGTGATAAGATTTAATTTTAAAATTTTAAAATTTTCTTATAAATTAAATCATGTCACGTCAGTATGTAGTGTAAGTATTGCCGACTTAGAGCATCCATATTGGTTTCTTCATATAACATTTCATCTCTAAATTTAAATAACTTTATCAATAGTTAGCCCAAATTGAATTAGCCAAACACTTTTCATCCTAAATATTACTTATAGTAAATTCATTTTTTTTTCAAAGATAAAAAATACTATTTCAGCTCTAAATTCATTGTTTATTAATATTGGCTCTCTCTCTCCCGCGTTTCTTCTTCTCTTCTTCCTTCTTTTCTTCCCTATTTCTCTTTCTCGTCTCTTCCTTTGTTCTCTTCATCTATTTTTTTTCTTTTCTTCTCTTCTTCCCTCTCCCGCGTCTCTTCATTCTTTCTGTTCTTCTCATTTTTTTTTTTTCCTTATTCTCTGTTTCTCTTCTTCTCCATTTCTCTTCTCTCGCAACCATTCCCTCCCGCGACGGCACTCCCCTGCACGACACTCCCAAGCACACGGTAAGATTCGAAACCCTAACCTTGAATTTTCAAAGAGATTTTTAATATTTGGGTTTTATTTTGTTGATTTTGTTGATGTTGTGTAGGGTTTGATTTGAAACCCTAGCTTGGATTCTAGCCCTGATTTTATTGTTTAAGTTTGATTTTGTTGATGTTTGGATTTAATTTTGTTGATGTTTGGGTTTGAATTTGTTGGTCTCGGATAGTTTCTTCGGTCTCTTGCCTTTGGTTGATGCTTTTTTTTTTTTATAAGATTTTTCAATGTAAGAACAAAAATAAACAAATAGATAGACAGAGAATCGCGTTTTCACCTTCATCAGCCTTATTCTTCACCACCATTAACCATATATATGAAGTCTTTATAGGATTGCATAAAATAGAATTCAATGTCGAAATCAAAAGCCATCAATCCTTCATGGTGGTGATGATCAAAATTCTGCTCCTCAACTTATTGGTAAAGCATTGGAAACCAGCATTTTATATCGACCGTTTTCTCCTGAAGAAAACCAAGGCCCCACAGATATAATCTTTCTTCTTGCCCGCTAAGGGAGGCCACTCAGATATAATAATACAGTATGTCATTGCACAGGGAAATATGCATTGCTGTCATCCATTCTTTAGTTAACAATAACTGATTCTTCCAACAGATCATCAAGAGATTCTTTCATAAGCATGGTTAAAACCGTACTCTCAATAGCTTCTGGTTTGTGTCGATGGATCATAATCATAAGCATCACCAACTTTGACAAAGCGCCCCACAACCGTACTCAATAGCCTCTGGTTGATGTACTCTTGCCTTTTATTCATTGTATATACATGACATACTTCCATAGAGATCCACATCCGTAATACATTGCCTTTCATTCATTGTATATACATGCCTTTTATTAATTGTATACCTTTCCAGAGGCAATGTACTCTTGCCTTTTGTTGATGTACTCTTGCCTTTTGGGGAGAACTGAATTTTCTGCAATACCATGCCCATGTTGCATATTTTTCTTGCGCTACCATGATAATGTTGGGCTCCTACCATTTATTAATTATAAATGTAAATGAAGAAAAGTAATGAGTCACAAGAAAAGAAATATTAGAGATGGGTCAGTGCTGAAACTTTATATCTATTTTTGTTTGTAAATGTTAGCTCTGCTTCTAATGTTTAATATACTTGTTTTTTTGAAAGGAAGTATTGTTTTTAAGCAATTGTTTGATTAGACCTGCTTGCATGAGATTATGTGTGAATACTTGAGATTGTGGTGGTTGTTCAGTAGTAGAGTTTATGATTCTAGTCCTGATTTTTTACAATTATACTTGAATCAAGGATTGACATCACATTTGATGAAGATCCATTCTTTACCACTATATTGCAAAGTGGTGAACAAGAGAGATTCACAACCGTAATGACTAGTATCCATGATAATGTTAGACTCCAAGCAACATTAGTGGAAGGTGAAAAAAGGCCACCTAGTAAGAAAACACAACGAGGTGTGTCTTTCACCGTATAGGAGGACAATCTCCTCGTGTCGGCTTGGCTCAATATTAATATGGATTTTATATGGGGGACGGATAAAAAATATTCTCAAATGTGGGAGAGAATTAGCAATTATTATAATGAGCATAAAAATATTAGCATGGCAAATCATTCTGGGGGGTCATTGACCAATCGATAGTCGGTGATCCAAAAATGCACAAATAAATTTTGTGCTACTGTGGCTCAAGTAGAATCTTTGCATCCAAGTGGTGCAATAGAGCAGGACAATATATGAGTTTCTAACTAAATTTCATTCTAAATCTTCTTGCTGAAATTATATTCTAACATTCTTGTTACATTCGCATATTTAGATTGAAAGAGCTAAAATCATGTATAGAGAGACTAAGAAGGCCACATACAACATGGAACATTGTTGGTGTCTATTGAGACACCAACCAAAATGGCAACAACACGTGTCCATGTTGTCTACGAGAAGGAAACCACATGGAAAACACCCTGCTATGGCGGAGTCGTCTCAACTAGGAGATGACGCGATAGATGACAGCATAGAGGTCTTTTTTGAGAGACCTCCAGGCAAGAAGGTTGAGAAAGAAAGGGAGAAAAAAAGGAAGGCTGTAGAATCTTATGATTTAGGATTTGTTGAGGCCTTAAATTGCATGACAAATGATAGAGTTGTCTTCATGTTTGAAAGAAGGCAAGTGGCCAGTAAATTGGATGCTGATAGGACTCAATTACTAGCAGAGAAAAAGATGAGAAATGATACGGAGAATAGGAAGATCGATATGGAGATAATGAAAATGGATCTTGTTGGCATGAATGGAGTGCAACGAGAGTATTTATTGAATCTTCAAAAAGAGGTTTTTGAGAAATCCAGGAAGTGATTTTCATCTCCATCTCTATCTTCATCTTTTGAAGATGTGTAGCCTTTTGTTGGTGAAACATTTTGGAGTTGTTTTGTATATTGTGGTTGTATTTGTTTTGGGGTTGTAGCCCATGATTATTTTGGGGCTTTTTGTTATTTTGGATCACAAATATGGGTGTGATGTTCATAGTTTTATATGTTGGTAACTTGTTTACCACCCTATTCATTATTCTTATTTTGCATTAGTTGGTGATGATGTTTATGAGAATTGGCTTGATTGCATTGAAGATCGATGAAATTATTTTGATAATATTGATATCGTGTGATGAAATTTTGTTTATTAGATTGTGAAAATGAATATGATTGTTGGAGATTATAGGAGATGATGAAAATAGATGTAATTAAAAAATAAAAATTAATTATACAAATAAAAAAATAAAAAATAATAATATTTTATTATTATAGAGAGTGTGATGACTAATCCAATATAGACTTTAAGTTTTGAATGATTAGCTAAAAGTGAAAAAGTTACATATTCTTCATAATTTGATGAATAAAATAGCCAATCTAATACCAATACTCTTACAAATATACTTTTTCTTTATCCAAAACATTGAAGCTTATGTTTATAATATTCCTCTATGCCTCGCCACATGTTATAATATTCCTCTTATATCCTTTGTGTGCCCATAGCAACGAAGATAAATGATTTGTCTAAGTCCTAATAAGCAGGCTCCGCATAAGTCATTTGTAAAAAAGTGTAAAAAAAAAAAAAATTATTTTTTAATGGGACCCATAAGTTTACAAAAGTCGTATACAAAACTTGTTTATTTGAAATTTGTATCTAACTTTACTTGAATATCATCGCCAACATGATCAAGATGAAACTAGTTAATTAGCAATTATTAGCCCTCTTTTGGTTTTTCTAAGTTGCTAGCTAGCCTTCAAATTCTCAGAAAACAAAAATAAAAAGATGAATTTCCCGATTAGTCCAAGATGCCCGGCCTTAGAAAATCAAAGGGTAAGTGAGGAGAGGATAAATTTTTCACATGGAATTTGAAGTGAAAATCTCCCGTATTTATATTATGTCATTCCAATAATCTTTATTAGTAGAAATACAATCTACGCATTGATTAAATAGGGAATGCTTGAGAATATAAAATTCTCACGTGGAAATTTAGCCGACAACTCTCTTGCAAATAACGTGTCACTCTATCTTTATTCCTACAAATATAATGTACATATTGATTGCCGAAAATAAATAGTAGCCTGAAGATTAATAAGGGAAAAATAATAAAGGTGAAAAAATATTTGAAAAATCGGTCGAACCGAACTTGTAGGTTCGCTCTTGTTCGTAATCGGTCTAGTCCGTTTCAGTTAATTTTTGGGAAGAGTATATATTTTTAAAAACTGGTTTGAAATGAACCGAACTGAAATATATATACTTTTAATTTTTTTTTCATTGAAGAGTATTTATATTTTTAAGAAAAAAATGGAGTAGAGATTGGAGTTCGACAGTTTTCAAAATTGATAGTATTTTTATAATTGAGTAGAGATTAGACTTTGGACAATTTAAAAACTGAATCACACCTATAAATTAACCAAACCAACTGGACCGAAACAAAAAAAAAATAAATAAATAAAAGTTCTTATTTTGGTGATAAATCGGTCCGTATCAATTCGCAAATAAGAAGTGTGAATTCTAAAATATGTTTAAAACCGGATCGAACTAAACCTGATACACCACAAAAAATAGGGAGATTCAGCTCTCACATGGAAACTTATGTAAGGAGAAAATCTATTGCATATTATTATGCAGACGTTAATTGCGCAAATCAATAATTGGCAACTCGATTTATTAGGAAACAACATGGAATGCCTGATCAGGCTCGATCGTTAAGATCATGAATAAGGATTCTCTCAAATTATTACCAAAATATATACAAGGTTAGTCTTACGTGCAAAACTCTAACAGAAATTGATAAATACAAATAAGTTATATAATATTATTTTTGTAAAAAAAATTCTTATAATTATAATAATAAATAAATTATTATTTTTAAAGTTCAGAAAAAGTATATAATTTTCAATATGTACAATAAGCTTGTTACATCAAGCGACCTGTTCTACTCCCTATTAGATGTATAAAAATGTCTACTCCCTATTAGATGTATCATGTAATATCTGATGAGGGGCTCAAACTAATTAATACAAAACCTTTTTTGGCGAGCTCTCGACGCCGCAAAATGTCTTCACATACACACACACACACACACACATATATATATATATATATATATATATATATATATATATATATGTGTGTGTGTGTGTGTGTGTGTATGTGAAGACATTTTGCGGCGTCGAGAGCTATATATATATATATAATATGAACTTGAGTGACGTTTAAGATCAGTTTGAATTGCTTATTTTTTTAACTATTAATACCAAGTTTTAAAGTAATTTTTTCTTTTCTTTCTTTTGTCATGTGAGAACCAATTAATTTCTCTAATTGTTCAAATTTTAAATATGGTTCGATCCAATATATTTTTAATCTAAAAAGTAAATTAATTAATTAGTGATCAGTGCAATAGTAAAAAAATATTATACAATTTTATTAAATTCCATACATTTGTAGGGAATTTCTGAAATTAAATACGTGTGAAATTATAAAACTCAGCACTGATCAGCACCCACGTCTGGACATAATGTGGCCACTGATCATGATCTCATATATTTATGATCTTCCAGTACATGACGAAAACCCTATTTTTACTAGAAAATAAAACCCAACTTAAATAAAATCCTACTAATTTATATTAGCTAGAAATATTAATTAAGATTAGGACAATATATATGCCAGGGCTGTTTATTCTAATCTGATCATGCGATTTAAGATAGGGATCAAACACACACACAGATATAATTAATTATGAATATCATAGCTAGATAGGATATTAAATTTGACACATGATCTATTGAAGATACTCAGAAAATCACCCCAACGGCTACTAAGCCTTACATGGAAACCCAGCCATACACAAGTCACCCAACGGCTACAAAGCCATACATGGAAACAAAGATACCCAACGGCTAAAATACAAAGATGGAAACTCATCTACTTTTCAATTCTTCCTCAATTGTAACATTACACTATAATTTCTAATTCTCATTTACACATATGTACGGTAAATATATATAGTGAAAGACTCTCCAATATACTCTCACGCTTTGTGAGACATTGTGTCAAACAGCTTGTGTTCAATTGTCTTTATGGTATCTAGAGCCTTGTGAGAGCAAGAGTCTTACTCCCATGGCAGCCCTTTCCCTCTCAGTGAACAATTTTGTCACTCTCCGTTTGAACCAGGGAAATTATCCCTTATGGAGAGAACAAGTCGTGGCCTTGGCTGAGACCCAAGACCTCATGCATCACCTCACGGCCTCTGTTCCTCCACCCCAATATGAGCCCAACGATGACCCAGTTGTAATGTTACACTATAATTTCTAATTCTCATTCACACATATGTACGGTAAATATATATAGTGAAAGGCTCTCCAATATGCTCTCACGCTTTGTGAGACATTGTGTCAAACAGCTTGTGTTCAATTGTCTTTATGGTATCTAGAGACTTGTGAGAGCAAGAGAGTCTTACTCTCATGGCAGCCCTTTCCCTCTCAGTGAACAATTTTGTCACTCTCCGTTTGAACCAGGGAAATTATCCCTTATGGAGAGAACAAGTCGTGGCCTTGGCTGAGAGCCAAGACCTCATGCATCACCTCACGGCCTCTGTTCCTCCACCCCAATATGAGCCCAACGATGACCCAACAAATACCACACAACCTCAAATTAGCTCTACTTACCTCAAATGGCGGAAGGAAGACAGGTTGCTTCGTGGATGGATCAACGGTACTCTGTCCGAGGAGTCCCTCGGTCTAGTTGTTGGCCTCGACAGCTCCTATCAAGTGTGGCATGCTCTTTAAGAAGCCTATGCCCAGGATTTCCAAGAAATGGAGTTTCAACTCACTCAGCAATTAACCTACATGAGCAAGGAGGACTCGGTTTCTCTTCAGGTACATCTCAAAAATTTTAAATCCATTTGTGATAATCTTGCAGCGATCGGGCGACTTGTGAGTGATAAACTCAAGGTGTTTGCTCTCCTCAATGGACTCGGCCCCAAATATGAGCCCTTTACCACCACCACGCTCAAGCCACCGATGCCTTCCTATTCCGAGGTGGTGCCGCTGTTGCAGGGCTTTGAAACGAGGAGCCAATTGCACGACAGTTACAATGCGCAACACTCTGCCTTTTATGGTCATGCTACGGGTCACGACAAAAGCAAAGGGAGACCTTGGTCCTCCCGTGGACGTGGTTTTTCCCAAGCCATACAAGTGGCACGTCCAGGCCATCAACACAGTCAACACAGTGGGCCCAAAAATCACGGACCACATTCTGGAACGGTCCATGAAAATGTCAAAGAAAATAATCGTATTCTGACTTGTCAAATATGTGGGAAGCAAGGGCATACCGCAATTAAATGTTGGCACCGGTTAGATCGTGCTGTTCAACCCAATGATATTCCTCAAGCATTGGCTGTCATGACCTTCGAAAATAATATTCATGATACCGAGTGGACAGCTGATACAGGTGCCTCTGCCCATATGACAGGTAATTCAGGTATGCTTTCTAATCTTCGTCAATATCTTGGTAATGATGTTGTACTCATTGGTGATGATAGTCTTCACACAATTACACACATTGGTGACACTTTTATTAAATCTGGTAACTCGTGTATTAAATTAAAAGATGTTTTACTTGTTCCTGACTTGGCAAAAAATTTATTATCAATTAGTCAATTAACTTCTGATTATCCTTATAACTGTGAATTTTATGATGTTGGTTTTTCTATTAAGGAAAGGGCGACCAACCGCACTTTACTGAACGGCCGACGGAAGGGTAATTTATATGTGTTGTCCCCACCCTTTGAAGCACACTTCTCAAATCGCTTTCGTACAGTTTCTGAAGAAGTGTGGCATCAACGGTTGGGACATCCTCAAGCTTCCACTTTTCAAGTTTTACGATCTAAAGGTCTTATTTCGGTTATTGGAAAACCTAAAACCAACACTATTTGTGAGTGTTGTCAACTAGGAAAAATGAGCAAACTTCCTTTTTTTCAATCTCCGCATGATGACTTCAATATGTTTGATAAAATTTATTGTGATTTATGGGGACCTGCTCCAGTTTTATCTGTTGGAAAATTTCAATATTATGCTTGTTTTGTTGACGCCTTCACCAAATATATGTGGTTTATTCCTTTACGAAAGAAATCTGATTTTTTTAATGCATTTCTCTTATTTGAAAAATTAATTGAAAGACAATTCAACAAAAAAATTAAAGTTTTTCAAACCGATGGCGGTGGCGAATTCACTAGCCATCAACTAAATCTGCATTTTCAAAACCAAGGAATTTTTCATCAATATTCATGTCCTCACACTCTCGAACAAAATGGCTCAGTAGAACGACGACATCGTACAATCCGTGAACTTGGTATGACCTTACTTTTTCAAAGTGGCGTTCCTAAACGTTTTTGGGTCGAAGCTTTTTCAACTGCTGTTTTCTTAATAAATCGGCTCCCTTCTTCTACTTTAGAACTTCAATCTCCTTTTTTTCTTCTCTATGGTCACCACCCGGATTATACCTCTCTTAGGATTTTTGGCTCAAAATGCTATCCCTATACTTTGGATACTAAACAAAACAAGTTTGAACCCAAAACCCTTCCTTGTATTTTTATGGGTTGTAGTGACAAACATCAAGGTTATAAATGTTATCATCCTACATCTCATCGAACCTGGAAATCTTCACCTTCCCTCCCCTGGTGATCAAGTTTTATCTACCTTTATTGATTGGCGTTCCACTAACAATTTACCTTCTAATCCTTTGGATGGTTCTAGTGTTTCCTCTATGCAGGCACCTCCTTCACCGCCTATTCCCACACTACATGAGATTGACCACATTCCTTTGCCGCTTATGCAAGAATCACCCCTCATTCAAACAACCAACCCTACTCCACCAAATAGTGATCCACCCACCTCACAACCTCATCATCCCACCATGGTAACTCTATCTCAACTTGGGATCCGCAAACCTAATCCCAAGTATGCTCACTATCATTCCCTAATCGAACTCCCCAAGGAACCCAAGACAATCCGTTCCGCTCTTAACCAGGCAGGTTGGACCAAAGCAATGCAAGAAGAAATTCAAGCCCTTCATGAGAATAAAACATGGACACTTGTACCTCATCAACCTCAAATGAATGTTATTGGATGCAAGTGGGTCTTCAAAACAAAAATCAAGGCAGATGGTACCTTAGATCGACTTAAAGCTCGTCTTGTTGCCAAGGGATTCCACCAAATTGATGGTGTCAACTACACGGAGACTTTCTCTCCAGTCATAAAACCATGCACCATACGGATCGTCCTCAGCCTTGCTCTTGTCCATAATTGGGACATTCGTCAACTCGATGTCAAGAATGCTTTTCTCCATGGTGACCTTCAAGATGACATATTTATGGAACAACCTCCAGGTTTTATCCATCCAACTCTTTCCTCTCATGTGTGCAAATAAAATAAAGCATTATATGGGTTAAAACAAGCACCTCGTGCTTGGTTTGATAAATTTAGTAATTTTTTAACTGCTTATGGTTTTACTTGTAGTTCCGCTGACCCTTCATTATTTATTTATAATTCATCTATAAGCACAATTTATTTATTACTTTATGTTGATGATATAATTTTCACGGATTCAGACCCCACTCACCTCACTACTTTCATTCATGCTCTTGGGGAACAATTTGCAATGAAAGATCTTGGTCCTTTGCATTATTTTTTGAGAATTCAGGTAACTCGCAACTCAGATAGCCTTACACTATCTCAGGCTAAGTATGCGCTAGAGATTTTGGATCGTACTCTGATGAAAGATTGTAAACCTATGGGCACACCTATGATGCCCAAAACAAAAGGACTCACAAGTGATGTCCCTTTTCCAGATCCGGGTCACTATCGGAGTATTGTTTGAGCACTTCAATATCTCACCCTTACTTGCCCTGACTTAGCCTTTAGTGTTAATTTTGTATCTCAATTTTTGCACTCTCCCACTATGGCTCATTACAAAATGGTAAAACGCATCCTTCGCTATTTGCACGGTACTCTTGAAATCGGTATTCATTTTAGCTCACATTCTACACTTAATCTCTATGCATTTTTTGACGCAGATTGGACAGGTTGTTCTCATACTTGTCGCTCCACCACAGGCTATTGCATTTTTCTAGGCAGTAACTGCATTTCTTGGTCTGCCAAGAAACAAAATACCGTATCCCGATCTAACTCTGAAGCAGAATATCGAGCCATGGCGAGCACCACTGCAGAAATTACTTGGATTTCATTTCTATTACGTGATCTTGGTGTTACTCTTCCATCGGCACCTATTTTGTTCTGTGATAATCTCAGTGCTCTACATATGACTGCCAATCCCATTTTCTATGCCCGAAGCAAGCATATCGAGATTGATTATCACTATGTAAGAGAACGTGTTGCTCTTGGTCTTCTTCATACCCGGCATATTCCGGCCTCTTCTCAACTTGCCGATATTTTCACCAAGCCTCTTGGACGTCCTGCACTTTATTCTTTACGCACCAAACTTGGCCTTCTATCTCGGCACAGTTTGCGGGAGACTATTGAAGATACTCAAAAAATCACCCCAACGGCTACTAAGCCTTACATGGAAACCCAATCATACATGGAAACCCAGCCATACACAAGTCACCCAACGGCTACAAAGCCATACATGGAAACAAAGATACCCAACGGCTAAAATACAAAGATGGAAACTCATATACTTTCCAATTTTTCCTCAATTGTAACGTTACACTATAATTTCTAATTCTCATTCACACATATGTACGGTAAATATATATAGTGAAAGGCTGTCCAATATGCTCTCACGCTTTGTGAGACATTGTGTCAAACAGCTTGTGTTCAATTGTTTTTACGATCAAATATACAATATATATATATATATATATATATATATATATATAGGACCTTAAATAGTTTCGTATACGTAGGTTGTGTCTATGATCACTATATAAACACAGCGCATGATCGAAAGCTAGCTATACTTCTTGTCTTTCTTCTTCCATGGATTTATTTCTGCTGATCTGCCTCCTTGTCTTTCTCCTCGCTGCTGCCGGGCAGTCAAGTACTGCTGCACGGCCTGATGTTCCTTGGTCGCAAAACTACGCTATCTTATACGGACAAGATCATACCCAGTCTCTTAACCAAGGGAAAGAGATTCAGCTTTCCATTGACCAAGTTTCAGGTTAATCTTGATCTTCGAGTATCGTTTCGTACGTAATTTGCTGCAATATTACATGTATTCGCGTGCGCATGCGGGTATATATCTATATATATATATATATATATATATAGATCGATGCATGCATGCGTGATCAGTTTGTGCGTGCATGCACTAATTATATCATAACTACGAAGCTATTGGCACCGCTATATTATATATATATATATAGCGTGCATGTCTATGAAAATTATATGATGTATGGATGCAGTACGTATCTAGTTTTCGATGTCTAAATTAAGGAGAAAACATCATGCATGCATGGCTCTTTTTCTCTTTGCTTAACTAATTTGGTTTTGTTTTTGTGCATGTGGTACAGGTTCTGGTTTTAGGTCTTTAAAGACTTATGGTTCTGGAATTTTTAGCATGAGGATAATGCTCCCACCTGGGGATTCCACATCAATCATCACAACCTTCTACGTATAATACATATATATATATACATGATATCAAAGTACTTCTACTTTAATGAATATATTTTAGTGCTTATATATCCTATTTTGGGGTTTTTTTTTTGCTGCAGCTAAGATCATATACAAATAACCATGACGAGATTGATTTTGAATTTTTGGGAAATTCAACACTGCCGTATTTGTTGCAGACAAATATATTCACAAACGGCCAAGGTAGTCGGGAGCAAAGAATCAATCTTTGGTTTGATCCGACTAAAGACTTTCATGATTACCATGTTCTTTGGAATCAACATCAAGTTGTGTAAGTACACTCTTATGTAATATTATTACATTGATCTCTCAATTTGGTACGTTAAATTATAAAATAGATCTAATATATTATATATATAAAATCATATCAATTTGTAGATTTACATTTTTTTTTAGTCTCATCATATAGTACTACTTTTTTAATTTTATTTGTTTTATTTTCTAATCATTTTCTTCATTTATTTATAATATGTTTATTTATTTTATAAGATTATAATTAAATATTAAATATTAATAATTACAGGTGGTTGGTGGATGGTGTTCCTATACGAGTGTTTGAGAATATGGAAAATATTGGAGTGAAATTCCCGGTGCAAGCAATGCAAATAGAGGCAACCATGTGGACAGCACCATGGGCATCTCCTCATGGAAAGCCACCGAATTGGGGTCAAGGGCCCTTCCGAGCCTACTATCAGGGGTTCAACATTGATGGCTGCGTTGCCGAGAACAACACCATTGCTACTCCTTGCTTTGGTTCCAATTCTTGGTGGAATGGGAAGAATTACTGGAAATTAAATCCAAAGCAGTTACAAGAATATTTGGGTGTGAGGAAGAAGTACTTGGTTTATGACTATTGTATTCATAGGCATGGCTCTAAACCCCCAGAATGCAACATACATTAATAGTTTAGTTTATGTATCGAGGTATTAATTTCAGGTATTCTCAGGTATTTTGAGAATACTTTATTTCTATTCATTATTTTATTATTACTTTTCACTATTATTCAATATTATATGCTTATTAATATAATATAAAATTTTAATCTTATTATTCATGCCTATTAATTTTATAACATAAACTTTTAATATATAATTTGATATAACATATAATTTTTTATTTTATCATCGAAGAGTATTTGTATTTTTAAGAAAAAAGTGGAGAAGAGATTGGGTTTGGTAGTTTTCAAAATTGATAGTTTTCCATTAGTGAGAAGAGATTGGAGTTGGACAATTCAAAAATCACATCTATAAATTGAACCGAACTAGATTGAAATTTAAAAAAGTTCATGTTTCAATGATTAATCAGTCCGTATCGATTCTCAAATTTTTAAAATTGATTTATATCGATTCAGTTATAAAATATGTCTAAAATCAAATTGGTGTTTTGCTATATATGGAAGAGGAACATAGTTCTATTTCTCTTTACAAATGATGACATGTATGTTGTTTGAAGTTCCTTTAATTCGTGCCGCTATATTGGGCTCTGGAAAATAAAAGTTGTCGACGGGTACTTGCTTGAAGAAAAAGCATGGTTGCTCTTGTATTTGCTTATGATTATCGGAAAGAAAAGTTCTACTATCAAGCATTAAACAAGTTTAGTTAAGTACATTTTGTCGTTGGCATTGGTCGAGATGCTAATATATTGGTAGAGATGCGAATGGAATTGCAATTGCATCAGATGGGTGGTAGGTGATGATTAGGGAATATACATGGTGTTTTGCAATTCAATTTTATGTAACCAAGTACATTTTCTTTGTAGTTGCAGGAATTGATCAAAATAGCCATTATATTCATAAGTCTAGAGAACAAATAATCTACCTCATTTATGTGATAAGATTTAATTTTTAATTTTTAAAAGTTTCTTATAAATTAAATCGTGTCACATCAGTATGTAGTGTAAGTACTGCCGACTTAGAGCATCCACATTGGCTTCTTCAAATAACATTTCATCTCTAAATTTAAATAACTTTATCAATAGTTGGCCCATATTGAATTAGCCAAACACTTTTCATCCTAAATATTAGCTACAGTAAATTCATCCTTTTTTTTTAAAGATGAAAAATACTATTTCATCTCCAAATTCATTGTTTATTAATATCGGCTCTCTCTCTCTCTCTTCTTCCCTCTTCCTCTCCCGCGTTTCTTCTTCTCTATTTCTCTCTCGCGTCTCTTCCTCTGTTCTCTTCATCTATTTTTTTTTCTTTTTTTCTTTTCTTCTCTCTCCCGCGTCTCTTCCGTCTTTCTATTCTTCTCATTTTTTTTTCTCTTCTTCCCCATTTCTCATCTTCCCCATTTCTCTTCTCCCGCAACCATTACCTCCCGCAACCGTTCTCTCCAGTGACGGTACTCCCCTACACGGCACAGCGGCAGCACGGCACTCCCAAACACATGGTAAGATTCGAAATCCTAACCTTGAGTTTTCAAAGAGATTTTTATTATTTGGGTTTTATTTTGTTGATTTTGTTGATGTTGTGTAGGGTTTGATTCGAAACCCTAGCTTTGATTCTAGTTCTGATTTTATTGTTTGGTTTGATTTTGTTGATGTTTGGGTTTGAATTTGTTGGTCTCGGATAGTTTCTTCGGTCTCTTGCCTTTGGTTGATGCTTTTTTTTTTTTTATAAGATTTTTCAATGTAAGAACAAAAATAAACAAATAGATAGACAGAGAGTCGCGTTTTCACCTTCATCAGCCTTATTCTTCACCACCATTAACCATATATATGAAGTCTTTATAGGATTGCATAAGATAGAATTCAATGTAGAAATCAAAAGCCATCAATCCTTCATGGTGGTGATGATCAAAATTCTGCTCCTCAACTTATTGGTAAAGCATTGGAAACCAGCATTTTATATCGACCGTTTTCTCCTGAAGAAAACCAAGGCCCCACAGATATAATCTTTCTTCTTGCCCGCTAAGGGAGGCCACTTAGATATAATAATACAGTATGCCATTGCACAGGGAAATATGCATTGCTGTCATCCATTCTTTAGTTAACAATAACTGATTCTTCCAATAGATCATCAAGAGATTCTTTCATAAGCATGGTTAAAACCGTACTCTCAATAGCTTCTGGTTTGTGTCGATGGATCATAATCATAAGTATCACCAACTTTGACAAAGCACCCCACAATCGTACTCAATAGCCTCTGGTTGATGTACTCTTGCCTTTTATTCATTGTATATACATGACATACTTCCATAGAGATCCACATCCGTAATACATTGCCTTTCATTCATTGTATATACATGCCTTTTATTCATTGTATACCTTTCCAGAGGCAATGTACTCTTGCCTTTTGTTGATGTACTCTTGCCTTTTGGGGAGAACTGAATTTTCTATAATACCATGTCCATGTTGCATATTTTTCTTGCGCTGCCATGATAATGTTGGACTCCTACCATTTATTAATTATAAATCTAAATGAAGAAAATTAATGAGTCACAAGAAAAGAAATGTTAGAGATAGGTCAGTGCTGGAACTTTATATCTATTTTTGTTTGTAAATGTTAGCTCTGCTTCTAATGTTTAATATGCCTTTTTTTTTAAAGGAAGTTGTTTTTAAGCAATTGTTTGATTAGATTTGCTTGCATGAGATTATGTGTGAATACTTGAGATTGTGGTTTCTGTTCAGTAGTAATGTTTATGATTCTAGTCCTGATTTTTTATAATTATACTTGAATCAAGGATGGACACCATATTTGATGAAGATCCCTTCTTTACCACTCTATTGCAAAGTGGTGAACAAGAGAGATCCACAACCCTAATGTCTAGTACCCATGATAATGTTGGACTCCAAGCAACATTATTGGAAGGTGAAAAAAGGCCATCTAGTAAGAAAACACAACGAGGTGTGTCTTTCACAGTAGAGAAGGACAAATTTCTCGTGTCGGCTTGGCTCAATATTAACATGGATGCTATACGGGGGACGGATAAAAAATATTCTCAAATGTGGGAGAGAATTAGCAATTATTATAATGAGCATAAAAATACTAGCATGGCAAATCGTTCTGGGGGGTCATTGACCAATCGATGGTCGGTGATTCACAAATGCACAAATAAATTTTGTGCTGCTGTGGCTCAAGTAGAATCTTTGCATCCAAGTGGTGGAACAGAGTAGGACAATGTATGAGTTTCTAATTAAATTTCATTCTAAATCTTCTTACTGAAATTCTATTATAACATTATTGTTACATTCGCATATTTAGATTGAAAGAGCTAAAATCATGTATAGAGAGACTGATAAGGCCACATACAACATGGAACATTGTTGGTGTCTATTGAGACACCAACCAAAATGACAACAACACATGTCCATGTTGTCTATGAGAAGGAAATAACATGGAAAACGCCCTGCTATGGCGGAGTCGACTCCACTAAGAGACGACGCGATAGATGACAATGTAGAGGTCTTTTTTGAGAGACCTCCAGGCAAAAAGGTTGAGAAAGAAAGGAGAGAAAAAGAAAGGCTGCAGAATCTTATGATTCAGAATTTGTTGAGGCCTTAAATTGCATGACAAATGATAGAGCTGTCTTCGTGTCTGAAAGAAGGCAAATGGCCAGTAAATTGGATGCTGATAGGGCTCAATTACTAGCGGAGAAAAAGATGAGAAATGATACGGAGAATAGGAAGATCGATATGGAGATATTGAAAATGGATCTTGTTGGCATGAATGGAATGCAACTAGAGTATTTCTTGAATCTTCAAAAAGAGGGTTTTGAAAAATCCAGGAAGCGATTTTCATCTCTATCTCTATCTTCATCTTTTGAAGATGTGTAGCCTTTTGTTGGTGAAACATTTTGGAGTTGTTTTGTATATTGTGGTTGTATTTGTTTTGGGGTTGTAGCCCATGATTATTTTGTGACTTTTTGTTATTTTGAATCACAAATATGGGTGTGATGTTCACAGTTTTATATGTTAGTTACCACCATATTCATTACTCTTATTTTGCATTAGTTGGTGATGATATTTGTGAGAATTGGCTTGGTTGCATTGAAGATCGATGAAATTATTTTGATAATATTGATATCGTATGATGAAATTTTGTTTATTGGATTGTGAAAATGAAAATGAATATGATTGTTGGAGATTATAGAAGATTATGAAAATATAAGTAATTAAAAAATAAAAGTTAATTATAAAAATAAAAAATAAAAATATTTTATTATTATAGAGAGTGTGATGACTAATCCAATGTAGACTTTAAGTTTTGAATGATTAGCTAAAAGTGAAAAAGTTATATATTCTTCAAAATTTGAAGAATAAAATAGCCAATCTAATACCAATACTCTTACAAATATACTTTTTCTTTATCCAAAACATTGACGCTTATGTTTATAATATTCCTCTATGCCTCGCCACATGTTATAATATTCCTCTTATTTCCTTTGTGTGCCCATAGCAATGAAGATAAATGATTTGTCTAAGTCCTAATAGACAGGCTCCGCATAGGTTATTTGTAAAAAAGTGTAAAAAAAAAAAAAAATTCTTTTTTAATGGGACTCATAAGTTTACAAAAGTCGTATACAAAACTTGTTTATTTGAAATTTGTATCTAACATTACTTGAATATCATCGCCAACATGATCAAGATGAAACTAGTTAATTAGCTATTAGTAGCCCTCTTTTGGTTTTTCTAAGTTGCTAGCTAGCCTTCAAATTCTCAGAAAACAAAAATAAAAAGATGAATTTCCCGATTAGTCCAAGATGCCCGGCCTTAGAAAATCAAAGGGTAAGTGAGGAGAGAGTAAATTTTTCACATGGAATTTGAAGTGAAAATCTCCCGTATTTATATTATGTCATTCCAATAATCTTTATTAGTAGAAATACAATCTACGCATTGATTAAATAGGGAAAGCTTGAGAATATAAAATTCTCACGTGGAAATTTAACCGACAACTCTCTTGCAAATAACGTGTCACTCCAAAAATCTTTATTCCTACAAATATAATGTACATATTGATTGCCGAAAATAAATAGTAGCCTGAAGATTAATAAGGGAAAAATAATAAAGGTGAAAAAATATTTGGAAAATCGGTCGAACCGAACTTGTAGGTTCGCTCTTGTTCGTAATCGGTTTAGTCTGTTTCAGTTAATTTTTATGAATAGTATATATTCTTAAAAGCTGGTTTGAACTAAACCGAACTGAAATAAATATACTTTTAATTTTTTTCATTGAAGAGTGTTTGTATTTTTAAGAAAAAAATGGAGTAGAGATTGGAGTTCGACAGTTTTCAAAATTGATAGTATTTTTATAATTGAGTAGAGATTGGAGTTTGGATAATTTAAAAACTGAATCACACCTGTAAATTAACCAAATTGAACTGGACTGAAACCAAAATAAAAATTAAAAGTTTATATTTCAGTGATAAGTTGGTCCGTATCAATTCACAAATAGGAAGTGTGAATTCTAAAATATGTTTAAAACTGGATCGAACTAAACCTGATACACCACAAAAAATAGGGAGTACTTATTCAGCTCTCACATGGAAACTTATGTGAGGAGAAAATCTCTTGCATATTATTATGTAGACGTTAATTGCGCAAATCAATAATTGGCAACTCGATTTATTAGGAAACAACAGGGAATGCCTGATCAGAAATTGATAAGGATTCTCTCAAGTCAAATTATTACCAAAAATATATATACACACAAGGTTAGTCTTACGTGCAAAACTCTAACAGAAATTGATAAATACAAATAAGTTATATAATATTATTTTTGTAAAAAAAATCTTATAATTATAATAATAAATAAATTTATTTATTATTATAATTAAATTATTATAAATTATTATTATTGTAATAATAAGTTATAAATTATTATTTTTAAAGTTCAGAAAAAGTACATGATCATTTTCAATATGTACAATACGCGCGCTTGTTACATCAAGCTATCGACCTGTTTTATTTATATATAATATAATGGTATAAAAATGTCTACTCCCTATTAGATGTAATATCTGATGAGGGGCTCAAATTAATCAATACAAAACCTTTTTTGGCGAGCTCTCGACGCCGGAAAACGTCTTCACATGATATATATGAACTTGAGTGACGTTTAAGATCAGTTTGAATTGCTTATTTTTTTTAACTATTAATAACATGTTTTAAAGTAATTTTTTCTTTTCTTTTCTTTTCTTTTGTCATGTGAGAACCAATTAATTTCTCTAATTGTTCAAATTTTAAATATGGTTCGATCCAATATATTTTTAATCTAAAAAGTAAATTAATTAATTAGTGATCAGTGAATAGTAAAAAAATATTATACAATTTTATTAAATTCCATACATTTGTAGGGAATTTCTGAAATTAAATACGTGTGAAATCTATAAATCTCAGCACTCAGCACCCACGTCTGGACATAATGTGGCCACTGATCATGATCTCATATATTTATGATCTTCCAGTGCATGACGAAAACCCTATTTTTACTAGAAAATAAAACCCAACTTAAATAAAATCCTACTAATTTATATTAACTAGAAATATTAATTAAGATTAGGACAATATGCCAGGGCTGTTTATTCTAATCTGATCATGCGATTTAAGATAGGGATCAAACACACACACATATATAATTAATTATGAATATCATAGCTAGATAGGATATTGAATTTGACACATAATCAATACACAATATATATACAGGACCTTAAATAGTTTCGTATACGTAGGTTGTGTCTATGATCACTATATAAACACAGCGCATGATCGAAAGCTAGCTATACTTCTTGTCTTTCTTCTTCCATGGATTTGTTTCTGCTGATCTGCCTCCTTGTCTTTCTCCTCGCTGCTGCCGGGCAGTCAAGTACTGCTGCACGGCCTGATGTTCCTTGGTCGCAAAACTACGCTATCTTATACGGACAAGATCATACCCAGTCTCTTAACCAAGGGAAAGAGATTCAGCTTTCCATTGACCAAGTTTCAGGTTAATCTTGATCTTCGAGTATCGTTTCGTACGTAATATGCTGCAATATTACATCTATTCGCGCGCGCATGCGGGTTTATATCTATATATATATATCTAGATCGATGCATGCATGCGTGATCAGTTTGTGCGTGCATGCACTAATTATATCATAACTACGAAGCTATTGGCAACGCTATATATATATATATATATAGCGTGCATGTCTATGAAAATTATATGATGTATGCATGCAGTACGTATCTAGTTTATGATGTCTAAATTAAGGAGAAAACATCATGCATGCATGGCTCTTTTTCTCTTTACTTAATTGATTTGGTTTTGTTTCTGTGCATGTGGTACAGGTTCTGGTTTTAGGTCTTTAAAGACTTATGGCTCTGGATTTTTTGGCATGAGGATAATGCTCCCACCTGGGGATTCCACATCAATCATCACAACCTTCTACGTATAATACATATATATACATATCAAAGTACTTCTACTTTAATGAATATATTTTAGTGCTTATATATCCTATTTTGGGGGTTTTTTTTGTTTTTTGTTTTTTGCAGCTAAGATCATATACAAATAACCATGACGAGATTGATTTTGAATTTTTGGGAAATTCAACACCGCCGTATTTGTTACACACAAATATATTCACAAACGGCCAAGGTAGTCGGGAGCAAAGAATCAATCTTTGGTTTGATCCGACTAAAGACTTTCATGATTACCATGTTCTTTGGAATCAACATCAAGTTGTGTAAGTACACTCTTATGTAATATTATTATTTTGATCTCTTGATTTGGTACGTTAAATTATAAAATAAATCTAATATATTATATATATAAAATCATATCAATTTGTATATTTACATATTTGTTTTATTTTCTAATCATTTTCTTCATTTATTTATAATATGTTTATTTATTTTATAAGATTATAATTAAATATTAAATATTAATAATTACAGGTGGTTGGTGGATGGTGTTCCTATACGAGTGTTTGAGAATAAGGAAAATATTGGAGTGAAATTCCCGGTGCAAGCAATGCAAATAGAGGCAACCATGTGGACAGCACCATGGGCATCTCCTCATGGAAAGCCACCGAATTGGGGTCAAGGGCCCTTCCGAGCCTACTATCAGGGGTTCAACATTGATGGCTGCGTTGCCGAGAACAACACCATTGCTACTCCTTGCTTTGGTTCCAATTCTTGGTGGAATGGGAAGAATTACTGGAAATTAAATCCAAAGCAGTTACAAGAATATTTGGGTGTGAGGAAGAAGTACATGGTTTATGACTATTGTATTCATAGGCCTGGCTCTAAACCCCCAGAATGCAACATACATTAATAGTTTAGTTTGTGTATTGAGGTATTAATCTCAGGTATTCTCAGGTATTTTGAGAATACTTTATTTCTATTCATTATTTTATTATTACTTTTCACTATTATTCAATATTTTATCATTATTATTAACAGAATATATATCTCAGAATACTTCATTATCCAAACTCAACCTAATAGTTTAGTTTTTTATTTTCTGGAAATTTAATTTTTTGGAGGATGAATTCTAAGCCCCGTTTGGATATAGAAATACTCTCAAATCCATATCATCTCATTATTACAACTTTCTCAAATTTCTATACAAAATATAATAAACAATTAAGCTTTTTTAAATCTTAAAATAATAATAAAATTAAAAAATAATATTTTAACAATGAATAATTCTACATACAACCGTGAAATGCGTAAACGTCGCGTAATCACTTTGAAAAAGAGTGAGATCCACTATTAAAAAATTAATTTTTTTCATGTGGGTCTCATATTTTATTCATTTTTTTCAAAACGATTACGCGACAGTTGCAAATATCTTTTCTCCAAGTATTTTTATACCTTAAAATGGTAAACAATAAACGTTTGCTTTTATAGCTTTTGCCCTCTTGGATTTCCAGTTCCTTGGTAGTATTTTTTTTTTGGAATAACACAAGTACTACTTGTGCTTTTTACCCATTTAATTCCTGAATTTATATCTTTTAATTCCAATGATCCCATAAATAAGATCAATACTAATTGAAGGAGAGGTTGGAGGAAAGGGCTGGCCGGCAATACATGTAGGGGTTTATGACGGAGTACTAGTGGAGTATCGATCCAACTGGCACGTGCAGAGGCCGGAGAGCTTAAGGAGGAGCGCCCGGCCGGCAAGCATGTTTATTCCATTTGTTTTTCATAACTAGGTGATAAGAAGAAGAATAAGAAGAAGAAAGAAGAAAAAAATCAGGAAGTCCTGGGATTGATTGCTCATCATTTCACAAAAGATGATAATACAAGTTTTTATGTTTGGAGTGAGACCTATCTCAATATACCTCATACATCATTCATTTAAATATATGAGTAATGCTACGTACAGTCGTGGAGTGTGTAAGCGTCGTGCAGTCGTTTTGAAAAAGAGTTTAGTCCACTATTAAAAAATTAATTTATTTTCATGTGAATCTCGTATTTATTCACTTTTTTCTCAAAGTGAATAAATATCATTTCTCAAAATATATCTCAATCATTTCTCTAAACATATATATCAACATACATTTAAATATATCTCAATCATGTTCTTAAAAAAAAAAAAAAAACTTAATAGAATCTATAAAATACTATTATTCAAATATCAACTTAGATTATCTAAAATTATCTAAGCATCCAAACACAAAAAATCTTTATTCCTACAACTACAATGTTGTACACATTGAATGTGGAAGCTAAATGGTAGCCTGATTAAATAGGCCGGAAAAATAGGGAGTGCTTTGAGAATTTCAGTTTTGAAAAAATATATTTTTAATTTTTATATTTTATATATATTATATGCTTATTAATATAATATAAAATTTTAATCTTATTATTCATACCTATTAATTTTATAACATAAAATTTTAATATATAATTTGATATAACATATAAATTTTTATTTTATCATCGAAGAGTATTTGTATTTTTAAGAAAAAAGTGGAGAAGAGATTGGGTTTGGTAGTTTTCAAAATTGATAGTTTTCCATTATTGAGAAGAGATTGGAGTTGGACAATTCAAAAATCACATCTATAAATTGAACCGAACTAGATTGAAATTTAAAAAAGTTCATGTTTCAATAATTAATCAGTCCGTATCGATTCTCAAATTTTCAAAACTGATATATATCGGTTTAGTTATAAAATATGTCTAAAATCAGACTGGACTGAATCAGTTACACCCCTAAAAAATAGGAAGTGCTTATTCTCACATGGAAACTTAACTAAGGGGAAAATCTCTTGCATATTATGTAGACATTAATTGTGGAAATTAATAAATGGTACGTAACTGGATTAATTAGGGAAAAACAGGCAGTGCTTTAGTCTTACGTGCAAAATTCTAACAGAAACTGGTAACTAAAAATAAGGTATATAGAAATATTATTTTTGTAAAAAAAGTCTTTATAATATATATACATGAATAAGATTGTTCCATCAGAAGATCTGTTCTTTATAATGGTATAAAAATTTATCCGTATATACTAGATGTGCTGTGTGTGTAATATCTCTCAGTTTTTGGGGGGCCCTCGACTTAAAACAATACCTTTTGTGGCAAGCTGATCTCGCCGCAAAAAGTGTTCGTATACATCTAAACTTGAGTGTTTAAGAGCTTGAATTACATTTTTTAAAAATATTAATACCCTTTTTTTGTTAAATATATTTTTCTTTTGTTTTTTCATGTGAAAAAGGAAAAAATAAATTAGTTTTAGCGTCCAGACCTTTCCCGTCAATTTCATTTCATTGTAACTTATAATTTAATATTCTTATGTTTTCACCACTAAAATTCATCAAATCGCTGCAAATAATTAAGTTAGGAACTGCCTGGTGTTTTTATGAAGAATCAATTTTAAAATGTGTGACAGATTTTGAAATCGTTACAAATAATATCTTATTGCGGTGATTGTTTTTGTAGCAGAAATAAAATGGTTGGAAAATGGCCTTTTTAAAGAATCGATCTTTGGTTTGAATTGGTCCGACTAAAGACTTTCATGATTACCATCATGTTCTTTGGAATCAACATCAAGTTTGTAAGGAAAATATTAGAGTGAAATTTCCAGTACAAGCAATGCAAATAGGGGCAACCATATGGACAGCACCATGGGCATCTCCTGGTGGAAAGCCACCGAATTGGGATGAGGGGCCCTTCCGAGCCTACTTTCAAGGGCTCAGCATTGATGGCTGCGTTGCCCAGTTAATAGCATATTCAGATGTGAGGGAGGAGCAAGTACTTGGTCTATGACTATTGTATTTAATAGGCCTGGTCCTAAACCCTCAGAATGCCAGACACAATAGTTTAATTTGTTTTTAATTTTATGAAAATTTAATTAATTTTTTTTTTTTGGGGAATTCATTATTAGTTTATTAAGTATTTAGATTAATTACATTTTATCTTCTCAAACTTTGACTTAATTTATAATGTGTCTCTAAAACTAATAATTGCATCAAAGTGAACAATCAAACCTTCAAAATTTTCCAATCTCCCATTTCGTCTACCAGCAGTGTTAAACCTAATGGAAATTCACTGTATGTACTACTCATGTGCATAACATTCACTACAAATATATAATTTTTATCTAATTTATTATCATTGACCATATAAAATATAAAATAATATATGATATCAATTAATAATAAATAAATAATCATTAAATAATTTTTTTATTAATTTATATATGCGTGATTAATGAATATCAAATAATTTTATTGTATACATAAATTATCATACTTTCTTGCAACTTAGGTATAAAATAATTTTATATATGGTTAATGATTAATGATTTATTATTAATTGATAGCATATATTATTTTATATTTTATATGGTTAATGATAATAAATTAGATGAAAATTAAATCTTTGCAGTGAATTCTTTTTAGATTTGACATTACTGGTAGACGGGATGGGGGATTGGAAAGTTTTGAAAATTCGAGGGTCCACTTTGATAAAATTATTAGTTTCATAGGCACATTATGAATTGAGTGAAAGTTTAAGGAGACAAAGTGTAATTAACCTTAAGTATTTTTATACCTAACAATGGTAAAGAATAAACGTTTGCTTTTACAGCTTTTGTCCTCTTAGATTTCCAGTTCAATTGTTTATTGAAATATCATAGCATCTTCATTAGATTATGTAAATGTAAATGTAAAATTTGAGCATAATATCACATGATTTTACATATGACTATTTCACTCAAAACTTATTCCTACATTGGATTATCCATCTATTAGTCAAAATAGTAATAAAATATTATCAATTTTTTTCTATTAATTTTTTTTTCTAAATTAATAGCTATATGAAAATATTAATGTTATACAATAGGAGACTTGGATAAAGAAAAGAAATTAATAAACTTGGAGTATACATCATAACTTGAGTAATTAGAAACTGTCTACAAACATTCATGATACAACCAACACTCCACAATTCAGCCCATCACAAAAATATAAATTATACCAATTCCACAAAACCTTCATGACACATTCATCTCATCACAAAAATATGCCCATCACAAAAATCATCACATCACAAAAATTTGCCTATCACAAAAAATAAAGACAATGCCCAATCACAAAAATAAAAGTGGGGTAACCACATCTGGTCACATAGTTGCTGCCTAGCCATATGTATTTCCATCACATATGGCAAGACGACCACTAAAATCAGATAAAGTATACGTTAAACATATATTACTGTTAATTACAATGTCAAAATAGGTTAGACAAATACTTACACACCTCCAAAATGTGTGGATGGGTCCTTAAATGGTGATGTGATTGCAGACTTCTTCATTAAAGTTTTGTAAATTTCACCTTGAAGACGTTGGAAATAAACTTGTTGCTTTGCATTCATGCAAGTAAGATCTAATTGCATTATTTTAGCTTCAAACTTATTATTCTCAAATGCAAGGTGTTCACTTCTATCTTGCTTGGCCTTGCCGACTACTTCTCTTCTCTCCATCATGGATATATTTCTATCATTTGTCATGCGAGTTAAGGCATAGTTAAGTTCAACATCTGATACTTCCTTAGACTTCCTCTCTCTTTCCTTTTCTTTCTTAGCCTTCTTGCCTGGAGGTCTCTCATGGATGACCTCGACGTTATCATCCAAAATATCGTCTCTGAGTTAATCTAGCATCGGCCGGACGTTTTCTCGGTGGTTTCCTCCTTATTAACAATGTTAACTGATATTGATGTCATTTTGGTTGGTGTCTCAAATAGACACCAACAATACTCCATGGTAAAACTGGCCTTCTCAACCTCTTTGTACATAATTTTCATTTTCTCAATCTTAAATGAACAAAGTGATAAAGTTAGTATGTAAATAAGCCCAAGCATATATAAAAAAAATAATAATAATAAAAATAAATAAAAAAACCTAAAGGAGAAACAAATTTAATACCTTATCTAACTTCGTGGTACCACTCAGATGCAAAAACTCTACTTGTGCTACAGCAACACAAAATTTGTTTGTGTATTTTTGGAAGGATTGACGTCGATTGGTCAATGACGTAATCGAACATTCACGAGTGTTTGGTTTTTTATACTATAGTATTCATAAATTTTTTTCCACATTTGTGTGGATTTTTTGTCAGTCCCATGTATAACATCAAGGCTAATGTATAACCAAACTAAAAGGAGATTATCCTTCTCTATGGTGAAAGACACACCTTGTTGAGATTTTTTAGTGCATGACCTTTCTTCACCTTCAATTTGTGATGGTTAGACCAACACATTATCATGTATACTATTGAACGGGGTGCTACCTTCCACTTGTCCACCATTTTGCAAGATAGTGGTGAATAAAGGATCTACATCAAATGAAGGCTTCATTCTTGAATAATTTAAAGTTTATCATAAAACTTGAATTTGCATGACCCAATCAATATTAATAATTTTGGTCAGTTATGACAAACAATAAATAATATAAACTTAAAAATACAAAGCGAAACAAGGGCACTAATGATAAATTATGTATTACTAATTGTGGCACAACTAGACACATCAGGGTGTAGCCTAGTGATAAAAAAAAGGAGCTTGAAATGAGTTGTAGACTCAAACATATTCTGGATTTGATTTTGCACTAGGAGTTCCCTTACATAATCTGATTCATGGTTCTGGTTTTTTTTTGGTAGGGGGGGATTGTGTATCTAGGATTACTCACCCGGGGTGAGTTCAAAAAGCCCTGCTTTGGTGTCATAAAAAAAGCAGGCACCATTGTAGATCATTTATTCAGCAAAACATTATTAAAATATAAGAATAAAAGGTAGGAATGAGAGGTGAGACCAATTAAAAACGGAAAATGCCAAAAGAACAATACTATGGGTGCTATTATTAGGCCCGGTTTGGATGGCCAGATGATATAGTCATTTGGTCTGTACGGATGGGAGGGTTTTGGACATTCAAACAGTTAGTATTTCATCTTTATTTCATCTATAAATTTTCAAACTCATCTCAAACATTTCTGACATGAACAATGAAAAGTAGCTACAGTGAAAAGCACTGCTCAATTCTCAGACCCATCTGGCGTCTTCCTACTTCTTTTTCCCCCCATCTCATATGTGATTTCTCCTATTCACCCAAGCCTCTATTGTCTTTGCCAACTTCATCCAAGGGCAGAGGAACCTCAAATCTACAAGACAAATCTATAATATAATTCATATACTTATTTATTACAATAATCAAAATTATTATAATTTATAATTAGAATAAAAAATGACGAATTTCCTATATATAGAAAAATAAATAGATAAAATTATATTTTAAAAAAGATAAATCATAAATTTCAGCCAACAACTTTCCAATATATTTTGGAGTTTAAATTATTTGGTAGAATAATAAAACCTTTTAGAAGAATATGTTTTAAAAAAGAGAGATTATTTTTTGAAATTATAGAGTAATTTTGACCAACGAATTCTCAATATATTTTAGAATTTAAATTTATTTATGATAGATATTTTAATTAGTCGTAAATATTATTTTTTATTAATATATGCATAACTATTATTCAATCATTATCAAATGATTTTCAATAATTGGTAGGACCCATCCATTTACAAAGTATCTCATTTCGTCTTAACTTACAAAATTTTATTATTATTCAAAACATCTTACCTCATTTAATGTGAACTATGTATCCTTTGATTGTTTTCTCAATGGTTTTTGGGTGTTGGGTTTGTTTTGTTTTATTTTGGTGTTGGATAATTTTTGTTTGTTCCACGGTATTCCTCTGTCATAAGTGAGGTTGTTCTTTAATAAAACTGGGACGGGACTACGTTTAGTGGCATCCGGCTCTTATTCAAAAAAAAAAACAATGTATCCAAACCGAACCTTAAGGAAACAATGTACTCATTAGGTGTAGCCAACTTTTTTTCTTATATATAAGTAAAAGTAATGGAGCCAGCCTTCAAATAGATCCACCTTAACCCATACACTAAATCCGAAATAAAAAAAAAATAAGTGAGTCTAACTACTCAAAAGCACTTAAAAGAATTATCATCTGTCCAGTTTTGAGTACATTCACCTAAAAATAACATGGGTTGACAATATGTACCCATACCATATCAAGCACATGTAAGTTAATGCAACCATAACAGAAACTAAAAATTAGAATGTCTTTCTCCACAATAATATCAACCATGCTTCCCATCACGACTCTTAGAAATTATAACGATTTTTTTTTTTAAATGAATTCGCCTGCATATATAATCGTTTTAAACAGTAGTAGGCACAAACCATGTCTAAACCACAGAGTCATGAAGCTATAGTGGGGGACAAACCAGTACAAAACCACAACCAATATAGTCAAGTGGGCAGTTTTAAAGCACAAACCACAACCAGAAGAACAAAGAAGCACAAACCATAAGCACACAGTGAGTATGAAAAACCACCAATCACAACTTAGTCACAACGCATGAACCACAAAGCACAAACCAGAAATCATTGGGCAACCACCAGTCTATCAAAATCACCAAATTGAAACTTTCCAAAACCAGCACACAGTGAGTATCAAAAAGAAGGAGCACAAAATTTTACTCAAGGGTTTTTGGGTTCCAACAATCTTGCGACAGAGAGGGACTCTAGGAGAAACACCAAAAAATGAAGGTCGCTGCGTAGTCAAATTCGGTTGATGTCGGATCTGTGAATATGAAGATGAGAATACTATGGTGTGCGGCAAACCACCAATCCGAGAGAGAGTCAGCCTAAAATGGTTCAACTTATAAAATAATTACGTAAATCACACAGATTGTAGTGAGAATGTGTGAGAGGGATAATCACACAAATTTTTGCTTTAAGGTCAGAGTGAAAATGGTAAAAATAGGGGATTTAGTAGTTGGAGCGAAAATGGTGAGAAAAAGATAGAAGATTAGACAAATTTCAGCAAGATAGAGGATTGGTGGAGGGAGAGGGATAAAAGCTCGGTTGGGAAAGAGAGAAATTTTCGAGAGAAAGACTGAAGTGCAGTTTGGACGGGATGTTTTATCAAGTAAAATATTCATTTGATCTTTGTACAGTAAACATCCAAATATGACTACCGAGTGATTGCTCTTGTAGCTCAAAGTCATATTATTTTTCATTTGCCTAATTCAATGTAGACATTTTTATCTAAAATGAGGAAAATTTTGTATTTTTTTGGTATTTGCATAATCCAATGCCAGTGCTCTCATTAATACTACTGCTTGTGCTTTTTACCCATTTAATTTCTGAATTTATATCTATTCAATTATCACTTAAAAATATCAACAAGGATAGTTTTTTCCATTTTCAAGAAGGGTTTTATAAGATAATAATATTTAATATAATTTTAGAATGTGTAAATTTAATATATTCTTTTTAAAAGATAATGAGATCAATAATTAAAACGAATTCTGGATTTATGCATGTTTTAAATTTATCTATAGTTCCTTTTTATACATATTCTAGATTTATCCATTATTTTCAAAACAAGTACATATACTTTAATGGAAGTTTGCGTAAGGAAGATTATGCTGTTATTTTAGAATTTTGCTATATATATTTATTTTTGTGTATTTCTTATATATTCTATTGATGTGATTGGTTAAAATAATTATTTTATATTAAAAAAATAATACATCAATTATATAAATAAAATGTATAAGAAATATGCAAAAATAACTGCGATATTTGTTTTTCATAAATTGAATTCGATCTGTATCCACGTTTATGCCATGAACACAGACCAAAATCTAATAGGAAGTTTTCACTCGACATTATTCTTGCTTGAAAAGTTTTATTCAGTAATCCCAATCACATATATACTGAAAAAAAAAAATGTATAGAATAGGATGCTGAAAAAAATAAACAAGTAAAAACGAAGAGCTCGAACTGGTATAGTACGATAGTAGTGGCTTTTGCAGAATTGGTAATAAATACCCGTCAATCTTCAAGGCCTCTCATTTTTAATTTTTTACCCACACGGTCGTCGGCAGTTGACGATAATGGATGGCCTTTCACTCTCCGCCCCACACTTCCCGGCCGCCATTCTCGCCGGCAAACACAACCCCACCGCTGCCACCACCACCACCACCGCACTTGTCTCCTTCTCCCTCAAACCGCCACCACCATCAACTTCTTCTCATAATCCGGTGACTTCCTCCTCCCCTCTCTCGGCCCACATCCGCCGCCCCAACAAAATCCCTAAACCCGCCCAACCCTCCTCCTCCTCCAACAACCCCAAAATCCCCTCTAACCCTCTCAAAAACCTCGTTAATCCTACCCACATACCCATCCCACCTGCTCCTCCCCACTCCCTCACCACCAAGCTCCGGCTCACCAGTAAACTGTCTCCCCCTCCCCCTCCCCCTCCACCCACGCCGCCGCCACCGCCACCACCAGTAGAAACCGAAGATGAAATTAAAGAAAATGAGAGTGAGCATTCGGATTCAGGCGGAATTGAATTCCGGGAAGAGGGTAAAATATTTGTGGGGAATTTACCCAATTGGATAAAGAAGAACGAGGTTTCCGAGTTTTTTCGGCAATTTGGGCCGATAAAGAACGTCATTTTAATAAAGGGTCACGGTGAAACGGAGAGAAATGCGGGTTTTGGGTTTGTGCTATATGGAGGTACTGATACTATGGCGGCCAAGTCGGCAATGAAGGCCGTGGAGTTTGATGGCGTGGAGTTCCATGGGAGGGTGCTGACTGTGAAGTTGGACGATGGGAGGAGATTGAAGGAGAGGTCGGATGAGAGGGCACGGTATGTGGGGGGTTATGACGGAGTGGAGTATCGATCCAAGTGGCACGAGGAGAGGGAGAGCTCAAGGAGGAGCTTCCGGCAGGTTCTTGATACCGAACCGGAGAATTGGCAGGCGGTTGTCCAGTCTTTCGAGAGAGTTAAGAAAGTAAAGCTTGCTAATCTCTTTATTCCATCTGTTTTTCATAAGTAGGTGATATTTGAGGTTCCATGATAGGTACTTACAAAAAGAAAGAGGAAATCCAGGGAATGATTGCTTATCGTTTCGCAAAAGACGATAATAGCTTCGAATCACTCATGTATACATAAATATGATTGTTTCTTCGTTTGTTTTTCTTATTCATATCAGCCTTCTAGAAGAGAATATGGCTTGATGGTGACATATTACGCAAGGCGAGGGGATATGCATCGCGCACGTGAAACATTTGAGAGAATGCGAGCGAGAGGAATAGAACCAACTGCGCATGTCTACACCAGGTAATAACTTGTGATTATGTGTCTATATTCAACCTTTGAATATTCTTAATGCAACTGTGTGAGTTTGGCCAAGTTTGAGTTTCTTGTTTTTTGAGCCAATGACCCCTTTTCTAGGATGCAATGGGTACATATTGTTTTGGTAGATTAGATTGTGTTCACTCAGAAATCTCACTTAAAGAATTGTACCCTTATACAAAGAAGTACTTTTACCCACACTGCATGATATAATTTCTTTACTTCAGGACTCAGTGACTCGCGTATTTTCAATTAAGATTGTAACATCTAACTCATTGGCAGTGTTAAAAAATGTTCTTCTGAGTATGTCTAATAGAATCTTAAATAATCTGTTCTCCATAGTTTAGTGTCATGTATTTTTCATGCACTCCTTTCAATATTAAAGGTTTTTTATTTCATGCAGCCTTATCCATGCTTATGCAGTTGGTAGAGACATGGAAGAAGCATTATCTTGTGTCAGGAAAATGAAGGAAGAGGGAATTGAAATGAGTTTGGTGACTTACAGTATTATTGTTGGGGGATTTGCAAAAATAGGCAATGCCGAGTAAGTAAAGCACATACTTTTCTTTAGTGCCTTAAAAATAAAGGAGTTCCAAAATTTTAAGGCAAATACAGTGATACCTATTTCAAGAAAGTATCGGTTTGGTTGGTGTAGTAATAAAAATTCCAACTTCTATGATTGCAGTAGTCACTGCTTTTTTCTCTTGGTTCTTTATTTTGACACATTTCTATATTAGAAGAATGATGTAGTGATTCTTTCAAAGTTAAGCTATTAAAAATGAATTAATAAATAAATAAAAAAGAACTGAAAAGTGATTCCTAGGTATTTAAGTTTAACTTCTTGTGGCGACTAGTCCCATCAAAATATTGGTCGAAATTGTCCTTCTTAATGATATTGAAAGTTAATGAAAGTTTCCAGATCTGTTGCTTTCAGAACTGCCCAAAAAGGGAGATGCCACCATTATTAGCCATAGCATGTAATGACATTATTGTTGAGTAGCATTATTGTCATTACATGCCTATGGCTAATCATTTTGGCACTCCCTGTGTGCTGTTCCAAACATAACAGACGGCGTTATTGTTGAGTAGCAGAATTGTACCTTTGTTTCTTGATATGCAAATGAGAGAGAATTTATTTGTACTGCTAACAGTTCCATGGCACTCTTCTCACCTGATCAATACCTCTGGAGTTCAGGAATTTCTAGATTTTTTATGAGTGGAATATCTGGAATTTAATGGCCGTACTCGTAAAATTTTGCACTAAAGCACTAAGATCTCTAGTTGCTTAATTTAAGTGAAGCAATAGGCCTGTTGTGTTGCTCACACTTTACTGGTTGTACTCACCTTGATTGAAGCAAAACTCTTCTGGTGCCATACTGTGCCCTGTTTCTTACCTTTAACCAGGTGGGACTGTAATACACCTGGGTGTTAAGTCGTTTTGTTTTAAGGACACAAACTGGATATGTCTGAAGTGTGAAGAGGCAGTTTTGTATCTCTGTGATCTAACTTTATTTTATGGTATTTTGGAAGAGCTGCAGACCACTGGTTTAAGGAGGCCAAAGAGAAACACACAACTCTCAATGCAATCATCTATGGGAATATTATTTACGCTCACTGGTGAGTATTCTGAAGTCAATTTTAGGTTCATTTGTATTTTTCTTGGTCATTTTCTATGAGTGAAAGATGCCTAAGTTATTAAATTTGAATAGAAATGCTCTTTCTACTTGTAAGTTTGTCATATTCTACATCGCCCGAGTTTTTCTATGGTTTTTTTATAGATTTATTATTGGTTTGCATAGACACACACACTTGTGGGTTTTGAACCCATGACCTCACCCTCCACCCTATTCTATTCTGGGGAGTAGGTGTTATTTGAGCAAGTGGTCATTAGTAGTTTACTAAACACATTCACTTTTGCATGGCTTTTTTAATATAATGTTTTGATGATTCTTATCTTTGCTTTTATATTTGTCAGTCAAACATGCAATATGGATCGAGCTGAGGCATTGGTCTATGAGATGGAAGAATCGGGCATAGACGCTCCTATTGATATATATCATACCATGATGGATGGTTACACAATGATTGGCAATGAAAATAAATGCCTGATTGTGTTTGACCGACTCAAGGTAATAGTATAGTTTATGAGAATTTTTCTTGTTTGGGACGATACATTGGTAATGCCCACTAAGGGCTCGTTTGGTTGTTAGATTACACTCAGCTCAGCTGAGTTCAGTTCATATATAGACCTCTTCTAACATCCAAATACTCAACTCTCAAATTACTAAACTCATCTCATCTCAAAACTTATTTACATGTGGGACCCACAACCTTTTTCAACTCAACACCTCTTTACATATGGGACCCACAACAGTTTTCAACTTTCCATAAATATATCTAAACTCATCTTAACATCTAAACACATCTAAACTCATATTAGGTGGGCCCCACAGAAGTCAATCCATCATCTCAACTCACTATTATTTATAGAGAACTCAACTCAGTTCAGCTCAGCTCAATATCCAAACGCAGCCTAAGTCACACATTGGTGCTTTACTAGGTAGAACTGAGCTTTATAATGATTTCAAGAAACTCCAATTATAATCTTGACTAGTTCTTTTAGAGTATAAGTCCAGATGTGACTTGAACTTTCCCTCGGTCTTTGCAACATATATGTATGCATGCATACATACTTGTGTTTGTGTACTTGTGCTTGTTCCTTTGTCATATCTTGTGCATTGGATTTTTGGGTTACTTTTCTTAAAGCATGTGATGTCAGAATAAAAGCAAGGCAAAAATGACTCGGTAAGACTTTTATTTTCTATCAAAACCCATGCATCTAAAAGGGAAAAAGGAAAAACCTCTTCGTGGATGCAGAACTAAGCAAAACCTAGTTCTTGGAGAAATTAACTGGTGATAGAAATTTTATCAATAATGGGAGGATAAAGTACTGTAGATGTTTTACAGTCTACCATCAAGATGTAGGTCATAACTTTTGTCTGTCTTGTATCATTGTATGCTAACACTGGCTGATTGTGATGTAGGAATGTGGCTTTACACCTTCAGTTATTAGTTACGGATGTCTCATCAATCTTTATACTAAGGTATAAGTTCTTTTTTCGTTTTCATATTAGACTTGTTGGGCCTATCTTTGTTTTTGTAATTTCTTTTTTAGGTCACTCCCCTGGATGTGTGGTTGGAAACAAAATTCTGGCTCTTAAGAAACTAAATAATAGAAAAGCAGGTTGGGGAACATTAAAGGATTACAAAAAGACTGCCTGTGGTTTTATTCTTTTTGCTTCTCTGTTGTTTACATTATTTTATATATCTACCTTGCCTTTCCACTTTACATTTTCTATTGCTGGTTGGGGAACAATGTTTTTACAGATAGTTCAATATATCACGATGTGCTGGGATTGAACGACTTCCTTGTACTTGATTTTAATATGGATACTGACCATTCAAAATGAAGTTCTTAATGTTGTTTTGTTTGTATATTCAAAATGAAGTTCAATATATAATATGTTTGTTTTAGTTCTATATAAAAAAGGTGCTGAGGAATTGCATTGGGTAGATGCCCTGCTCTGTGTCCTTAGCAGATTCCAATTTAAGTTGAGTTGAGTGGTACGGCATTTTAAGGGTGGTTCCATGGAGAGGAGTTTGTTGGTGCTACTCATACATACACAAACAATGGATATGCATATATATATATGCCTCCTCCAAAGATCCCATTTGCTGCAATCTTTTAGATGTTATCAAACTCTGCGCACTTAAGAGTTTTTACATGCACAGGCCATCACTATCATCTGTATAGCCTTTCATTTTCCTAGCATCATATTGGTATAGGTGGTCTCTATTACAATTGAAGATCAAACACTGTTTTGAAAAATGGTTTCTCACTCTTCCAGAATGGCAAAGTTTCTAAAGCCTTGGAGGTTAGCAAAATCATGGAATCAGCTGGCATAAAACATAATATGAAGACCTACTCCATGTTGATCAATGGGTTCTTGAAGTTAAAAGATTGGGCTAATGCATTTGCAATTTTTGAAGATCTGGTTAAGGACGGTCTGAGACCTGATGTGGTGCTCTACAATAACGTCATCAGGGCATTCTGTGGGATGGGTAACATGGATCGTGCTATCCGTACTGTCAAGGAGATGCAGAAAGAGAGGCACAGGCCTACTACACGTACATTTATGCCCATCATACATGGTTTTGCAAGAGCAGGAGAAATGAGAAAAGCCCTAGAAATTTTTGATATGATGAGGTGGAGTGGATGCATTCCCACTGTGCATACTTTCAATGCCCTGATTCTTGGCCTTGTTGAGAAGCGTCAGGTAAATTATGCTTCATAATTAAAAAAAAGGAAAAAAAGAGAGGAAAAACGAAGGTCTAGTAATCAGTTGGGCAATATCTTAAATTCACTATCCAGGATTGTTAAAGGAGCTTATATTGCCTGCTCCCATAACCCAATTATATAATAGTTTAGAATGCATGATTTGGTGTTGTGATGAAAATTCCTTTTCATTGTCTCCTGTCATTTATGCTAAGGCTATAGTTTTCTTTTGCTTGAATGGTATTTCCACTAATGTATAGTTCCCTGGCATGCATGATTGGGCTCCTCAGTAAGTGAGATCTTAAGGTATAATACAAGTGCATATTTTTTTTTTTTTTAAAAAAATGCTTGGTCTACAAAGAGATCTTACAAAATGAAGTTTACATATTGGCGCAGTTTGATATGGTGCCCGGGATTGTAAAGCTCATTTTATTGTTAATTTTCCCATTTAGTAAAAATTTTTTGGAACCAGTAAATGGTTATTGTGTACCCATTTCAGACCATCTTGTGCAATTTTTGTTTTTAATATTTAGAAGATTGCATTAATCTTTCCATTATTTTATTTTCTTTTTTATAATCTTATTTTCAATTAGCTTCTTTTATGTCCTTATATATATAAAAAAAAAAAAAGCTTTCTTAAGTGTCCTTTTCTCTTTGAAGTCAGTTTTTATTTGTCACGTATTTCTTGCAGATGGATAAGGCTGTTAAAATATTAGATGAGATGACACTGGAAGGCATTAGTCCAAATGAACATACATACACGACCATCATGCATGGTTATGCATCTGTGGGAGATACTGGAAAAGCATTCGAGTATTTTTCTAAATTGAGGAATGAAGGTTTGGAACTTGACGTGTATACATATGAGGCACTACTGAAGGCATGTTGCAAGTCAGGCAGAATGCAGAGTGCCTTAGCAGTAACAAAAGAAATGAGTGCTCAAAAGATTCCAAAAAACACCTTTGTGTACAACATATTAATTGATGGGTATGAATTATTTCTAATCTTGGAAGTGCCACAAGATATACTCAAAGTTGTTACTTTAATCTCTCTTTCATTGACCTTTTTTATTTTTGGGGTTATATTTTTAGATTGATTGAACTTCCTTTTCTACTTATTTGACCATTTTTTTTTTAATATCCCCTTCTAATTTGTTTTGTTGTGTCTGCTTTTGGTGCCTGTGTGTTTTATTCTGTTGTTTCTGCATGTAGATGGGCTCGAAGAGGTGATGTTTGGGAGGCTGCAGACCTGATGCAACAAATGAAACGGGAAGGTGTTCAACCTGACATCCATACATACACGTCCTTCATAAATGCTTGTTGCAAGGCTGGAGACATGCTGGTATGCTCATCAATTATTACTGTATTGTGGTGGATAAGGTTATTTACTTGGGCAGATGGATACCCTTACAATAGAGAAATTTTTTGAGTTTAATTTGTATAGCATGTAGAAGGAGTTTATTTTGTTATTCGGTAGTTCATTTGTTTTTCTTGGAGATCTGATGGTAGTCATCTCATTTGTTTGTAGAGGTTTTGAGAGGAAATTAATTTACTTCCCGTAGCATTTTCAATGACAATTCCTTAACCATTGATTTAGAAACGAGTTCTGTTGGGTGCTTGTAGTCTTTAGACTTTGGCCTCAAACCCAATTATTTGAGATGAAACATTGTATGTCTTGCTATGTTACATGATGATTTGATTCTAGAGGATCGATTTTGGGCCTGTTGTGTGTTAGAGAACTAGATGACCAAGGAGTTCAACTCAAATGACACATCCTCCCAAGGTAAGACTAGGGTGGACCGAAGTCGTGGACCCATAGGATGCATATATAACTTACCAGTAAAGAAAGTTTATGAAATAGAATGAAATAATCTCAGCTATTTGCATCCGAGAATCCATTCAGCAAACGATCTTGTTTTGGTGACTTTAATCAATTGTTGTTTTTCTTGTTCTGTTGCTGACATTTTTCGGGTGGCAGGATTGTGGTTTTAGATAGTAGTGGAACCCTAAAGTGGAATTATTTTGTTTACATTTAAATGCCTCCGTTGCAGTTTCATCTTTTAATTAGTCTGTTCCTTCTTCAGAGAGCGATGCAATTAATTGAAGAAATGGAAGCCTTGGGGGTCAAGCCTAACGTGAAAACCTACACTACGTTAATACATGGGTGGGCACGTGCTTCACTTCCAGAGAAGGCTTTGAGATGCTTTGAGCAGATGAAACAAGCTGGATTGAAGCCGGACAAAGCTGTGTACCATTGCCTGATGACATCTCTGCTGTCGAGGGCAGCTGTTGCTGAAGCTTACATTTATTCCGGAGTTTTGTCTGTTTGCAGAGAGATGATAGAATCCGGGTTGACTATTGATATGGGGACTGCAGTTCACTGGTCAAAGTGCTTATGCAAGATTGAGAGAACAGGTGGGGAGCTTACAGAAGCCTTGCAGAAGACCTTCCCGCCTGATTGGAGCTCACGGCATTCTTCAGATGTTAATTCCAATATAGGCACGGATGATGAACCTGGTATTAATGGCGACAATGATGACATGTATTTTGCTAATCAAAATGATGCTGATAATGATCATTATGACAAGGACGAGGACGAGGACGACGATTTGAACCACAGATCATGGTTTTAAACCATATTTTCTCAGTTATAGGTGATAGGCTTGATTTATGATCCCAGATGCATCCTCCCAACTGAAGCTCTAAGGTCGAATATAGTTAGATTTACTGAGAAAGCTTTTTTTTCAGATCAAGGATGCTCTACCCCTTAGTTTCATATTTTATTTGTACATAACGATTGATTTGTTTTGTCTGTGACTGATTACAATACAAAATCAGAGGAATTTCTTCACTTTATTTGCTGCGGAGGAGAGTATAATGATTACTCAGAAGAGTTCCTCAAAGACACTCTTATGTACGAGTTATCCCAGAGTAAAATTGCTTCTAGCATGCAATTGGGCTCTCAAGATAATGGGGATGTTTTATCATCAAGCTGTCAAGCAATCAAGCATCATTTTGGGAGATGGGTCTGAGCTGTATAAAGAATTCACCGTTTTGGAGTGAAATTCGCTGTCTTTGTGTTTGTTTTCATAATAGCAACGGTTACCGAGATCCCTCTACACATTATCTATGTGGGGTTTACCAAATGAATGAGAGATGTTCAGACTTCAAATGACACTCGTCCTGAAGCAGTTTCAGCAATTTGACTGTCCCATTGTTAAATAGACAAACATGGTTTCTTTTATCTATCCATTCTTTCAGCTCAAGCTCGGGTCGACACCAACAAGAATTTCACAAATCCTTTGATCTCAGTCCAGTCCTTCGATGTTTCCTTCAACCCTAAATGGCTTAGGTAAGCCTACTAATATTCCAGTGGGATTTCAGAACATCTCTGACAATGAGGTAAAACATCTTTTTATGAATTCGTAACATTTGATGACCTTTTTGTTTCAATGCCTAATCTTTTACTTGTTCTTACTTCCTTTTCTTCTTAATTTTGAATTTTTATATGATATGATAGTTTATTTCTTCTCTTGAAGAGTGGAAGTGGATGCATTGGGAAGGAAACAAAAAAGAGATGTTTTATGGAAATGAGAAGATATGATGTTAGTAGAGATGTGGATTTGGAACTTAGATTGTCACCACCGGGAGTGAGTTTCTGGGGCAAATCATCAAAAACTTCACCATTATCATCTCAAGAAACAACCACATCGTTGGACTTGAACTCAAGCGACAGCTTTATTCTTGAAGTACCATCATTATGTTTGATGGGATGTACCCTTTGCTTAATCTATGTGATGGTGTCTGAAGCAGATCCCAAATGCCCAAAATGCAAGAGATCCTTTTTGATTGATATGTTTCGAGATAACCTATCAAAGAGATGTAGGAAGAGCTATCTATAGGTGTTCTTACTTTCTTAAATACCGCTGTAATTGTTTGCTTCATCTGCAGTGGTTTTCTTGTTTTTTTTTTTCTTGGGTAATTCTGTCTTGGAAGATTACCCAAGAAAAAGAATTGAAAATTTTCATTCTCTCGGAAGTTATTCCCTTTGATAAGATAAGTTATCTCACTCAACTTAATCTAATCTTTGACAATCTCTCAAGTAAATAATCGTTTGTATTATGAGAAATGTTTTAGCCATGTAAAAATTGTACAAAAATAAATTCACAAACTGATATGGCTTAATGTGGTACGTCAGATTATAAAGTTAGTTTTATTATAAAGTAGATTTAACGTATTACGAAACTACGTCAGTTTGTAAGTTTATTTTTATAGAGCATTGGCATTGGATTAGTCAAATGCCTTTTCATCTTTATATTTGACTAATTTTAACAATAAATGGCCCACATTGAATTAGCCAAAGACTTTTCATCTCAACTATAAGCTACAGTAATTTCATTTTTCTTTTCAAAGATGAAAAGTCCTGTAGCAAGTCTAAACCCATTGTTTATTATATTTTGGCTCCTCTCTCCAGTGGTTCTTTTCCTTCTTTCCCAGGACCCTTTTCCTGCAGTTGTGATGTATTGCCTCACATTATAATATGGTGAGATAAAAATAACAAATATCATCTCACGTTCGTTGCTTTACCTTTCTCTTTATATGGTGGGATAAAAGCAACAAATATTGATATCGATTTTGTTTATTGGATTGTAAAAATAAAAATGAAAATGATTGTTAGAAATTATATGTGATTATAAGAGGTTATGAAAATAAAATTAATTAAAAAATAAAAATTAATTATAAAAATATAAAAATAAAAAATAATAATATTTTATTATTATAGAGAGTGTGATGACTAATCCAATGTAGACTTTTAAGTTTTGAATGATTAGTTAAAAGTGAAAAAGTTACATATTAGTCAAAATTTGAAGAGTAAAATTGCTAATCCAGTGTCAATGCTCTAATATTTTTGTAGTAATAACACTTCTTTTTGTTATAGTTACTCAAAATATGTTTTTCAAGCAATGGAGAGGGGTGGAGGTACTAAGAGAGACCAAGTAACCTCAGATTCAGGATTAACCTTAATCTACAAAAACCATAACCGACAAATTCCTTCCTTGATATACGTTTTCAAGGTTCAGTTGCTCTATCTCTTCTTCTGTCTCTCGTGGCCATTTTCTCTCCGTACCTCTGAAATATATCGGCCAAATCAAACAACCCTACCTCTCTCAATTTCTTTGCCACCTCTTCAAACATAACTACACCTTCCTCATTAGAATAATAATGCAAGAACTTACTGTAATCAAATCTGGGTACCTCAAGCCCTTTCCATATCGCCCTCTCCACAAACTTGGTGGCTTCTAAGGACTTCTCTGCCTTGACCAAACCCCCAACAAAAATGGTTTCGAAATTCACAAGTGGGTCTGTTCCCTTCCTACCCCTCTTTCCTAAATGCCCTTGCAATAACATTATGTAGGTATGCATTGTGGGTTCACACCCTCTCTCTATCATCTTCCTGAACACTTGGGTTGCATCACTCGCCTTTCTCAACCTCAAAAGTCCCTTGATCAAACCATGGTATACACTTATATCCGGTTTCTCAATCCCTTCCCCAATCCTATAAGCCTCTCTAACTCTACCTCTCACTAGAAGCCCGTAAATAATTGATGCCAGCGTTAGATTATCGGCTTGAATCCCTCTCTCACGCATTTCTTCAAACACTGCATATGCTTGCGCAGTCTTGCCCCTTCTACACATCCACTCAATCACAAGCCTGTAAGCGGAAAGACCCAAATCGTTAATCCTCGTAGTCCTCATCGTCTGGAATAGCTTCATCGCCTCGTCGTACCGATTAATTTTCAAAAGGCTTTCCATCATTTTCTCAACCGCATCGATATCTGGCTCAAATCCTTCATCCACCATCAAATTCCAAACCTTTGAAGCCTCAATCAAATCACCCACATCACAGAAACCCTTTATCAAACCCTTGTAGGTAACCCCGCTAGGTCTTATCGAGTCTTTCAACTTGGACACAACATACTTAGCCTCCTCAACAAGCCTGTTCCCACACAAATGTTCAACCACCTTATTCAAGGTATCCAAACTGTACTCGTACCCACATGCATTCATCAAGTGGAAAAACTCCACGCACTTCTTCAGTTCCCTCGCCGCCGCCAATGTCTTGAGGGCAATCCTAAAAGTCTTATCGTTCACGAGGTGACGCCGTCCCATCTCCTGGAGAAGTTCCCAGAACAGGTCGATGTTCCTGGACTTGCCAATCACGTCGATCAGCTTGTTGAAGGAAACCGAGGTGTGAGTGAAACGTGGGTTGGCGTCGGTGTACAGAAAGAAGCGGTAAACGGGGCGCCATGAATAGGGGAACTTGTTGCAGACTTGGAGGAAGAGTTCATGGGTGAGGTGGCCTTCTTGGTCGAACTGTGACTGGCAGGCGCGGAGGTTGGAGTGGAGTCTTGGCTCCGGGGAGAGCTGCTGCTGGTAGAGAATGGTGCAGACTCGGAGGAGGTGATCTGGGTTGATTGGGGAAACGGTGTTGGTGGTGGGGTTGGAGAGATGCGGTGGCTGAGGAGGGGAGGTCGTAAATGGACGAACATGGTGTCGACAGAGAAGGTTGACGATGGATTCAACAATTGCTATTCGTCTGACTATCATTGAGATAGGGAGAAACAGAGACAAACGGGGAGGGAAAAATGATTTTATGAATCCTTGGATTTAACAAAGCGAAGCCTCGTTTATTTTCGTAGACAAGAGAGATGAGTTAAAATAAAATTTAAAAATTAAATAAAATTTTATTAAAATGTATTTTTTAATATTATTTTTATTTTATAATTTAAAATTTTTGAATTATTTATTTTATTTTGTATAAAAATTTTAAAAAATTATGATAATTAAATGAGATGAGAATGGCTATGAAAACAAATCAAAACTAGATCTTCTTTTATTTCTTTTTCTCTGATTTGGAATTGGTAAATCTCTCATCTAATGATCATAAATCTCTTTTTTTATTTTTTGAGCAAGTTAGCTTCGATAATATAAAAACCATAATACATGAGTACAAAGTCTGGAGTATTTAATTATACATATAGATTAGGTGAGTCTTTTTCAGTATAGAAATTTAACAAAGAATGGAGGATTTGGATTAAAGGGATGTTGTCAAAGGCTTGCGTCTCTGCTGCCCATTACGCCAGATTGTGCGTGCATTAATTTTGTGATTGATGGATTTTCCTCGCCTCTCATTCTTTAAAATAATGTAGGTGATGTTTGATATCGCTGATGATAGAGCTATGGTCCAATCCAGTGCGAGAGGGGAGTTTGTGATTGCTTGTATGGGAATGTTTGAGTCCCCTTTTAGGATGATTTTTTCCAAACACATCCTTTTTGCTTCTTTAGTGGCCATCAAAGTTGTTGTAGCTTCCCCAAGATTTGGGTTCACATTGCTTATGAAATCTATTTTTGCGAAGATGATTTCTCTAGAGTCCTTCCAGCATGAGGATGCTACCATGTTTTCTAAATGCAACATCAAACCCGATGAGATGATAACCACCTGGGTGCCTTTCTTCATTCATTCCAATCTAAATATTCTTTATGGACCAAGCTCTTGAGTGTTGTTGGAAGGTTGTGAGTACCGATTCAACAGAACAGAGGGAGAGGGGATGATCTGGTTGTGCACCATTTTGTTTCTAAGAAACCAAATATTGTCCATGGTAGCAAAAATTTGAAAAGAATGTTGTTCTTCCACAGGAATTTTGAGTCTCTGAAGGATTAAGAATGTTTTTGATCTAATTAGAAAAAGACTCTTGCAAAGAAGGTGGTATCAATTTGGCCATTTTGCTTTGCTACTTACAAGTGAGTTTATAAACGCAGTACATATATATAAAGAGATTATGTATATAAAAAATATATATATATATTTCACTACTTATGATTACAAGTTAGTGTATCACATAAATTGATATAAAGAATAATGCTAGATACAGTTTTAGAGTGTGTAAGTTTCACGTACTCATTTTGAAAAAAATCAGATAAATCTAAAACGTATATAAAAAAAATTAAAAACAGTGCACGAGATTTACACATTCTAAAACTACAAATATCATTTCTTTTATGCAAAATCATGTTAGTCGTTAAAATAAAACCTGAAACACTATTTTGTTGTTCGTTTAATTTTTTAAAAACATGAAGAGCAATAGTGTTGGACTAGTCAAATATTTTCAAATAAGACTATGAGCTACAATAAATCTATTGCAAAAGTCATACTTAAAGAGTCATTGTTCACCAACCAAAAACATATTTTATTAAAAAATAATCTAGGAAAGTAGTCCAATTTTCAGTGCAAACCCAAGAATTTGATATTCTCCATTGTTTTGCATTTAGTATCTATAAGCAACTTTTTACTTTTTGATTACTTGAGGTCGGATTTTAAGTTTTCTTGTGTTTGTTATTTGATATATACATATATATTTTTTAATTTGACCATAGAAGCGGTTAAATTAATGTTCAATTTTATCATTATAAAGCATCAGTATCAAAGTTGGCAAAATGTATTTGTTGGATAATTATGTTAAAAAAAATTTAATTATTAATTAACATACGTTTAGTATAATTACAAAATTTGAAAAAAAAATTATAAAAAAAATTATTATTAAAAAAAGTATTATTTTATTATTATGATCTTAGTTATCATTTTAGTGAATGACAAAGGCAAAAGATAAATCATGTTGTTTTAGGCAAATTTTAGCTTTGACTTTGGTGAGAACATTGACAATGCTCTAAAAACACAAATACTTTTTATATTAGGTAAGAGCATTGGCATTGAACTCATCAAATGAGTGTCATCTTTAAAATTTGATAAATTTGTATTTAATATTACTGCATTGGATTCAACATACACTAAAATCTTCAACTTTGAGCTACAATACATTTAAGTTCATTTTCAAATTTAAAGACTAACTGTTCACACTCTATAACCATTATTTTATTTACTTAAATTATTGTTTCTCAATTTTGAGCTACAATATATTTAAGTTGAGAAACAATAATTTAAGTATCAAATTAAATTATTAATTAATATATAGTTAGTGTAATTATAAAATATGAAAAAAATAAATTAAAAATATTATTATTAAGAAAATAAAATTATATTATTATTTTGACTAATCCAATAGTTAATTCTATGTAATGTAATGTTATGGCTAGAGAGGTTTTAGATTTATGAAAAATATGTATTTTTCATAAGATTTTAGAGATAAATTTGATAAAACTAATGTCAATGCTCTAACGTAGGCTGCAGCTTTTATATCAATTGTATATTTAATGTGTCAATAAACAGGCTTGCATATAATATATAGTTTTTTTTTTTTTACCTTAGGTTTAGTAATTTAGCCCAAACCATATATTAGTGATAAAAGTACCTTTTTATGCAAGGTGACGAGGCTAATGTCCATTGTCTTTCTTCTCCAACATTTTACCAAGAAATAAACGTAGCATACTCTTTTAATTTTGAACTTTCTTAATTATGATATTAAATTATTGATTTTTTTAAAAAAACTTTAAAGCAGATGAAAAAAATTAAATTTAATCATATACTTCTTTTTGCACATGTACTTATAGCAATTTAATTTACTTCATTTTTTGCTTGACATGTCCTTCCAAATCAATGTTTTGTCAAAAGTGTATGTACACGCGGTTGTGAGAGTTTGGAAGTTTAAAAAGTACTTTTAACGGTCTAGAGCACTTGCATTTGTCAAATATATCTTCAAAATTTGAAAAAATACAGATAAAATTAGGATAGTGCTACAGCCCCCGCTGGGGGCTCCCGCTGGAAGCTCCCGCTGGGAGCTGTAGCATATATTTGTTTGTATTTTTTTTTAAATTGTTTTTTATATAAATTTTTTTAATATTTTTTAATATTTTTAAAATATAAAATAAATATAAAATATTATTAAAAACATTTTTTTAATCAAGAAGTAAAAAAAAAATTATTAAAAAATACTTCATTAATTATGAAGTAAAATAAAAAATATTAAAAAAATATTTTTTATTTTACTTTGTGATTAAAAAAAGATTATTTAATAATATTATGAATTTTTTTATTTTTTAAAAATATTAAAAATTATTAAAAACATCTATATAAAAAAAAAAAATACACATATAAAATACATTAGAGCTCCAGCATTTTCCATAAAATTATCTGTATTGGAATAGTCAAATAGTGAGAATTCCAAATTTGAGCTACAATAGTATTTTCAAGTCTATGTTCATATTTAGAGATGAACTGTTTATCTTTAAAAGTGATATTTTATTCCAAAATATCAGACAAATTGCAATGATATTTTATTCCAAAAGTGATATTAATTCATTCAGCTGTTTTTTTTTTTTCACTTCACATTTCTGGTCCTATAATCTACTACTCATTCCAAGTGCCCACATGAATTCAAGGCTGCAAATGATTTTGGCCACATGAATTAAAGGCTGCAATTAGTTTGAGGAAAAAAATTAGTTAGAAAATAATAATTTAAGTAAAAATTATATGATTAATTAGCATATAGTTAGTGTATAGTTGCATGATATGAAGAAAAAAATTAAAAATATTACTATTAAAAAACTAATATTATATTATTATTTTAACTAATTTAATGTGGGAGTATGGCTTGAATGATTTTGACTTTATACAAAACATGTACTTTTAGCTAAATTTTGGAAATAACTTTGATGATACTAATGTCAATGCTCGGGAATGCTTGGAAAATAAGATGAGATGATAATTTTGTGAATAATAATAAGATGATTTGTGAATAATAGTGAGATAGTTTAAGTTAAATATTTATTGTATTTTGAGAAATGAGAGAAAAAACTGAATAAAATATATTATAAAATTAAAATATCGTTAGAATATAATTTTTTAATATATTTTTTATTTTGAAATTTGAAAAAGTTGTAATTATTAATTTGAAAGTGTTTGTATTTAAATGATATTTGATAAAAAGATGAGATGAAAAACTTTTCCAAACATTACCTAAAAATTCTTTTAAAATAAAAATGATATGTTCGGTTAATGTATAAAAAATGTTTTAAGCACTTAAATAAGCCCACTTTTTTACTTTTTAAAAAGTATCAAATTACTTTTATTGAAAAGCTCCTACAGATTAGTGTATATTTTTTAAAAATTAATGTAATTAATTTTAAAAGCACTTTAGATATATACATATTTACGAAATGGTAAATAATTTTTAATTATAGAATTTTATAGTAAAAGTAGTTCTACAATTAAAACTCTATTTACTACGGTAATTCCAAGCATGCAAGTAATAATTACTAACTCAATCTTACTTCCAACCCTGCATGGGTTCGATAGAATAATCCCTAAACCAAACTAATTCGTGTAATATTCAATCTAATTCCTTCGATCTATGCTATTCTTTCTGTCACAAACTTGTTTTAAATGCAAAGCAAATCAACCAGACAGAATACTATATATATATCTTTGCATTTTTCATGCAGAAAAGCTGTGATTTAGGGTTCTAATTATTTTTGCAAAGCAATTCAATACTTTTCTTATCCCACACGTCCTGGCCGACAAACTTGTTCCCTAACGAAATATCAAGCTTATAAATATATAATAATTACCCAATGAAAGGGAAAAAGAAAAGAAATCAGACATGATGTATTATAATCCAACCAATATTTTTGTCTTCATATGCAGACATGATGTCGAACCTACTACGTACTACTTCTTATATATTATAATTAATTAGCTAGTTTCCACATGATCTCCCCATGCAAGAGGGAAAATGCTGCACTACAAAAGTCACCGATTGATGTTTTATTTTTTTATTATTTAATTATTAAAAAAGTGTTTTTACATGAGTTTGTGATTTTTTTTTTAAATGTCTAAAGAGTATAAAAAAATAATAAAAAAAAGTTGTTTAGCTTTATGTGAGTTAGTAGGTGCAGCACGACTCTCCTAAGAGATATCAATTTTTATAGAAGAATCTGTTATATATCAGTTATTATTTATTTTTATATTTTTTTTATAAGATATAGAGTATTTTTTATAAAATATAAGGTGTAGAATAATAAATAGTGACTAATGAAAATTATTTTTCATAAAAATAATACAATCAAAACAGTGAACATTCTTGCAGCTACGTACATATATATAAGATTGATCTTTAATTTCTTGATCCGTGTTCTTTGTAAAGATGCATGTGGGTTTCAAGAAATTAATACTGACAATAGTATAATGAATAATTCTATTTGACATTCCACATATCATATTTTTTTAATTTTTTAACTTTTTTTTATAATAAATAATTAATGTATGAATGATGAGTATAATAATTTAATTAGTTTAATAAAAATACAATAAAATTAAAATACATAAAATATGGTGTGGTGTTGAATAGTGATCAGTAGCAATTAATATCCGGCCCTCTAGTACAATATAATATGCCCAATGCATCAATCATATTTGAACGTACGGTGCTGTTTATTAATCCACATGGCTATAGTACTATTTTATCTTTGCTGGCGTGGACCGTATTGCTACTTGCTAGTTTTTTTAATTTCTTTTTTCTTTTCCAAGAAAATGGAAATGAACTCTGTGCGCATTAATGCAGATTCTTCCACCGCCATTGTCGACTAAGAAATCATGTACTTTGAACCAAGCCAATACGACTTATAAACCCTAAGAACAAAACTGCATTAAACAAGTAATTAATTAATTATCTCATGATGATCTCCAGGATAATCCCAAGAAAAATTTAATGATTTCATCGTGCTTGAATTGCATGCATTAGGGCTGTACACCGATCGGTTCGGTGTCGGTTTCGGTACAAAACCGAGACACCTCCGACGTCTGTTATGGGTAGGTTGAACCGGCCGAAACCGATGGTTTGGGGATAAAAAACCCATCATATCGGTCTCGACGTGCGTCGGCGCTATCTTCGGTCCACCGTCGGTGTTTTCTGTGAAGGAGGAGGAACTATCTCGCCATCGCTGCCATAGAAGAATAAGAGAGTTGCAGAGGGTAGGAGGAAGAAGATGATGCGGGGAAGAAGAAGAGGGGCCTGGGGGGTTATTAATTCATCTTAAAACGGCACCGTTTGGCTTTTAAGCCAAACGATGCCGTTCTATTTTAATTTTTTTTTAACTTTCAATCTTTAAAACGGCGCCGTTTCACTTATAATAAGTGAAACGGCGCCGTTTTATATACATATATTAAAAATATATATAAATAGACCGGATCGGCCGGTTCAGCGGTTTTCCAGGAGTTCAAACCGACGCCGAACCGCCGATATCGGTTTTCCTTCAATTTCTCTCGACCGCCGACCGGTTCTTTGCCAGTTCCGTGCTCCGGCGGTCGGTCTGATCGGTTCACGGTCGGTTCCGGCGGTTCCTGTACAGCCCTAGCATGCATGGACCATTTTAATCTTGTGATTGGCATCATGTTAAATATATATTTGTATATATATATAATATTCATCAGCAGGAGTACATGATCATGATTTATGAACCGTGCTACAGCCCCCGCTCCCTCTCCCGCTCTCAGTCCCGCTCAGTGTAAAATGTAGTGTTTTTTTATTTTACTTTTTTATACATGTATTTTTTTAACACTATAAAATATTTTTAAAAAAAATAAAAAAATTATAATATCATTAAAAAATACTTACTTAATCATTAAGTAAAAAAAAAATATATTAAAAAAATAAAAAAAAAATGTAGCGGGACCGGAAGCGGGACCGAGAGTGGTGAGAGTAGCATTATTCCATGATTTATATATCTTGTCGGTTTTTGTGTTTGGTTAGGTGTAAGCTGAGCCTGACGTTCCTGGAAAGAAAGATGATCTTCCGGTACTTATATTATTAAAAATGTATGTGTGTGGAGGCTGTCAGCTTACGTACTATATTATAATTGAACTCTGCAAAAATAAAAATAATAAAAGAAAAATACTAGATATCCCGATCCTGTTCCGCTCTAAAATTTTTTTTTATGTTTTTTTTTTATATAGATATTTTTAATATTTTTTAATATTTTTAAAAAATAAAATAAAAATTATAATATTATTAAAAAATACTTTATTAATTACGAAATAGAATACAAAATAATATTTATTCTACTTCGTGATTAAGGAAATATTTTTTAATATTTTTTTTAACTTTTTGATTAAGGAAGTGTTTTTTAATAATATTTTAAATTTATTTTATTTTTTAAAAATATTTAAAAGTGTAAAAAAATTTATATAAAAAATAAATTAAAAAAATACACATAGAAAAGTATATGCTAAACCCAATGGAAGCCCCCAACCAGGCTATAATATGATCATTTTAAATATATTTTTAAAAAAAATCATAATATTATTAAAAAATATTTTCTTAATCATAAAATAAAATAAAAAATTATAAAAAAATAGAGCCCAACGAGACTGTAGCATCACCCATAATAAAAATATTGTTGTGTAAATCCGTACATAGTTAATTATGAGCTGTCAATCACGAAGAATCTCTCATAACAAAAATAAGTATTTATAAAGAGTAATTTAGAATAATAATGATTATTTATAATAAAAATAAATTATTTATAATAAAAAATAATTATTTTTATAAAAAATAATTAGTTAAAAATTAAAGAATTTTTTTATAGTGATAAACAGAACATGTGCATCCATATATGCAATTGGATGCATTAAGCCTGCATGCAATCATGAATTAATGTATCGGTAGCAAGGAGATCACAAACCAGTTCACTTACAATAATTTTGAAATTAAGACATGCATACTGCATGGATGCATGCATTATCCTCTAGACTAATTCCAACACAATTAAGATAATATATCTCTTCATCGTCATGATCATTGCATCTGCTGCATTATATATCCTCCACTGTAGGGATGACACGTAATGCCACATGACATGCAGCATGCATGCATGTGAGACAAAACTTGAAATTGATGATCATGGGAAGCTTCCAGGCCATGAGCTATTTACTTGCGGATATCATTGTAGTCAGCTCGTACGTACGAAACAAAACAACTGCGCGCGCGCGCGTGGTTTTGGAAAAAAGAAATGGCATCGTATAATTAGAAGATGCATGCTTTTTCAACATGATCGCGTTCGATTTAAAGGATTTAACGCATGCATATATGAAGTACTTTTACTGTGTGCAAATGAGTTTTGTACATGATCGATGATCATCATGTCCATAACAAGCATATAGACGACAGCTCGATCGTCTGTTTTCTGACTATCGACATTTAGGTACTTCCATGTGATCTAGCTTTGTCAGTTACCAATACTGCTAAATAATCCATTATGATTTGTCTGTGATGTATAATAGGACAGGTTCCACCATTTTTTGTCATTCTCCCAAGAGCTTCTGCATGATTTGATGAGCAGCAAACAATTAGCAGTGTACGTACGTAGCCCACTCATGACTCAGCAGCTATCGTGATACCAATACATGCGTGAGAGTTTTTGTACAACAATTGGTAGATCGTGACTGTCTCCATATATACAAATTACTATATGTTTAAATACAATAGAAATATAAATTTAAAATATACAAGTCTCGTATATTTAAAAAATAAATATATAAATTTGAGATTTATATAAAAAATATTTATTTTTTAATAGATTTTTTATTTTTTTTAAAAAAAGTGCAGAAATTTTTGGATTGTAAAATTGAATAAATATAGATAAAAATTATTATTGAGAATATTCATTTTGTACACATAATGTGTCATCATCTAGATCACATATCTCTCAAAGTAAGTGTTGAAAATAATTAACTAAAAACAGCCACGTAATGAGTACAAAGTATACACTGTTATAATAACTTTTCTCTAATATTATTCTGTAAAATTAGATGTAGATAATAGCTAGGGTACCAAGAAACAAGTACCAAATAAATGAGAGGCCTATCCCTAGGGTCTCAAATCTTCCCTCCTCATAAATTAAAGGGCAAGGATACACAAGATCAGTACATATGTGATTCAACTGTACGTTACCTCTTAAATCACTCACATGAACTTTGCCTGTTTAGGATTGTCTCTTTATAATAATTTTTTTTTCCCTATCTTTACATGATAAGATCAGCTTGGAAAACTGCCAATTTATGTCCGTTTCAATTTCTTTTTATAATTACCAATATATAGTGTCCACATACCAGCATGTGAAATATTAATTTCAATATGGATTAATATATATATATATATAAATATATAATGATATCTTTACTACAAGACATTTTGTTACTTTTTATCGACCAAACAAAATCATTATTTGTCAGTACTACTGTTCATTCATGCATGTTTTTTAGTTCCTATTTACAATATTAATTGAGCCGGTTAACATATCTCTCTCGTTTCATTAACAAATCACCTTGCAATTAATGCTGATTTTTTTTAATTTTGTGTTTGGTGAATTTATTTTTATAAAATTTTATTATGATTATAGCATTTCTCAAATCTCAATACCAGGTGATCTACAGTGCATGCATGTGTAATATTTAGGATAAAATTTATAGGTGTATACAGTATATATATGTTAATTAACAGAGATGTTTGATTTATAAAGAAAAATGTTGGTTGAGTTTGTTTTTTATTTTGATCATTTATGTATTTATTTATTTTTTATTTAATAATTAAAAAAGTAATTTTTAATATATTAATATATATTTTAAAAATATTAAAAAAATATAAAATATAAAAATAATGCTAGCCGACACGTCCTGAAAGCTGGACAGCACGACTAGACCGCATGCAGAATCACAGAGATGGAGTACTGATCAAGGGATTTAAATATTTTATTACATGTATTATTATTTGTTATTTTCTCTTTCCTTTTCTTTCGTTGTTGTTGTTGTAGATGAGTGAAAATTAAGCCCATATGGACAAGAACTAATATTGTATATATGTAGAAGGTAATAGTTTAATCAACGAAGGAATTATGGAGTCGGTCCATTGATTTATATATTTATATATATATATGTATGTAACGTTACTCATGAAATAGTTTTATTTTTATTTTATCTGAAATAGTAAAAAATTTCTGTTGACAAAAAGGTTGTGGGATTTTGCAGTTGGTGTGAGGCTGCATTAAATAACATTAAATTCTTCAAACCTACAATTGGAAGACACAGTTCTGGCCAGTACTACCATTTTCTGTCCATCTTCCTTAATCACTTCCTTTCACCTCTCCTTTAAATATGGCACTGGAAAAGCCCTCTGATCACATTAATTAGCAACAACCTCTAAGGACACAGATACATATACATTCACAATCCCAGAAACCATTATTCCAACCCACTTCCGTGCAAGCTTTTTCGATCTAGATCCAACATGGGCAAGAAGATCATGAAACTGTCTTCACTTTTCAAGAACAAAGAAACAAAGCAGCAACCATGGCAATGGCCCTCGTGTAAGAATCCCAAGACCTTTTCTTTCCGAGCTGGGGACGACATGTTCAAGACAGTGAACTCGGTTTTCTTTGACTCCATCATGGATGGGGTAGATCAAGTGGAAACACCAGAGTCTTGGTTCACAAATTCTTCTGAATCTGCGAGCTACTCAACCGAGTCCGAGGAGTACTTCGACGGGGAATCACTCGAAATGGTGGTGCGGGGAGTGAGGTCCGAGAGGCTGTTTTTCGAGCCCGGTGATACGAGCTCCATCTTAGAGAAGAAGCTGGCGAAAGATAATGATCATCATAGCGGCTTTCCATTCAAAGAGAGCGTAGTTTTAGCGATGGAGTCGAAGGATCCGTATATTGATTTCAAGAGGTCAATGGAGGAGATGGTGGAATCTCATGGGGTGAAAGACTGGGGTTGCTTGGAGGAGTTGCTGGGGTGGTATTTGAGGATGAACGGGAAGAAGAATCATGGATTTATTGTCGGAGCCTTTGTGGATCTGCTTGTTGGTCAGCTTGCTGCAACTACTTCATCATGTTCTCATGATTCAACTTCTTATTTTTCTGCTGTTTCTTCTTCTTCTAATTCTCTTTCTTCCTCTGCATTATTATGTTCATCTGTTGATCATGGTCAGATTGAGATTGAGGAGGTAGACCAGATCATACGGTAATAATAATGTCTTAGCTAGCTTTTAATGCATCACTTTTCTGTGTATATTAGTAGGTTAAAAGCTGACAATATATTTACCTTGCGATATGTTACTTTTCACTTTTCTTTTTTATGCAGTATCATGTATTCATGCTTATTAATTGTCTCGATTCTACGGTACAATCGTGAAGAACTCAATTGATAAATATCGTGAAATCCCTTTAAAAAAATTAGAATTTATTATTAAAAATTTAATTTTTTTATATAAATTTTATTATGTTTTGAAAAATAATTACGTGATATTACAAATATGTTTTCACCATTGATCTATCTCTTAGAGCACTTTCATTAGATTAATCAAAATTAAAGGATAATTTTAATGAATATAAAAAAAATTTGACTTTTGACTATTCCATTTACATAAATCTCTACATTAAAATAACTATTTTTTTATTATATAATAATAAAATAGTATAAGATGAATTTGATTTTGGTTATTCACATTAAGTCTCCATATTAGATTATACATTTATTCATTATATGGTAATGAATAACTACTAATTTTAAAAATATTTAATTTTTTTAATTATTAATTTATTTAATTTTATCATATTTTACTATTCTACTTATTATATCTTAATTAATAATCATGTTCTTATTAAATTAATATATCACTAAGTCAAATTAATATATTAATTGTGATAAAATATGTTATAGAAAGAAAGTGAGAGAGAAATAATTAATAAAATATGTATTTAATGTATGTACAGTAACATTTAAATTTGGAAAAACTTTTAAAAATTACTGTAGTTAAATACTAAATATTTAAAATTTGACTAATTTAATATGAGTATATTTTACTTTTTAATAGATAAATATTCATTGATTTTAGTTTTAACTAATCTAAAGAGAATATTTTTTGAGCAAATGCTACTTTTTATTTTATTTTATTTTAAAAGAAAAAGTAAACATCAAGTGGGAGTAGGATACAAGCGAGATGCACTATGTACAGAACATGCTACATTAAATGAAAATCTGACAAATGAAATGATAGAAGCTTTGGAAGAGATTTTCAAAGTTCTGACAAATTGTAAACAGGCACAAGGACAGCTACGAAAACTTGGAGAGAATAAGCTCCACCGCAGAAATTAGTATTTATAAAGTTGGTTGATGAAATGGAGAAAGGCTGATTCAGGTTAGGCTGCCACTTTCCAAGCTGTCTCCCACAGCCTGTTTCTCCTTTCATTATAGGCTTAGCTTCTTATATATCTCCTGCATTATTGAACCATGTATAGCCTTTGATCATATCCCTATAATCCGATGCCTTTTTTTTTTTTTTTATTATTATTTTTAAGAAGCTGGTAGTATTATTAGAGAGAGAACTGAAAATATATAGACCTTTCTCCTCTTTTAAGTACAAATCACTATTCATTCAGATATAAGAAAATAATTTATATAAATCTTAAATAGATAAGTACAAGTATTTGTAAGACTCACTTTTTTTATAGAGGGATTGCCGGAGACTTGTTTAGTTGAAATTTTATCCAGTATTATTTGGGTACATTTGGGTAGTGAAAAATATTGAGAATATTTGTGAATAATAGTAAAAATGTAATGAAAAAGTAATAATAAAATATTAAATAGTAATAAAAAGTAAGTGAAAAATAATGAATAGCAAAAAAGTAGGTAAAAAGTAATAATAAAGTAAATAATAGTAGTGAGAGTACCTCAAGTACTCTCCCTTGCCAAACATAGCTTAGAGTTGGGCAATTCTACCGCTAGAGTAACCCGCTCAAGTTCACCGCTTGTTATTTTTTTAATTTTTTTTTAATTTTTTTTCACATTTTTTAATATATTTAAATATTTAAAAAAATTAAAAAAAAATATTAATACACTTAAAATCACTTTCTTAATTACTAAATAAAATAAAAATTATCAAATGATTAAATTGAGCAGTACAATTGAGAGTCAAAGTAATTTTTTTCTTACTCTTAGAGCACTCTCATTGGATTAGCCAAAGTTAAATGACTGTTTTGATGAATGTAAGAGAAATTTGATTTTTAACTATTCCATTCACATAAATCTTCACATTGGAATAACTATTTTTTAATTATATAATAATAAAATAATATAAGATGAATTTGATTTTAGTTATTCACATCAAATCTCTACATTAGATTATATATTTATTCATTATATGGTAATGAATAACTAATAATTTTAAAAATATTTAATTTATTTAATTATTAATTTATTTAATTTTATCATATTTTACCATTCTACTTATTATATGTTAATTACTAATCATGTTATTATTAAATTAATATATCACTAAGTTAAATTAATATATTAATTGTGATAAAATATGTGATAGAAAGAAAGGGAGAGATAAATAATTAATAAAATATATATTTGATGTATGTACAATAACCTTCAAATTTAGAAAAACTTTTGAAAGTCACTGTAGTCAAATTCTAAATATTTAGAATTTGACTAATCTAATGTGAGCATATTTTATTCTTTAATAATTAAATACTCATTAAATTTAACTTTTAGTTAATCCAATAAGAATGTTCTTAAGATATCATCAACAGTACTATGCACATGATGGGAGGTTCTGAAATAATGTCAAAGGGGGAAAACTATGCAGGGGAGGTTCTGAAATAATGTCAAACACTATGCAAATTGGATATTATCTCATGCATGCAAGTACTGGATGTGGATGTCATCATGTGATGATACAGAGCATCAAAGCTGGTCAAATCTCAAAAATGAGCAGTCAGAATGTTGAAAGAAAATCAAAATCTTCAAAAACATGGCAGAAAATTCAACCCAAAAGTGAAGGAAGAACAGAGAATATGGAGGAAATATAGTGCAGATCATGAATCAAGAAGACCCGGTCATATTGTCACAACAGCCTGCGGCAACATCCTAATTTCATTTCTGGTTAAAGTATAAAGTTAATATTCGAACACAAAATTTCTGTTCTGATATCATGTAAAATTACATTTGTTTTAAAATTTTAAAAAGATTAATTATTTGTATTATATTTTTAACAAGTTTACATTGTAACAAATTTAAAAAGATTATATGAACGAAAGTAAATCATAACAATGGGATCCCATTTTTTAGATCCCAAACGGTCAGTCTGCCACGGTCCCGTTAAAATGCTAAGAAAAATAACACCGAATCACATTTTGTGAGAGTTGATGCTTTTTCTGATTTCTCCAACAGTCCTACTTGTTCATGAGTTTTCCTTTTCATTTTTCGACCTGAGCCTCAAGCCCACAGAATGTCATTCTCGGCCCACGGTGAAGCCCAACAATGACCAAAGATGAGACCCCAATACCATTGTCAGTTTGTCACGGTCCGGGCTGCGTCGAACTGCTAAAAAAAAATAACACCGTGTGTGAGTTCTCGTTTGGTTCGACAGTTTGATATGAGATGAGATGTTTTATTAAAAATTAAATAAAATATTATTTTTATTTTAAAATTTAAAAAAATTAAATTATTTATTATATTTTATGTGAGAGTTTAAAAAAATTATAATGATAAGATGAGATGAGATGAGATTTTTTATAAAAAAGTAGACTATTAAAAAAATATATTTTTTTACATTTTTTATGGTGTGGGATTTTTTTTACAAAGAATCTGCGCAAGACTTGTATTCTTGAGATTTGTACAAATAATTACTCTAATTCATATACTTAATTTTTTCATAGAACAATCACTAGATCACTAATTATCTCTTCCTTCATCTCCACATTCATTTTTTCGAATTAAGAAGATTTTAAAGTAGAAAACAAAAATATTTATGATCATGCAAATACTTATAAAAACTATATATATTGAGATAAAAATTGAATTTGCAAATTGTTCATGCAAGATTGTGGCAAACAGAACCCAGGATTTAAAAGGGTACCTCAAAGCCATCTTTAGTTTAGTTTTTTTTTGTTTTTTGGATTGAAGAGAGGGAAGATGTTTTATTTCTCATTTAATTATCATCAAAGGCATTATTCCTCTCAGGCCTCTTGAAGAGCAGAGGTTTGAAAAAGAAGAAAGAAGAAGAAATGGGAAGCACAGTTTCCTGTTCCTCCAAACAGACAGACAGCCAGTCCTCCCTCCTATCTTTTTCTCAGGTCTGGTTAATGGTGGACGACCCAGCTCCCTTTTTTTGCTTTCTCTTTTTCCACCTTTTCTCTTTCTCTTTTTCATCATCTAGTTTTGAGCTTATTCTTAACAAAAGTGATTATTTCATTCCTAGTGTTTAAAGTTGAGTGCTTTAAGATATATTTTATAGTCTGCACAATATTGTGAGACCAGCTTTTAATCATCTACATTCCTTTATGTCTAGAGAGAGAGAGAGAGAGAGAGAGAGAGAGGCAAAGTTGCATCACATGCAGTCCACTTTCACATGCAAAGCACACAAGGACAAAATTTCCCTCACTAACAAGAAAAGCATAAACCCACATCCCATAATATCTGACACAGAGCCTGATCTTCAGTCTCCTCAACCGAAATATAAACCAGATAACAAGTTCTTCATTAGTCGCCTAGCTCCCTCAACAATGGTTTAAAGCATTTTTTTCTCTCTATCCAAATTAAACCCATTAAGCCAAAACCCTTTATAAGAGTCTCTAGTGTCCTTTCTTTATATAGAGAGAGGATTGTAGCTGTGAATATTCAGTAAAAATTAAGAAGATGAGATCCAGCCTTTGCAGTATACAGCACGGTCTAACTGCTGAGGCAACAAACATAGTGAAACAAGCGGTTAGCCTTGCTAAACGCCGAGGTCATGCTCAAGTGACTCCTCTCCATGTTGCTAATGCCATGCTTTCATCCTCCACTGGTCTTCTGAAAAGGGCCTGCCTTCAATCCCATTCTCACCCCCTCCAATGCAAGGCTCTAGAGCTTTGCTTCAATGTTGCGCTCAACCGCCTCCCTGCCTCCTCTGCAAGCCCTCTACTAGGCCCTCGCTACTTGACCCCTTCCCTCTCCAATGCCTTGGTTGCAGCCTTCAAAAGGGCGCAGGCTCACCAACGCCGTGGCTCTATTGAAAACCAGCAACAGCCTATATTAGCTCTAAAAATAGAGTTAGAACAGCTCATAATATCTATTTTAGATGACCCAAGTGTTAGTCGAGTCATGAGAGAGGCTGGTTTTTCGAGCACCCAAGTGAAAAATAGGGTAGAACAAGCTGTTTCCTTGGAGATTTGTTCTCAAAATAGAAGTCCTTCTATGAGTAGCCAGTCCAAGCTGGAAAGCACCAAGGCTCTGGTTCTAGGTACTAATATGCATCTTTCTCCACATTTTAGTCAGTTCAAAGTGTCACAAGGTAAATCCTTGGATCAATTCAGGAGTGAAGATGTAATGAGTGTGTTGAATGAACTCTCGAACAAAAGAAAAAGAAACACTGTTATTGTGGGAGAGTGTCTGGCAAGCGCTGAGGGCGTGTTTAGGGGAGTGATGGAAAAATTTGAAAGAGGAGATGTTCCCGGGGAGTTGAGGTATATGAAATTTATTAGTCTTCCTCTCTTCTCTCTGAGGAACTCCTCCAAGGAGGATGTTGAGCAGAAGCTGACGGAACTTGGGTGCCTAGTGAAATCTTATATTACAGGAGGGGTTGTCTTGTATCTTGGTGATCTCAAATGTACTTCTGAGTTTTGGTCAGCTTATGGCGAAGAAAGGAGAAAGTACTACTGTCCCGTGGAGCACATAATCATGGGGCTTAAAGGATTGATGTGTGGAATTGGTGAAGCTGGATCAAGATTTTGGCTCTTTGGGATTGCCACTTTTCAGACTTACATGAAATGCAAAACAGGCTACCCTTCTCTTGAGACTATTTGGGATCTTCACCCTCTTACTATACCGGTTGGCAGCTTGAGCCTAACTCTCAATCTTGAAAGGTAAATTTCGTGTAGTAAATTTGACACTCATGATCCGCTTCTGTTTCTTTTTTTTTTTTTTTTTTATTTGGGTTTTTTAAATTAACTCTTTGTTGATTTCCCAGTAATTTGCAAGCTCAAGTCAGAAGCAAGGTATCCGACACAGTGCCTGCTTTGCAACTACTTGAAACTGGATTTGATGAGCGCCTAACTTGCTGCAACGATTGCATGGCCAAGTTCAACAGAGAAGTTCAAAACATTGCTAGTGACAGCTTTTGTAACAAAGAGACAGCCGCCATTTCCACTACCTCAAGCTTGCCTTCATGGCTCCGACAGTCGAAGGAAGACAGCAGAAAAGAGTCTTTGAGTGATCAGGTTTCAGTCTTATTCATTCATTTTCACCATCAAAACTATTTTCTCGATAAAATTTCTACTCTAACTTGCTTTCGTATCTGTATTAACGCAGGAATTTACTACTGTCAGGGATCTCCGCAAGAAATGGAACTCATTCTGCAGTTCAGGCCATAAGCACCCTAATATCCCTCACAAAACCTTCATTTTCACTTCGCCCTCTCCTTCCTCCACATCAGTCTCTTCATACGAGCGCAACTCCGACTTGCGTCAGACCCACTTCAGTTGGCCTATCACCTTCGAACCCAAACAGACTCCAAGTGAACCGCAGTTTTGGATGTCTGAAACTAATGATGAAGGCTATGAAAGCAATTTGAGAGAGTTCATTCCAGAGAGAAATGGCCCTAAACCAGACCTTTTGTCGAATCCAAATTCTAGCCCTAACTCGGCTTCTTCAAGTGAGGTAATGGAGGATATGGTTGGCCTTCAGATGTTTAGAGAGCTTAATGCTGAGAACTTGAAGATACTATGTGATGCATTAGAGAAAAAGGTTTCCTGGCAGAAAGAGATTATTCCTGAGATTGCGACAGCTATCCTTCAGTGCAGGTCTGGGAAAAGCATAAGGAAATGCAATTTGAAAGACAGAGAAAGCAAAGAAGAAACTTGGATGTTCTTCTTAGGTGTTGATAATGATGGCAAGGAAAAGATTGCAAGGGAGCTTGGTAAACTTGTTTTTGGCTCTCAAAGCAACTTTGTTTCGGTTTGTTTGAGCAGTTTCTCAGATTCAACTGCGGAATCCAAAAACAAAAGAACGAGATCAGGTGAACTCGGTTCCAGCTATCTTGATAAATTTGGCGAAGCAGTGAATGAGAATCCTCATCGTGTGTTCTTCATGGAAGACGTAGATCAACTTGATTACTGTTCTCAAAAGGCTATCAAGCAAGCAATTAAAAGTGGAAGAGTAATTCTTCCCGGAGGTGATACTGTCTCTCTTATGGATGCCATTATCATTTTCAGTTGCGAAAGTTCCAGCTCAGTGTCCAGAGCCTGCTCTTCCCCAAAAAAGCAAAAACATGCAGCTGAGAATGATCAAAAAACCAATATTGAGGATGACTTGGTTGAGAAAAGCCCATCCCTCTCACTAGATTTGAATATTTCGATCGTAGAAGACAATGGAGATAAAAAATATTCAGTTGGTGTCATTGGGATTCTGGAATCTGTGGATATGCAAGTTGCCTTCAAAGTTCAAGAGTTGTGATTTTGTAACAGGAGGAATATGGATTGATCTTCTAACAGGGCAGATACTTTTTGTTGTTGTTGTTTTTTTTTTAATCTTTTTAATACAGGCTTTTGGTGAGGGATAAACGAAAAAGACGGGAAAATACAGGCCGTTCACGAGGATTTTCCTGTGTTAGTAGTGGTAGGATTTGGCCATGCAGAGCTATGTATATTGGTTTATCTTTGACGTTCTTATTGCTGCATGTAACAGGTTGCACGCTGCACTGCGAAATATTTTTTTCCTTTTCTTTGGGATTTATGATTTCAGATTGCAGCCGTTTATTAAGTTATCAGCTTTCTTCCTCTTTTTTTTTTTTGTTCTCAATTTTCAATCTTCAAAGTATGATTTCTGGTTCGAAACTCCTGCATAACAGCATATTGATCAAGCGGCCAGGCCTAGCTCCTGTTTTCTGAAATCTATTATTTTCGTGGCTGCTTCGTTAGTCCTGTTTGTAAACTGAAAGGCAATCATGATTCAATGGATGCAAAACAAATAAATTATATGGGAAGTGATATTGCAGAAAGCATTTGATCAGCACATCCCATGCTGCAATATTAGTTTATTATTGGATTTGAAAAGCATTGGACAATGATTGCACAATGTTCTAAAGGAGACTGGATAATTCTTATTCTCTCATTTCCAACCTGTGTTTTGAGAGAAACTGAGACAAAGTGATCATTCCATATTTTGAACATAAAAAGTCATAAACCCAACTTCAAATTCTGCATCACATGTTGATCTTATTCATACATGCAGCAGAAACTCCTTACGTAGTAAAGCATCTCTCTCTCTCTCTCTCTCTCTCTCTCTTTGAGGAGCAGCTAGCAAAGCAAAATAAAGAAGAAACTCAAACACCCTTAATTGTTATCATCATGTAAAGGTAAGGCTACTTTATAAAGAGAATAGAAAAATCTTCCACAAGCCTAATTAAAAGCATATATCACTTTTCCTAGATGTAGAGATGAATTTCATTTTTTATTTTTTTTTTAAAAAAAAGATATGCGGTTGGTATTAAGACCTAACATTCTCGATCATCTTGGAAAAGTCATGTCTGCGCTGAAGAAGATCAATATAAAGACAAAGAGAAGCATCTAATCTGCAGACCATATTGCTTTAGAATCACTAAAGGAACATCATCATCATCATCATCACAAATTTGAAATCAGCCATATATAGAATCAAAAGTATAAATATGTATTCAAGGAACTTACAAGTACAACAATCACTCGAGTATTGATGTCTTTTTTTTTTTTTTTTTTCTTTTTGAAATATTACAGAGTGGGACCTTATGAGTTGCTCACCTGATCACTTATGCATACTTTCTTTACTTTTATTTTGTTCTCTTCTTTACTTTGTTGAGAATGTCTATTTTTTTATGTCATTGTTAAATCTTATGATGTTTTGACAGATAGATGAGTACTGTCGATCTTTCAACATCTTCTTTAGTGGTTTCAAGTACGCTTAATTATTTGATGATTGCACATTTGTTTTGGATGCAGATCTAGTTAATCTTCTCCAATAAACATGTTAATTTGTGCTTCTCTCAAGTTCAAGATTCTTTTAAGTACCATACTTTTCAGTAATATACAGGGCATTGGACCCTCCAATATAAAACATGACAAATGGCCATCGGACAGAGCTCCTACTTTATGGTCACGCTATATTTTGAACTTGGTAGTGTGTATATATATACAACTTGACACCTGAGGATTATACATATTCAAAACTAACTAGCTAGAAAACCAAACCCAGGCATCCAAACTACCTAAACACTATACCGTACATTAGAACAAAATCAGCAAACTAATCAAAGCCTCCAAAACAGCAAATGATAAAGATAAACCAAAATAAAATAAAAGGCCAGTAAGAGAACGTGTAGACTAGTTTTATCCATACGAACAATTCACAGAATGTCTTTCGGTAGGCTGCGAGTAGACTCAAAAAAAGCAACCTTCCCACTAGATGAACTTGGTAGTATATACGTTGGAACAAAACTACTCATTGTTTTGTTGGTTGTTTGACACGAACTTGACATGAAATAAGTAGATTAATATCGAGAGGGTTGATTAATTTGTTTAATCAGATGATTAAGATTAAGATAGACTTGATACATGAATTCGAACTTAACACGATGATACGAATTATCAATCCTAATTCTGAATGTTAATCCTGCAAATTGACACGATAAGCCTAATAAGATATGAGAAGATATTGTGTATATATATGATGCCAAATCCGGCCTAACATGAAAATTATATAAGAAAACAAAGACTAATCTTGATATGGGTATTGATTGTTCTTGCTCAAAGCAAAGGAAAAACCGAAAAAAATAGTGGTTTTAGGGGGAACATATCATCTTAAAAGTATAAAAGAAAAAAAGGGAAAATCAGCAAAAAAAAAAAAGGGAAAAAAATCGATATTAGCTTTGAGAAATTTGGTCGGATTAAAGTTGTATACCTTCCCCTGCGTACAAGAAATCATGAGTGGCCTCGCATAGCAAGCAAAGTTGAAACCTTAATCGAGGTTTTTCTCTTTAAGTAGTCATGGTGATCACCTCTGACTCTTATTGAGATAATTGCCCAAAAAGAATATAAAATCAATTGTTTTTACATGAAATTCTCAGAAATGATAATCACAAGATGTACCCAAAAAGGAAATGCCATTTCATTAATTTAGTGGTGAAAAAGTAACAGTGTGGAAGGTCAAAAGATTTATATACAAATGTCGCGTCCATAAGATAAAAGTGAAATGATAGTATGATATTTACAATTTTCGGGAGTTATATCCTCCTAGATTATCACTTGTTCAGGATGGCCAGCGACAATCGCCTATACTGTTGCTGTGTGAGAGCCTATTATTGTTCATTTACTTAGTTAATTTTCTTGCATTTTTTGTTTATGTTAATTCGCTGTTTTTCTTATATGAAATCCTTGATGACTTTATTAGGAAACTTGATAAAAAAAAAAGGGGGCATCTTCTTGGAAATGTACCTCCAAATGCATGATATTCTACTGACTATAAAATTACTCATATCTATCGTGAATGTAATGTTGAGGCTGATTTTCTTGCTAAGCAGGGTGCTGTGGGTTTAAATACAGACTGGATTGATTATAGAAATACTTTATCTAGTCAGTTAAGAGGTTTTCTTCGCATGGACAAAATTGGTTTTCCTTATTTGAGGTTATCAAAGTAAGGTACTTGAATTTTACTTCTCGTCTCTTTTTTATTTTCTTATATGTGTGATTTCTTGCAGGTTGGTTTCTTAATGTTGTTCTTTTTATTTAGTTTGTAATTTTTTGGTTTTCTTAGTTTATGGTTGGGTATTTTGGTTTTTGATACCTGTGTTTAGATCTTTATGCTTATTTGTAATCTCCATATATCTGGTTGTAATCACGGGTTTCTTCTACTAAAAGTGAGAGCTATCAATAAAATTAAGATACCGTTATCTTCTTTAAAAGAAAAAAATGCATCATATTCCATATTTTTCTTAACTGAGCAGCACTGTATAAAACAACAGAAGGTGCGTGGCGACAGAAAACATTTTTTTTTTCCTTTCTTCGTTCTCTCTCTCAGGAGAAGAATATATAAGGCATGAAGGGTTGAAATTAAGGTGCTTGATCAATATAGTTGTAGTGAGTGGGGGAAACTGAATTAAACTAGGTGGATTGGAAGGCAAAATTAAGGCTGAAATCACTGGTTTTGCAAGCTTGCTTGAGCCGCTACTCTATATATCATTATGACTTGATCCGATGATAAAGTCTTTACAAGAAGGTGGATCTGAAATGTAGAGAAAATTCTAAACTAAAACTTTGGCTCCATCTTTCTCCATTAGAAGTGTCATTGCATGCATGAGGGGAACATGCAAACACCTTCTTGAAGAGTTAGCTGTTTGGCCCGTTTCCTACTCTGCAATGTCCAAGATGGGGGATTATTCAAAGTTCAAACTGTAAACTAGGACCCAGAAAAAAGGACAGTTGATTTGTTTGTTGCACGGAAACATAAATTGGTTCAGAATATATCATTAGAACTACTGTAGTTATCGTTCTTATGGAAATCTATCATCGAGCTACTTACTCATCCCAATGGCATAAAGCCATAAAGGTTCTTTAATTATAAAGAAGATCATCCCAATGGCATAAAGCCATAAAGGCTCTTTAATTATAAAGAAGATCTTGCTCAAGACCCGATTTCGACATATGCTCTCAGAACGTAATCTAGAAATCACTGCAGTTTAAAAAAAAAAAAAAAAAAATTACAGAGGGAAAGGAAAAGAGAATTTGAAGATCATGAAGCCACTGATCTTATTCTTTTAAGAACTTATACTTTAAAGTAGTCAAAATGTATGTACTTTTGAGGCAACATGTCTACTTTTGAATTGAAACAAACACTACCACCCAAGACAAGCTTCCACACCATTAAACTTCAGAGAGAGAGAGAGAGAGAGAGTGAGAGAGGTGGCCATGTCCACTGCACAAAAGGATTGGTGTAGAGACAAAGTTTCATTAGCTTGAGCTTTGGGCAGTCTTTAGGGAAAGAAAGCAGGCGACGGCTGTTTTCCATAAGACCTCCAACTTTTTAAAGCTCCTCTTTCTATCGTAAGTGAATTTTACATGAAAGTAAGGGACGCCTTGGATCTCCAACTCCCAATAATAGTCAAAGACTCAAAGTGGAACGGAATCATCTTCTCTCTCTGGAGCCTCACATGAATATCAGACTGCTTTTGGGTCTTCTGTGATCAACAAGTTCATATCATATCTGATAAACATGATTAGTTAGATGCATAAAGCACTTAGTGTATGTGGGAGAGAGAGACAAAGAGCTGGCTAAGCTTCGTGTGGGGCAGTGTCACATACAAGGATGCGGGCAGGAGATTGATGAGTAAAAAAGGGTGGCAAGGCATGAAAAAGAAGTTAACTTGGAGTATGTTACAAGATATTATTTTCTTGTTGAAGAGAGATTACAATCCTTATATTGTAAAAAGAAGTAGACCTACTACAACTTTTTTCCTTTATCAATGCGTATGGGAATTTGAAAAAATTCACAACGTGGTAACTTCCTTTTGGCTGGACATCTCACTTTCCACATTTGCCAACATTTTGTAAATATTTCATCATTGAGAAATCCATGTATCAATATGATGAACGTGATAATTGAATGCCTAAAATTCTTGTAACCCAGATGATCATTTACAATGTAAAACTAGCATGCCTGCTTTATCTATTCTAAGTAAGTAGGAAAAATTTAATTGTAAACGATTATGTGTACTAATACGCGCACTCATTCAATATGATTGGTCAGAAAGTAGATTTTATTGAAAATAGTGCTAATTTAAATTTAGAACATGAAGGCAACAACATTAGTACGCAGATTGATATGCAAATTTGTTTGTACATACCAAAACTCTTCTAAGTATGCCTTTAATCTCTTTAAGGATGCTCTGATCCTCCAAGAATTCCTTCGTATTGTCGTATATATGCTCCTTGTTTTGCCAACCAGTCTGCCGCTTGGTTATCTCCCTATGTACATGCTATATATACAGTATACTGATCAAAAGAAGGCTTCTGCCAATGGATTTATCTGGTGCCAAATCTCCCTGGCCTACTGCCCAATGGACCTCCCCGGCCGGAACTATGCCAACAGTTGACACTCACTTCTGCAGATAAACCATTACCAACACCATTCATAAGAGTGTAAAAGGAGGGTATGATTAGGGTGCTCAGTCTTTGTATTTCTTGCTTTTCACTCTGCAGTGTTACTAAAGGGACCTGGATTATTGCAGTACACGATCAAATCCTCGCTGGTCGAGAAGATTTGTTTCAGCAGGTATTGTTATTAGTTAATATATATATATATTAGAAATGATAGTTGCAATAGTGAGTACGCAAGTGCAGTACAATTATTTTAAAAAAAGTGAATAAATACGAGACCCACATAAAAAAAAATAATTTTTTAATAGTGGATCTCATTCTTTTTCAAAGCTACTGCACGACGCTTGCCCACTCCACAACTGCATATGGCATTATATTATATATATATGTTTGTATAGATGCTAGCAATTGGAACATAATCTAGAGATCATTACAAATGGAAAAAGGCAAAGGAAAAAAGAGAATTGGAAAAGCATATGATCCCACTAATTGTATTCTTTTTAGGGGTCATTAATGCTTTAAAGTATTCAAAATGTACATACTTTTAAAGGCAACGTAACTTTCCCTCTTCACTTGTGAAAGGATCGTTAATGGAGACAAAGTTTCCACAGCTTGAGCTTTTGCAGCCTTTAGGAAAAGAAACAAGGCAATGGCCGTTCTCTATAAAGGCACCAACTTTTTTAAAGCCCTTCTGTTACAAGTGAGTTTTACAGGAAAGTAAAGGAACTTCTTGGATCTCCAACTCGCAATAATCAGTGAATAATTGAAGAAAACTGGTATGGGATCCCGTACTGAGCACCACTTCCACATGTAATTTGATAAACACAAGTAGATTGATTGATAAAAGTAAAGAGAACATGGTCTAACACCCTAGGTGCTTTGGGATTTTATGATCTTAATTGGTTTTCAATGTTTGAGATCAACATCCAAATTTCCAACTTGTTTAAACCAAATACTTCCGGATCTATTTTCTATCATCAAATAAATCACCAAAATCATATAAGATTAACTATGATCATGGAACTGGCCATGGAGCCATGGACCACCAAACTCTGTGGAGGTGGCCATGGAAGTTGACCTGACGTTTATGTCCTGTGAGAATCAGAATATAAAATGTAGATTTACTTGAAGTATTTGCTTCCAAATAAAAGAATGTCGAATATCTCATTGAAATTCCCAGGATTCAGATCAGAATCCTTGCTGCATTGTAAATGCCACCTTTGTTGCTATGAGTTATCAATATGCATCAAATTGTATATTTTTTATGAAGATCCAAAAAATGAAGAGGAAATCATTTGCATATTATCACCACCTTCGATCCATAAAAAGGCTACCATTTACAAATTATTCTAACAATCCCTCATAATGACACAAAATCATTATTAGTTTTTTTATGCATACGTGCATTCAATTTTGTTCCCTGCACCAGTTTTATGCACAAGTGCGTTCCATGTAGATCGATTAACAAAAACTGCTTTCAAAATGCAATGAAACAGGATTTCATAGTTTTCATAGTTCCCACTTTGACAAAGTTGTATGATATGCAGCTGGTCTCATGATATATAAGAAATGCTTCAATGATTTTTAAAACTGCTTAATTCAAGAATAGAGGTGGGTTTAATTCAGGATGTGACTGTTTTTAAAGGGGAAAGAAATTTTAGGGAGAGTAGCCACCTATTCTTCTGAATCAATGCATCGCAACCACTCTGTAAGTTAGACTACGTTATTGAATACTTGCTAATAATATAAGCAGGTGCAGATCATTCCCAACGATTCTGCCAAAATGGACACCACGACAAAGCTACCCTCATGGTGGATAAATATAAATATGTTAAATGTATTTTCATTGTGTTTGTTGTGTGAAGACAAAGATAGTTGTCTGTTCTTTGGAAACAAGTTCCTACATGCAGCAAACTGCAGTAGAGTGAAAACCGTTGCAACATGTGATTGTTGGCTTGGCTGTTGAATTACTGAAGGAATCTGTCACCAAGCAGATAAAACTCAACTAAACTCGCCTAAAGCCTGATTAGTTACCTAGACAAAGCCCATACTGCGTGCACAATGAATGGCACAACAATTATGCACAAGCAGGAGCAGAACATAATCCATGGATGGTTTCAAGAGTTCACACAGTTGGATCCTTCCCAAACCTCATCATTGCATGAGTTGCCAGCATTGAACCCCTGCGAGTCATTTCAACAAGTCGACCAAAGAGTGGCAGCTTTACTGTCTCCTTGCTCAAAAGAGGCTTCTTGTTCCACCTATACACATATTATGCAGAATCTCACATCACTATCTGGCTAATATGAACACAAAAACATATCTGAAAACGTTGGATAGTTTGAGATGTGATGAGAATAGATACCAAACACACTACTTACCAGACTCTACAACCCAGGCACAAGTAAGTTTAGAAGTACAAGCCTTCTTGCGCACTTAAACTTGTATTCTAGAAATTAGACTAAAAAAATATAGGTAAAAATATCTCTCTTCTAGGTAAATTATATTTTGAACAATTGAATATGTGAAAAGTTAAGTGCTAACAATTGAATATACGGTTTCTGATTCTTATGTCCTTATCAGATCAAACCAAAAATTAATTAATTTTTCTGGTAGACAACCGGGTTTGGAATATCATAATAATGGTAGAAATTGAGTTACTACTGTTTTGGTATTCTTTTCTTCTATACAAAACTCCATAATTTACAAGTGTAATTTATTAATTCCTTTCCATTTGTATCTGTTCTGCTTGTTGCAAATTACCGTTTGAGTATACAACTCTCTCTTGATTCCTCTGTTCATACGGATTTCATACATTACATATATGGTTTATGGTCAGGTTAAGCATTCCTAAATCTATCTGTGCTCCCCATATAATTAGGCTCAACTAAAAGGTTAATATTTATCGGCCTATTGTTAACTATAGTCCATCTCTGAACCTTCGAATCTCTTTGCCCCACTAAGCATCTTTTCAGTCATCTCCCAGTCTGGCATCAGGCTCAACACAATACTGTATAAACTAGACCTACAGCTCATTTCTAGTTTTATATATATGTTCTGACAGGTACATTTCAAGTAGGAATTTATGCTTTTGTTTAAGCTAAGTTAATTTGTACAACTTTGAATCATAAAGCCAAACTGCCTAATTTCAAAAACATGTCAACAACATTGGGTTTTCAAAATTTCTTAGAAAAAGCCAGTCAGGGTAGTATGTAGTACTCGGTTTAAGAATTCAGAAAAGCATTAACACAATTTTAAGAGACATTGAGATGGCAGAAAATAGTTCCATACACCAAACAGAGAAATAGTAAGTGGACTAACTCTCAGACAACCCAACTTCATGGGTGGGAAAACTGCTCTGAAAATTGAATAGTTTGGTAGGAAATTATATAACCACTGTCTTCCATACCACAGCAAAAAAAAAAAGGAAAAAAAAAAGAAGAGGAAAAAGTGGCTCCAATACAATTCCCCACATGCTGAGTTTTGATTTGCATTGAATTACATAGCAAGTACCCTCCAATTAAGTCTAATAAAGATAACACTAAATACCCTAATTGATGGGTTCCTTAACGGTACCAAATTCTGAGAGTTCCACAAACATTATTCAAAACATATAGTATGTCCTTTATTTGCTGTAAAGTGATTATAACTTCAAAACTTACTAAGCACATTTTAAGTTCATGAATAACATGAAAAATTCATTAGAAGAGGATATATTTTACAACACAACTGGAAAAAATTATAACAGGGAAAAGTACTGGTTGTAAAAGACAGTGCTTTCAAAATACAGCAAATGTCTCCATGTATCATGGTGTTCTTCTCCGAAGCCAAGATATACTAATGATCGGATGGAACACAGTAAAAAGAAAGAGCTTTAGAGCATACCAATCTTCATGACGAACAACTTTGCCATCCACAATATACAACTTGATGAGTGATATCACATCTATGTCTTTCCCCAAGAACTTGTAGTGCTGCTTGTTGTCAATCAATATCTGTATTTGAATGCAGAGATTAAAAAAGAATCAACCCAAGCTAATTATTTAAAATAAGGAAAAAAACTTAAACTTGATGACAGTAGCAAATTATAGTTTTAAACCTCTTGCTTTCCTGGTGAAATTACATTTTCTTCAATGCTATATTCGACAATTCTTGATTCACTAAAGACCTGGAGATCATGGGGGAGAGTAGCCAAGTCTGTCAGACAATACTGAAGAATAAATGGACTACCTAGAACTCAATAAGACTCAGTTCAAAGCAACTATTTAAGGAACATCTCACTTCTATTGCATCCAAGCAACCAGTTTAAACTTCAACTAAAATGAGATTTGATATCAGTTTCCTTTGTATATGTAACATTTAGCTTTTGCAAATTCTGTTGCATGATGATATTCTCCATATGAGTCAGATAAACTCCACACTCAATTTTCATAAAAAATTACTACAATAGTTGTGGCCCTGTATACGTGCAAGCACTGGGGTATCCACTGAGCATCATCCCAAATTCTACTCTGCTTGGATACCAAACAGTTTCATGAAGCCGTATTGTCATAGTATCGAACTAACAGCTTCAGTAAACTTTCAATGCATTTCAAGTATGATTGTATATAATGTCAGCCATTAGCATTCCTGCATTTTGCATGAATATGTTAGACATGGCCGCGGGGCAAAGGGCTAATTCCAATTTTGACCAAAGGATGGAAGTCCAGAGCAAAACCAACAGTACGTTTCAACCAAAATGTGTATTGGTACAGTACACTTTACAATCTCATAATTCCTCGTTAGTTTCCCCATAAAAATCGCTACAATTATCAGAAAACTTCCACAAATAGAACGTGCAGATTAAGTTTAAGACATAGGCCTCCAAAAAATGATGTTTGACAAGAAGCAAAGTGATAACCAACAAAGAAATAAGACAAACCTTGGAAAGTGAATAGAATGCAGACTTTATCTGCTTCACCCTGAACATTCAACCATATAAATCATGTAAAACAGTGTTTCATAATAAGTAAATACCAAATTAATCAATGATACCAAGAAATAACTTGTGGCTATTTTGATAAGGTTAAAAAGAATTTTGATGAATCCATTGCAAGAGACTATCCATTCAATTGTAAAGTTTTGTATGTATCATCGAGCTCGTATTTCTTCTCAATACAGACTAAATAAAACCAACACCCACCCTTTAGCACACATGAGCGGATCCTCAAAAGAAGCATCTGGAGCATAAATTTCAAAGTCGCGAGCTGTTGCACAAGATCCATATCTGAAACAATCAGTGACATTAACTCTTATGAGAACTGTGCAAAAATTAGTGTGGATTTTTTTTTTAATTAGACGGAGGACCACACATAAAAAGAAAGAGATAGAGAGATCTAAAACAAATAGATAGATGTCCCGGTTGAGAATGATTTAGAAAACTAAAGGAAACCTTATATATGCCGTGCCAAGAACAAGGGCTATAAGAGTTTGCATGGAAGGAAGGGGGGAGAGAGAGAGAGACTCACAGGTGCAGAATATGAGGAATGATATCATTGAAATTGAATTTTCTGGGACTATATTCGCACGCTTCTTTGCAACACAATTCCCGCAACTGATCACGTTTGGCTTCAAGACCCCACAGAGCATACCAACAGTCAGAACCATATTTACAAGCATAAAACCGGCTAGTCTCATATTTACAATCTTGATCGTTACACCTACCCCCCAAACAATATCTCGATCGTAATCAATACCAACAGTTAATTTAAGAAGAGAATAACAGTTACGACGTACCTTGTGAGACTTTGGCCATGGCGGATTCTGGGACTTCTTTGGCTTCCAGATAGGTCGTGATCTGATTGAGAAAGCAACGAGAGAATGAGGCGCTCAGAACGAGAGAAGGAAGCAGAAGAAGAAGCAACGGCCAACGGTAAAGAAGGTCTCATGGCTTCATGGCACGCAACGTGGCGACATTTCTACCATTTGTCGTTCTTGGTCCGGCGTTTCACTTCGCCACTTGGACTTTTCTTTTTTCTATTTCTGGCCTTTATTTTATTTATATAATTTGTTGATAATTACAGCACCAGTAATTTCTAAAGAGTATTGCTTCCTCGATAAATAAATAAATGAATAATGAGTATTGATTTTTTTTTTTATGAGTAACTTCTTTTTTATTTTATTTTATTATATAAGATATATCATATTTATTATCATTGAATGATCAAGATGATCATTGATAAAAGTAGTGCTACTCTGCCGCCTGCAAGTATCCACTCAATGTGCCGTCCAGTACAAATTATATTTTTCTTTTTACGTTTTATTTCAAAATTTTTTTAAACGTGTTTAAAAATTTTTAAAAAATAAAAAAATATAAATACACTAATAGTCAATTTCTTAACCATTAAGAATAAAAATTAAATACATGAGCAGTCAAAATGATGGGATAAATTGAGGAGACTTAATAGCATGATTCATAATGATAAATATGTAACATCTTACATAATATGACGGGAGTGAGAGATGATAGTGTGATGTGTAATTTTTTTTATTTATTTATTGTATTATGAAATGTTAAGAAAATATATATAATTGAGTAATGCTACATACAGTCGTGGAATGCGCAAACACCGTGCAGTCGCTTTGAAAAAGAGTGGGGTCCACTATTAAAAAATTAATTTCTTTTTAGGTGGGTCCCTTATTTATTCACTTTTTTCAAAGCGACTGCACGACGACTGCACGCTCACGACTGCAAGTATCATTTCTCTATATAATTTATGCAAGAGAATGCCTATGGTCCGACTCGTTAGATGGTAGCAATAAAATATTCTCTTTGCAAATGATATAATAGTGCAAAAATTCTACGTGAAAGTCTTATATTATATATTTTTACTTAATTAATATGTAATTTATCATTTTTACCTGATGTATAAGACCTATTTATAGCATTCTTATTATAGTAATGTTAGTAAGAGCTCATCATTATTAATGCTCATTGGCTTATTTATTTATTTCCTTAATTTCACTCACTCTAATTATAGACATTAGTAAGGTTAAATAAATATTTTTCTCAAGAATAAATATACCAAGTCTAATTCTCTACTCAACGCATCTCTCTTGATTTCATCTAAGTAATTAAGTACATCTGTCAATTTTTTGTTAAAAAGGTAATGTTTTTTCTCTAGGTAATTAAAAAAGTAATAGAAGAGCAAGTTTGTTTGGAAATATATCTCATTCCAATATTTTTATTTCATCTTATTCTATTTCATTTTTAAATATAATTAAATTAATCATTACAACTTTTTTAAACTTTCAAATAAATTTTTTAATAAAAAAATCAACTTTTTCAAATACTAACAAAAAGATAATATTATAAAACTATATTTTAATAATATTTTAACTTTATAATTTTTTTTATTTAACTTGTTTTCTCATTTCTCAAAATCTAAAAAATACTCAACTCAAATTATTCACAAATTATCTTACTATTATTTATTAAATTTTAAACTCATCTCACTCTCCAAACGAAATTTATTGGAAATCAATCTTTAATTGATTGATATCAAGTATAAGCCATTAGTCAATTAAATATTAATATATTATATTCCGTTAATTTTCTAACAAAAATTTGATAGAATTATTTAATTATGTATTGTTTTAAAAGTTTTGATATTAATTTTATGAAAATTTAAAAACGAGACTTTCAAAATGATATCAACGTGAATGGTAAAGACTAAGAAGAGGTTTGGATTCAAAATCCACTTTAATTCATTTCAATTAATTTCATCATTATAATTTTTTTAAATTTTCATGTAAAATATAATAAATAATTTAATTTTTATTCTATTATTTATAAATTATCTCAATTTATTTTAATTTATCTCTAAATTCAAACATTTTCTAAAGAGTATTGGTTTTAGATAGGCCAATGGAGTACAGCATTTAAAGTTAAGAAACTCCAGAGAGGGCTTAGGGGCAGGAGATGTCGGACCATATAAAATAACAGTCCAATTATATGGCTGATTTCTGTAGGCCCAAAACCTCCAGGCCGTGACTCCGTCGTGCAGAAGTAAGACTAGAGCAGACGACAGGGGGACCAAGTCACCAAACTCAAAACTCAAAAGCAAGCAAGCAAACGCCGGAGAAATCTCAAATTCTTTACAGTGATCTGCTCCATGTCCACCCTCTCCTTCTTTTGACTTTTTACAAAGAATCTCTCTTCTCGATCTTTCAAACAAAGGAACAGAACAGGATTAAGGACACGAGGAGAAGAAGGGGATGGGGGTAGCAGTGGGCATGGATTCACTGACCGAGAGAGCCGCTATGATGAGAGAGTCGCTGCAAAAGAGCCAGACCATCACCGACAAAGTCGTCTCCATCCTCGGCTCCTTTGACCACCGCCTCTCTGCCCTCGAGACTGCCATGCGTCCTACTCAGGTCCCACCGCTTCTTTCTCCCCTTACCCCATCTTTACTTTACGTTTGGATTCCCCGGAAATATACTCGAGGAAAATACCCACAAAATATCTGTATAAAAGAACTGCCCTTGTTTGCGGTTGGATCCGAACCAATTTGACTTCCATTTTACTTTGGAAGTCCAAGAGAAAGAAAGAGCAAGACCCGTGATTTTGTTTTTGTTTTTTTTTTGTCCCCTTTTATCGGGTATCAAACAGCGATCGGGGGTTTTTCCTTTAGAGCCATTTTGTGATTTTCTTTTCTGACTGCTTGATAGTGGGAATAATTTTGTATTTACAGATTAGAACACATTCTATTAGGAAAGCTCACGAGAATATCGACAAGACTTTGAAGGTTGCTGAGGTTTTACTGGCGCAATTCGATGTTTCTCGTCAGGTTGGTTTCAAAGATTTTCTACTCTTCCTGTTATTTGTTAGATCGCCCAGAATAGTTTCTTGTTCTTTTTTCTTCACTCTAAATTTAATGGTAGGAATTTCCCGGACACTTGGTGGCAATAAAAAAAAATGTGATGGTAGGGATTGGTAACTTGAATTACAATCTTAGTTAGGCCGCACTCACCTATCTAGGACCAAATTCATTGATTTTTATTTTTTTTCCTTTCAATTAAATTTTTTGCCCCTCTGATGTTGAGCTACTGATTATTTCACTCAAGGGAATAAGATACAGATCTGTAATGATAAACTTCTATTTGTATTCTTAAGATTCAAAACACCATGAGAGCTATTCGAGGTAGCCTCTGCCTCCAATACATTCCAGACTTAAGAAATTTCCAGATGAAAAACTCTCTGACTTTCCTCCCCCTATATAACAGAAAGATTTTTTTTTTTTAAGTAAAAATATTGTATATATCAAAAGGAGAAACCAATTATACTGAATGTATACAAGAAAACACCTTGCCCAAAATGACCCAAAAAGCCCATAAAAAACCAACCCAAAGTATATAACAGAAAGATGCTCACCACCCCATAACAGAAGGCGTGTAAATCTAACTTAACAGCTACAAATGAAAATGAGGCTCACAGCCATCAAAACTAACCATTTAACACTACTGACTTACTAACTCAAAACGCACGTTCAGGACAGGACCAAACGCAGCGTTCCATTTATTCCAACAACAAGGATTAACGGACATCGCTTTGGCTTCCAGCTTGCACTTCTCCTCTTCAACTCGCAATGGCTCCGTTTCAGAGCCCCTTTACTTCATGAACTCCCCCTCACTTCACTTCAGTTCTCTTCATGCCTTCAAGCCCTTCATCCTCTTCATGTCCTCGAACCCTAGGGCCCCTAACATCTGATGAGCTTTCTCTTAAGTCCTGCTTGAGGGCTGTTCAGGGTGCAATTCAAATGTCCATCGAACTGACATCATCAGTGAGGTTAGATGGCTTGTTGGCTTACAAAGCGAGAGTTAATGAGTTACCTGTTTTGTTGAGGAGATCGAGAGAGGGATTGATCGAGAAATGCCCACCTCCAAAGCAGGTCTCTTGTCATTAAAAAATACTGGGCTTCTTGTGGAGAGAGTGAACAAATATTGGGGGAGGATGAGGTTGGCAACTAGGGTTGGGTATAGTCACATATCTTTAATTCCACCACCCGAGTTGATGAAGTTTGCAGACTCTATTGCCATGTATGCTTGACACTTGGCATTGTTCATGTACTTGATTGCCAATTTGCCATGTACACTTGCTTCTTGGCATTGTTTCTTCCTCTCTAGAAATTCTATTTAGATAATCTGGGGCTGGTAATTCTGACGACGGGACCAAAGAACCGCCCGTACATCAGATGTATGTAGCCTATGAATGCATTTATATATTTTCCGAGACAGTGCAACTGCAACATGTCTTTTATTGGTTAAACTCCGAACCCATATAACGTGTCCCCATTGCACCGATTAGGTAAATCATCAGTTTTTGACCGATGAGATGTTGCCTCTAGAAATTGTTTACACTAAGGGTACAAGAATTCAATTTTCTATTATTTAGTGGTGTTGGTTGGAAAATGGGTGGACAGTAGTATGATTTTAGTTTCTGACCTTGTAGTGTTTGAGGTATATGTGTAGTTTACTTTCTGTCCATGATTGTTCCCTTATGATGTTCTACTCTTTTACTTGTATGACTGTTGATATATTTTCATGTAAATAAATAGGCAGAGACAAAAATACATAGAGGGCCACATGAGGACTTGGAGAGTTATCTAGAAGCAATCGGTCAACTAAGAGGCAACATTCAGTTTTTTAGAAGCAAAAAAGGCTTTAAAAGTAATGATGGGGTCCTCAACAATGCAAACAATCTACTTGCAAAGGCTATTTCAAACCTAGAAGACGAGTTCAAGAAGCTCTTATTGTCTTACAGGTTTGTATTTTCATGTTCATTGATTCTTTGGCATTGCATAGCTGGTTCTTATGCACGGGTACTGTTAATTCTTTTGCTCCTATAATCACCAAATACCCATATGTCACTATTAGATAATTTGACAGTGCCAGTTCTGCGCCCTGACAGTGACATTTATGCTCATGGAATTAATAATTCTTATGTTTGAAAGGAAGCTAAGCCCTGTGGGCCTGTGGAACAGTCAATTGCTCCAGCTTCATCTCACAGCTAACATAAATCATCTCTAGGGCAAGATAAAAAAAAAAAGTTTATTTGAAGTTTATTAAGCAACAATTGAGTTGGAGTCCATAGTGGCTAGTTTTTTTTTTTTTTATCGGTAATCAAGAAATTTTATTCATAATAATAGGCAAAGCCCAAGTACACAGGTAGTATACATGAGAAGTACCTAACTAGAGTTTACAACTGAAAGTAGAAAGTCATGGACATTTAGTCCATTACAAACAATGGTCCCCGCCCAAGAAAATAATGTTTTAAAGAAAAAAGCTTTCAGCTCCTCCATTGTTCTCTCGTGGTTTTCGAAGCTTCTATCATTTCGCTCCTGCCAAATACATCAACACATACATATGGAGACCATTTTCCAGATTGCTGCAACTTGTGAATTTCCTCGGAGACCTCTCCAGCATGCTAGAAAATCCACCAATCTACGGGGCATGACCCATGATAATCCAAGTCCTATAAAAAAATCAGCCCACATGGTCCTGGCCACCTCACAATGTAGAAACAAATGGTCAACTGATTCACCATCTCCATACTGGCTAGTTACCAAGATGATTTGCCTTTATGAGAATCATATGCACTCTTTATATGCATAATGCATTTTTTATTGCTGCCGATGACATCGGCATAAGAAACATGGTCATGTCATGAATCACTCTTTATAAGCTCCAGGTATGTTGTTTAATTCTGAATTTTTTGGGGTGGGATTTGGAAATTTCAGTAAACCTGTGGAGCCTGATCGTCTTTTCGATGGCCTTCCAAACTCATTGAGACCATCTTCAGAATCTCCTGGGCACCAGGGCGACTCTAATGGCAAGAATCCTTCCAATAACCACTCTGAGCACCAGAAAAGCAACTTAGAAAATGCTGTTTACACTCCTCCAACTCTTATACCACCACGGATCCTACCACTGCTCCATGATTTGGCTCAGCAAATGGTTCAAGCTGGTCACCAACAGCAGTTACTCTTAATTTACAGGTAAGAAGCTCAAACTCTGGTAGGTAAGATGCATTACTTGTCTTTCTTTGTATTGTCATCTCATCAAACTGTCCTCATGAGAAGAGATTTACTATTTTGAATCTTGTTTGTGCAAATCTCATTGCAGTTTAGTGTGCTCATGCAAATTTTGTTGCAGTTTTGTTTTGATGTAGAATATTCTTTCATGGTAAAGGTTCCACATACATAACTACTATGCAGACATATTTATATGTACATGTATATAAACAACATACATATATACACATCTGTGTGCTTGTGTATAACTTTTTTGAAGTTTACATATTAAGATGTTTAACAATATACCACTATTTTATTTGGTTTAGGGATACCCGCTCTTCTGTTTTGGAAGAAAGCCTTCAAAAATTGGGAGTTGAAAAGCTTAGCAAAGAAGATGTTCAGAAGATGCAATGGGAGGTCTTAGAGGCCAAAATTGGGAATTGGATTCACTTCATGCGTATTGCTGTAAGTATCTGTCTGGAATCTGAGCAAATTCTGCACATCTATTGTTCTGAATATATGGTAATGGTTGAACAGGTCAAACTGCTTTTTGCTGGAGAGCGTATAGTTTGTGATCAAATATTCGAAGGCTTCGATTCTCTCACGGATCAGTGTTTTTCTGAGGTTACTTCAAGTAGTGTTTCAGTGCTACTTAGCTTTGGGGATGCGATTGCCAAAAGCAAGAGATCCCCTGAGAAGTTATTTGTACTTTTGGACATGTATGAGATAATGCGGGAGCTTCATTCAGAGGTATAGTTAATTTCTCATCTACAAAGGCATGCACTAAGTATTCATTTTAATTTGATTTGTGGGCTGAAACTTTGAGGGATCTTTTTGGGGGCTGAGAGAGAGAGGAGAGAGAAACACTCGTGAGAAAACACCCGTGTGAGAGATACTATCTCGTCGCTGCCTTGGCCGGCGAGTGGTTGCTCACCACCGGCTCAGACATCATCGCCAAGCCCTGGCGATCTCACGGAGGGTTTTTCGGAGCTGGTCATCCCGCCGGCGAGAGATACACTTGTGCGTAAGGTGTATTACTTGTAAGAGAGAAATCCATTTCGCCGTAAGCTAGGCTGGCGAGTGGCTCCCTGCGGCACAGAATAGACCGACGGACCCTCGACGTCTACGCCAAGGATCGTCCGGCATTGGTCACCCCTCCGGTGACCTAGTTTTCTTCTAGATCCATTTCTGGGATCTATTTCTGGCGGCCGTTCTGCCGCCACCCACCCTTACCAGAGAGAGACACAGCACGGTCGTCACAGATAAAGCCGACGGACCCAGGCGACCTCGCTGAGGGCTGTCCAGCGTCGGTCCACCCTCCGACTACCTAGATCTCGTTGTGTCGTCTTTCAGAGCACTTCGGTGAACCTCCTGACGACTCTATTGGTCTTGCTGTCGACACAGACCGAGTCGACGCTCTCTGGCGAGTCTTCAGGGAGTACTCCGGCGTCAAGCTTTGAGTTTGAAGCCGTTGGTCTTCAGCAGTGGTCCTTAGTCGTGTATTTGTGTAGCAGATTTCTGATCTGGTCTCCATGTGATGATGAATGACTGTTGAAGGAGGAATGTTGGTCAGTACGGGTTCTTCTATGGTGTTAGTCATAGAATCCAAATCCTTCACTTTGGTGAAGGAGGGGCATATGTTGGCCATTACTGAAAGGGGTCGAAGGGTGATTTCTAAGTTGGTTTTGGGTTCAACAATAGTGCAGTGGCTAGCTAAGGCCATGGAAGTGTGCACAAAGGATGAAAAACAAGATTTTTTCTCCACTACCCTAGAAGGTAGACGCAGTTTCACGGCACACCGTTGCTCAAATGCTCGAGGACGTTATATGGCAGTAAAAGAGTATGGTGGTGGTGGGAGAAGGAATTTTATTTTCATTCCTAAGGAGGGGGGCAATGGTTGGAGAAGGATGGGGGAGGCGTTGCGTGGTTTGGAAGGACAAGGTGCTGCAGGACGTGGCACTGCTAGGGAGTCGCGTAGCAGACATGTTGGTGGCGTGTTAGCGAAGGAAAACTTTGAGGTGCACAAAGATCCTAGTACATCCTCAGTGGTGAGGCGATCGTATGCGGTAGCTCTAAAGACGGGTCATGCTTCGGGAGTTCAGAGTGAAAGGGATCCGCAAATCACGTCTCAAGACCAGCTTGTTGAGATGCACAATTCCTTAAAGGAGATGGAAACCCAACTTGTCGAGCTGAAGGCAACAGTAGCTTTCTTGTCTTCGAAAATAGACCGGCTTTCAGTTGGAGGCAACAGGTTGTAAGAAACAAGATAGGCCCGAATCATTTAAACCGAGTTAAAAGGAAAAAGGAAGATCGGATTCGGCTTTGTCCCTATTTCTAGATCCAGGAGAGTATGGCGGGTCAAAAAGAAATCCGGGTTGTTTGAAGCAGGGTCTACATCGGGTATCGGCATAGAGACATCAGTAATGGAATGTCATTCGCCTCATGTAACACAGGATAGACCGATAGTCGGCACTACACCCTTGGTCCCCGAAGCTCCCTCGTCAGAGTTGAAGGAAAATAGTGTACCAAGGTCTGAAGGAGATGTAGGAATCCCAGATGTGAAGGGACTTGTCGTCACCTCAGAATCTCCAATGGGGGACCATGATACCATTGGAGCGAACCAATGGAGTTGCTGGAGAACCAAAGGGTTTGACATTGGTGCCTCATGTAGATGAATGTCTAGAGTCCAGAGTGCAATTGGATATTGTGTCTGGGGATAATGATGCTCCCCTGGTGTCTCTTCCACCAATAGTGGACTGGATTTTGCCTAAAGTTAACAAGATTCAGCAGTTTGTGGGAATTTCACATGGAGGATATGAAGACCAATTCAATGAACTAATCACTGCGATTGAGGCAAACCACACGCTTGAAACCAAAAGTTTCAAGAAAAGCAGGGAGTTACAGTGTCTTTCTTGGGTAATCAACTACGACGCTAAGGGCGGTAGCTCAACTAGAGTGAAGTCTAAAGGGAGGACATCGTGAAGACGGGGGAATCAAGGGTTTGGGGTTGGGTGTTCGGGTAGAGTTTTAGTTCTACGAGAAACAAGGGTTGGGGACCGGTTTGGTGTATTTTGGATTGTTCTTTTCACGGGCTTTCTGGGTCATTTTGGGCAATGTGTTTTCTTGTATACATTCAGTGTACTTAGTTTCTCCTTTGATATATAATATTTTTTACTTATAAAAAAAAAAAAAGTAGTCACCATGGATAACTAGGTTACCAAGTATACATGGTCCAATCGAAATTGTCTGCTACTTTTGTCGAGGAACTCATCTGGATAGTTTTCGGTATAAATTAATTTGATTATTTAGGCAGTGTCAGGTTTAAGTATGATTTTTTAAATCACCCGCACCCCTTTCCTTCCAACTTGTTGATGTTCCATATGTCGAACATATACAAATGGATTTGCTTGTAAGAGCATTAGCATTGGATTATGCAAATGCAAATGTAAAATTTGCATAATATTTGCATAATATGACATGATTTTGCATTTGGCTATTTCACTCAAAATTAATTCTCACATTAGATTATCCATCTATTAGCCAAAATAATAATAAAATCTTATTAGTTTAATATTTTTGTTATTTTTTTACCTAATTTATTTTAATCATATTTTGCAATTCTACAGTCCATATCTTAATTAATAATCAAATTATTATTAAATTATTTAATCTAATTGCACCAATTCAAGCAAAACATATGACCTCTATTTTAAGAATCCGAAACAGAGCACCCTAACCGTTCTCTCCCACACCGTGAAGCTCCACCCTGCACAGCCATGCACCACTAGTAAAACCACCGTATGTCAACTCTACAGTAAGGACTTCATAGCTACTTGACTTTAAAGGAAACTGGTGAGCTAACCTTTCATCACTAGGAACACTAATCACCTCTTTTTTATCTCATCACTTCAACTTATGCAGAAATCAAAATCCAAGAACCAACCTTTAGACGGTGACACCCATTGTTGATGTTGCATTGTGCGAAGACTTGCTGCATTCCTAGGATTCTAACCATAATTTGCACCAAATGATACCCAAAAACTACCAACTACATCTTAATGTTCACACGTGAAATTTTCAAAACACCCAACATCAATAGTACTTGTTTTCACATGAACCGACTCTTAGCATGAATGAATATTTGTTTTAAAGAGAGAATCCATCAATACGTTACCCTTATGTAACCAATAACCTATAACAAGCTAACTCAAAGTGATTGATGAAGTAAATTAAAATGCGCTAGTAACTTTCAATTAGTAAAACCCATAAGTTATTTTTTCAACCAAAACCATATACTAGAAAAGAAAATGCAGATCTACATCAAGTTTCAATATAAAAATGGTCAAACAACGAGTTTCAACCTAACATAACAGATCCAACAGCAATTTTCATGTCAGAAATGAAATTCCTTCAAAACCCAGAATTCATATTTGCCTAAAAACCACAAATAGGCTGAAGAACTAATGAGATTACGATAGCAGAAAAAAAAAAGACCATGAATACCGAAAGCATATAGAAGGTTAAACAAAAGTAGTGATTGCATGCACTAACTCTTGATAAGCAGAGAGTATGAAAACAGAGGCGAAGAGAACTCTCTCAAGAAACGAAGCGAAAGCCATCGGAGAAAGAGAGAGAGGAAATCTAGGTAAAGGCCTGAAGTCTTCTCTGTCTCTCATGTGGCCACCGCATCCTGTCTGAAGAGGGACGGATGGGCAGAAATTGGAGAGAAGTGGGAAAGATATGGGGGACTATGTGCAGAAATTGGAGGGAAACGGAGAGAAGAGGGAGAGAAAGAGGGGGCTTGGGAATACGAGGGAAAGGGGAGAGAGGGGAGTTAGAGTTTGGACCATATTTTTTTAATAAAATATTCATTTGATCTATCTACAGTGCTGATCCAAATATGACCGGTGGGAGGAGATTACTGTAGCTCAAAGTCATAATATTATGCATTTGGCTAATCCAATGCTGACATTTTAAAGATAAATTATGCAAATATTTGCAAACACTAGCATTTGGATAATCCAATGCCAGTGCTCCAATGAAGTGCGCCTATATGTTTTCTTTGAGCTGCTGCTTTTTGTTGATACTAGTGATTGTATAAAACTATTGCTCGTTTCTAAATTGAAGAAAGAAATTGAATGGATTTTGAGGGGCAGGAGAAGAATAGAAATTTGAATCTGTTTCTGTTTTAGTTTTCCTGTTTTCTAGAGTGTAGTAGGTATTTCCTTTGTATACTTCCTGTATGCTTGGGTTATGCCTATTCATGATAATAAAATTCTTATTAATTATAAAAAATAATAGAAATTCTGTGGGTAGCTACGTTCTCAGCTTGATTTATTCTTTGATGCTTTATATAAATCCTTAGAGATCTAAATTTTAATGTTCTTTGATTTTGAAATCCCGTACACAAGTTTCTCTTTTGTTTTCCTCCAATTTAGAGGAGGTTTGGTTTTTATTTTTTACTATTTTTTGTGCATGTGATGATATTTAATGGAGATATTTCAATAATTTTGATTCTCATTTTTTTCTTACATCTGTAATGCCTCACTTCTTTTAAAGATTTCAAGGTTTTCGTAGGTTCTTGTGCTTATTAGCAATTATCCTTTCAGCTGAGTAATATTTCAATGATGCTACAATATCAATTTAAGAACTGAATTTATTTGCAGATTGAATTGAAATTCAAAGGTAAAGCTTGCACTGAAATAAGAGAAGCAGCCTTTGGTTTGACAAAACGGCTTGCACAGACAGCTCAGGAGACTTTTGGGGATTTTGAAGAAGCTGTTGAAAAAGATGCAACTAAAACTGCTGTATTGGATGGAACTGTCCATCCTTTGACAAGTTATGTCATTAACTATGTGAAGTTTTTGTTTGAGTAAGTTCAGCTAACCTTGGATCAGGATAAAATATAGTTTCATACATGATAGTATATTCTAGTTGCTGATGATTGAGATATTAAAGCCAGAGATTTAAAATCTTCAATGGTCACTTTGTTTATTTTCTTTTATTATTTCATTATATGTTTTTCCCTTTTTCTTATAGTTTCAGCTTAACGATTCTGTTATATCTATTTTAACTAAACTTGTTAGGGCACTGAGTTTCCATGGCATCACTAAATCATTGGTTTTCATGACATGTTTAAAACATGAAGCTCCGTTTCTGATTTATAAAAAAAATGTTTAAAACATGAAGCTCTGTTTCTCTTCTCTTGTATTTATCTGTTTACGTTACTGAATTAGCAATTGAGGAATTAATCAATGAACTGTAAAATATTTCTCATTAAATTGGCACATATTTTATGATGTTCATCTTAATTCTAGTATGTCAAGATATATAAATGTGTGTTACTTTCTGAGATTCATTTATTTTTTCAGTAGTCTTTACTCGCGGTCTTTTACTCGCAGTAAACTTTTGCTGATTTAATACTGCAGTTTTCTAAGATTAACTTGAAGATGTTGACCAAACTTTTACAGCTACCAGTCAACCTTGAAGCAACTTTTCCAAGAATTTGATAACAAAGATGGAACAGGTTCACAGTTGGCCTCTGTAACAATGAGAATAATGCAGGCCCTTCAAACCAATTTGGATGGAAAATCCAAGCAGTATAGAGATCTTGCTTTGACCCATTTATTTCTCATGAATAATATTCACTATATGGTCAGATCTGTACGCAGGTATGTCATGTATATGTATTTTTTTGAGTTTTTACAAGCTTTTCTTGCCTGTGAATACGATGCTTGTTTACATTTGTTTTCAGATCAGAGGCCAAGGATTTGTTAGGGGATGATTGGGTGCAAAGACACAGGAGGATAGTGCAGCAGCATGCAAATCAATACAAAAGGAATGGTTGGGCAAAGGTAGTGTTCTACTGACCCTATTGAACTGAACCACAATATCTGAACCATTTATTGATCTGGAGCTTTGGCTGATATTGCTTGGATCTGTTTTGGGTAACAACATTCTATCATTTTATCTACTAAAACGTATCAAATTGTTTAAAAACCTGTCAAAAAATTTTATGTACTAAAACACAGTTCTGTAACTCTGTTAACGATTCAGCTGTAGAGCCTCTTTTTCCTCTTTTATTGAATAGACACAAGCATATCTGTACACATACACTCAAGCTAGTGCCACTTAATAATGTATTGATTCTTATTGATGCCATCTTGCTTAATATGTGTGTGTGTGTGTGTGTGTGTGTGTATTTATGAGCATAGGACCACGGCTTTTATCGTTGTTGCCTTGGTCTCTGGACATGGAAAGCTTGAATGTTTGTAGGTAGCTCACAGATCTTACGGACTCAAAGGAAATGCCTTCTTTACCAAAGTTTTCCGTCAATAGATAATTACTAATTCTATTATCATATAACCAGGGTTTACAATGTGAATACTACAGTGCACATGCAGGGATTGATGACTAAAATTCTTTTTGACAAGTAATGATGACTAAAGTTCTAAAAAAGAAAAGGTGATATTGGGATTAATGTATGCGTCATAATAACTTCATGCCAATGTGCCTTCTTGACCCAAGTTTTACAAATCAAATGATGCTATTTTCTGATGCAGCAATATAATTCAGTTATGCTTGGATGGCGTAAGTGTTTGAATCCACTGATTTATTTTATTTTATTTCTTCAACAAAATAAATGGTGTCTACACTTTTTTTTTTTTTTAAATTTTGGGGAACCTCTCCGAGGCAAGGCCTTTCGGACCCACCCCTGGAGAGTAAATCCCGGTCCCGTGCACCGCACCCTCGGAAGTTTCCCTACATGGAACTGGTATAGTGTATACACATATTACTTGTAAAAAACATACTTTTACCGTTTTGAAGCAACATTACTGTGAGAGGAGTATCCGTGTTGCTTCTTACCTGGATGGAGCTTTCACCTGACGTACCCATGTCAACGTTACTTGACATGAGTATATGGCTATCAGACAATCAGAAGTGGAAATTCTTTAAAAATAAGCAAACCTGGCATTTAGCATACCCCAGCCACATGCTGGTAAACTGGAAATCCTGTAAAGAATGATTGTTAAAAGTGATGGGAAATAAGTATTGCATATGTTGACGTGCAGATATGCTTTGATGCTATAGAAAAAGAGTGCTGGGTATGCACTTTGATTTTCTATAATTATATGCACAAAATATATTTAAAATTCCTCCTTTTGTTGTACCGATAAAATAATCCTTGTTTTGCTGTATTTTTATCACAGTTAATTTCAGTTCTTTACTCTGGAGTTTGTTTTGTCATGCTGTACTATGGCTGAAAATCAGAACACCCTTGTGAAAATAACCTGTCTTAACTTTATTTAATGCCTCTCAAGTGCTTATGTCATTTAAGATATTTATCTGGAAAGGAACTGGGTTTTTCCTTGCTAAATGCCAGGTCCTTTTCCTTTGCAGATTCTTCAGTGCCTCTCCATCCAAGGCCTAGCCTCGTCTGGGGGTGGGAGTTCGGTGGGTGTCGATGGAGGAAATAGTAGTGGAGCTTCAAGAGCGTTGGTCAAAGAGAGGTTGATGAGAAGTTACATCTTATGGACATTCCATTGTGGTATTTTTGTCCTCAACGTTTTGACCTAATGAGAGAACTGTGTTCTGTTATCAGGTTCAAGACATTCAATATGCAATTTGAGGAACTTCATCAAAAGCAATCTCAGTGGGCAGTTCCTGACACCGAGTTACGAGAGTCTCTCAGGCTTGCCGTTGCAGAAGTCTTGTTGCCGGCTTACAGATCTTTTGTAAAACGTTTTGGGTATGTTTTCTCATTTTTAAAGCAACTTACAAACATGTGTCCATACATGCAAGCATATGTGGTTGTGTGCGCATGTACTAAAGAAGACATATTTCATGATGTGTTATATTGCGAAATCAACAAGATATATTCTGAAGACTTTGTTCATCAGTAATTGATAACGATACACCTGAATATTGTGATTCTGTAAATGATTAAAAGAATCATATTTAACATGCTAGAAAAGCCTTTATAGAAAAAAAAAAAAAATGCTAGAAAAGCTCTTTGTAAGAGCTACAAATGACTCGGCACTGTTGCAAAACTATGTAAAATGAATATGATGCATTTTGTTTCCATTAAATGTCTAATGTAAAGGTTAATATAGTGTCATACTTTTTTGTTTACATGTGGTTTTTCATGTGTTACAGGCCTCTCGTTGAGAATGGAAAGAACCCTCAAAAGTACATCAAGTACTCGGCAGAGGATCTTGAACGAATGCTGGGTGAATTTTTTGAGGGAAAGAACTTGAACGAACCCAGGCGGTAGATTTGAACCATTTCTCATCGTGTTTCTGATAAGGCTGACCATTGAGCTTTGGTATGGTGGTACATATGTCACTCTCCTTTACTGGAGAGTCGTGGTTCAGTTATGGTGGTCACATGTATGTGCCTCTGAGTGCTGGTGAAAAAAAAAATAAAGAAATCAGATTATAATGTTTGCATTTGCTTTGTAAAATTCTGAATAATGGGGTGTCTCAGTGTCTGTTTCCATTCTCTCCTACGAGCAGCTTGTGTAGTTTGGTGTGGCATTGTTCGAGGCGTGTACGTGCAAACAGATATTTCGGTTCCAAAGTATACATATTTCCTTCCAACTTCTGTTTTTCAAATGTTATTACCATTGTTGTGGAATTTCATTTCTTAAGCAACAAATGAATTTGGATTCTTGTGCTGAAGGAAAACTAGCAATGGTTATTTTAAGATTACAACCTTAAATTATAAGAAAAATTCTACTCACACCACACATAATTTTTTTTTTCTCTTACTAAATATGTAATCTATACATGATGAGTAGATGAAATCAATTAGTTTATGAAGAATACAACCAAAAATAATTTTAAGAAAATTAAAAAATAAATAAATAAAAAGTGTGGTGTGTAGTGTGGGAGGATGATGAGTAGCAAAACTCAAATTATAAATAGGCACTAAATGATTTTTTCCAGATTATTAGATTGTAATTAGGTGTATCACTTTGCCTAGTTTCAATCTATTTAATAAAGTTTCTTACATATAAAAAAAAATGATTACTTCCAATTGTAATGTGAGGGATTCGTTTTGTCTTCTTACTTTGTTATTGATGCATGCACGATTTTTTTAATTATATTTTTTACAATCATGTTTAAAATTAAGATATTTATGTAAAATGATGTTATTTTTATGAGTTATTTTACAAATATACTCATTTAAAACATAATTTATAAAATATTATAAAAATGATTGAATGTCTATCATTTTATTTTTGTGTTATTTTTTTTGTTAAATTGCAACACATTTCATAACTTCAAAATAGTCATATACAAAGCATTTCAGAAACAACCAAGTCCTCTATCACAAAGGACCCTCTTCTACCCAAATTTTACAACCAACCATAAATAAAGCTTGCTTAGCTAACAAATGTAACATCCTCTAGCACTTGCCCATACCTACGAATAAAAGAGGCTTTCCAATATAACATAAGTTTGAAAAACTGCTTAACATCCTCTAGCACTTGTCCATACCAGGTCTAAAGTTCTTCATCTTTGTTTACTGCATTCACAATCACTAAAGCATCTCCTTCAAATTGCACCTTATTAAGGCATAAATCATAACATAATTGCACAGCTTTCCTCAAAGCTAAGCTCTTAGTCATTGCAGAATCTGATACTAATTGCACTTGATCACTACAAGCTGCCACAATCTAGCCTTTCCAGTCTCTGATGATTATTCCCAGTCCAACAAGCTTCTTTTGAGCATCAATAGCAGCATAAAAATTTGCTATGAAAATCCCTTCTGCTGGCTTCCTCTGCTTCTGTAGGTCTATTCTTTCTCCTCCTTCAGCAACTAATCTCCCACCATTCTTTTCTTGAGCTTTTTTATATTCATTTAGCTATAATAAAGTACCTTTGAATACCTATGAAGGATTAAGAATCAGGTTATAAAAAAGATACTTATTCATTCGATGCCAAATACCCCTCAAAATTGAAGAAGTTTCCTCCAACTTTTCTTTGTCTAGATGGAAGCACAACTTGTCCTATAGAATCAGAAAATTATTTCCAATGACTGTCCATTTCTGTAGAACACTACCAGATTCAGTCCAAATATCATTAGTTGCAGGACATTGCCATAACACATGCATAATAGTCTCTTCAGCATTACCGCATATTGAACACTTAAGAGTCTTCACAAATTTGCCTCCTACATAATGATGCTTTAGTAGGCAAAGCATTAGTGTTTGCTTTCCACAAAAACTGCTTTAGTACATTTGGGACATGCAAATTTCATATTTTTCTCCCATTTTCATCAAAATTTTTCCTATTTGAACACTCTCTCTTGTTTCTCATTTTTCTCTCTTGCAACATATAATAAGCACTTCTAACAGAAAATTTCTCCTCCTTACTCCAATTCTAGATCTGTTTGTCTTCCTCCCCTCTGATACTAATACAGATCATTGCAGCCTCTTCTTCATGAAAATGAGCTCGAATAATCTCTTCCTTCCATTGATGAACCTCTTCATCAATAAGATTAAAAACCTTTGCCTCAGTTCCAAGAGATGAAGTTGGAGATTGAACACTGAAACTTGAGGGCTTTGGTAACCACTTGTGTCCCTATATGCTAATCTGTTTACCATTACCAACACGCCAAATTAATCCTTATTGCAACACATCTCTAGCCATCTGAATACTTCTCCAAATGTATGATGAGGAGTTACCTAACTTTGCATAAGTTATTCTCTTTTCTAAAATATTTATTTTTAAAGACCTTGGCAACTAAAGAATCTAGATTCTGCAAAAACCTTCAACTATTTTTAGCAAGTTGTGCTAAATTGAAATCTTTTAAATCTCTAAATCCCATCCCACCCCAATTTTTAGCGTGCCCATAAAACTCCAACTTTTCCAATGCACCAATCTCCTACCTTTTTTCCCCCGCCAAAAATTAGCCAATAGGACAGAAATTTTGTGACAAAGCCTCTTAGAGCATTAGCGTTAGATTCATCATTTTCATCTTTAAAATTTGATTAAAAATACATATTTTTCATAAATTTAAAAGCTCCATATCCATAATTTCACATTGGATTAACCATTAAATTTATCAAAATAATAATATAATATTATCTTTTTCATATTTTACAATTACACTAACTATATGTTAATTAATAATTTAATTTGATACTTAAATTATTGTTTCCTAACTTAAATATATTGTTGCTCAAAATTGAGAAATAATAATTTAAGTAAATAAAATAATGGTTATAGAGTATCAATAGTGAGTCTTCAAATTTGAAGCTGAATTGGAATGCACTGTAGCTCAAAGTTTCAGATTTTAGTATTTGGTGAATCTAATGTAATGATTTTAAACATAAATTCATTAAATTTTAAGGATTGAACTCATTTTATAAATCTAATGCCAATGCTCTTAGAAAGTTTAAAAACATTCATTGTATAAGTTGGTATAAGTTGAAATACTTAACAAACACAAAACATTAATGAATCGATTCATGGGACCTCCCTCATGAGATGTACAAATAATATTAAACTTGCAAAATCATCAACAATTTTGACATTTTCATTTTTTAGGAATTGTAACGTCGGTTTTCTGACATTTCCAACGCAACTACCTAATGGTCGTTAATCACGTAAAGTAGTCTATAACGGCGAATAGTTTTGTCGTAAGATCAGTACCATTAGAGGCTTCGAGAGGACGCAAGTGTAGTGAAATGGGTTTGTGCCGACTCGCCGCCATCTTTCATTCTCCACCTCTTCCTCCTCTGCTGAAGCTCTCTTCCAAGTTTCCTGCTCTATTCTTCCCAAGTTCGTCTCCTATATCCGCTAAATTCTCATCTTTATCTTCATCCATGGAATCTCCTCCCGAAGGTTATAGGAGAAACGTTGGCGTCTGTCTCATCAATCCTGATAAAAAGGTATACATGTATGATGTATATATGGATATTTGTGTGTGCGCTTTTGTATGTGTATTTATATGTTTGTATGTATGTAAAATTATTTTTCTTTTTTTTGGCAGATATTTTCTGCTTCCAGGCTTGATATACCCAGTGCTTGGCAAATGCCGCAGGTAAAATTTTGAACGGGGGTAAACAAATTTGATTGCTTTTGATCAAGGGCTGCGTTTGGCTGCTGCAAAAAGCTAGGAAAGTAGCATAATATAAGAAATTGACCGGCACCCTTTTGTATTTGAACTGCTACAGCCACAAATGGATTACTTTGAGTAATCCCACGAACTGACGACGTGGTTTCATATGATCTATTAAATTTACTTTACAATAAAAATAACTTTATAATATGATGAATCACATAAGTAAGATTATTTTTGTGTAATCTATTTATGGTAAAGTATTTCTCTTCTTTTTAAGTAATTGCTTGTTCCAAATGTTTTCATTGAAACGAAAGCCTCTATTTGAAACCTTCATTGTGGCTTCAAATCACAAATCTTCCCCCTGAATGTGAGGAATTGACGATTTGAGCGAGACAATAATGATCTGCAAGGAGAGGTTCTAAGGACAATGCAAGCGTTATCTTTTGAGGATGGGTATCCTATTAGGCTTACAGTTGAAATAGCATGCCATGTGTCTCAGTTGATTTCAAAGTACAATTTTAGGTGCCAACGACAGTGTTTGGAACTGGAAGCTGAGGCTATGATGGTTGTTGTCTGTAGAAAGTTAATGTTTGGTCGTTGAATGTAACTTCTTAAGGGGAAAAAAAAAGAAAAGAGGAAAAGTTTGATCTTAAGATGTCAGTGCAGCATTTTCAATTTGAATGCAAATTAAATGTGTAGTGTGGATTCCTATATTACTGGTACCGACTGTACCTTTATGTGTGTCCATGGTAATTTCTTTGTCCTTCACATACCGGTACCGACTGTTGTACCTTATTTGACTTACCAAAGTAAAAAATCTGGGAATTGAAAATGAAGGGTGTTCTGATGACAGAAAATGCAAAGTCGTAAAAGGGATATGAAATTTTGAATGAGTTTGCCTAAACATTCAATGTACATGTCCAAGAATATTCAGGGGTCCCCAGTCTTGGCATGTTGCTTGATCCTGTGGTCTTATTCGAAGACAAAAAAGTACTTAGTATCCCTCTAGCATACTAACTAGAGAACGACATCGGTTTTACTCTAAAGGGGTACCAATAGTGTGGAGTACTCATCGACTATTGTATAGCACTTGATTGAGGTCTCATTCAATACCAAAATGCAATTTAAGAAGACATGTTCATCAAGTCTAACATAAAATCATCATGGCAGTCTGTTTAAAAAAGTTAAAAAGCATCTGCAATTTGTATGCTAATTGAGATCTTTGCGAAAGTTGATGTGTTCATCTTTGGTAAATGCTTGATTTGAAGGACTTATAAAAAAAAAAAATGCTTGATTTGAAGGTATAATCCGGTTTGCTAAATTTAGTGTAGTGAAATTATGTGGAGGCCATTCCTATTGTGTTATTTTATTTTAATTGGCATTTTACTTCAATAGGGTGGTATCGATGAGGGCGAAGATCCTAGAACTGCAGTCATCAGGGAATTAAGAGAGGAAACAGGAGTTAATTCGGCAGAAATTATTGCAGAGGTATGAATTTTGGACCTTTTCTTCTGTCAAATTACAATCTGTTGTGGGCCCTCTCCTTTCCTCCCTTCACTTTTTCGAAGCTCAGTACCCTCCAATCTGCCAATCAGTACCCATTCAATCTTGTTCGTGAATGGTTTTATTCAATGTCTACATGGCATTCGAGCGTTTGGGTTGCATGTAGACCAATTCAAACGAGAGAGAGGTTTATTTGGTTTTAGTCATTTACCTTGAAAAAAAGAAGTTTTAATTTTTTTTATTTGGTTTTGACATGGCATGCCATGTCATGCTGTCCATTTGATGCATCAGTTATTCAAGTCATGCAATCTCTAATTTGATGTCATGTGCTCTCTCCTTAGCGATATGTTCACACCTGTGTTGGATTTCTCATGCAGGCACCTTATTGGTTGACATATGACTTCCCACCTGAAGTCAGAGAAAAGCTTAAACAGCAGTGGGGATCAGACTGGAAGGGCCAAGCACAGAAGTGGTGAGCACCTGAACTTGGACATACATTGCTAGATGCAGTATGTACTGTGTGGAGCTACTTAGTCTAGATTAGGTCAGATTCAGTTGAAGTAAGGAATCTAAACTGAGGATCAGTGCATGACCTGTCTGTCTTGTAAACGTTGGATACAGTTGAACTAAAATAAGCTGACCCAGGGCACAAAATTTCAGATGGTTTTGGGTTGGGGCATGCAGAGTTAAACTTGGATAGACAAGTAATTTACAAATACCAACATGCCCATGTGCATGGATTGGTACTCCAGGTTGTAGTATTCGAAAAGTACATCCAAATAGGGGGGATGTACTTTTGAGATGAGAGAGGGTAAGTTCCCTTCTCTCATCTCACTCCATCCAAATGTATCCACATGTATCTCACTCCAAAAGTATCTCACTCCATCCAAATGTATCCAAAAGTATATATGTATGTATATGACAAACCCACCCTAGAATGGCAATGTTGAATTTCTTCATCCTTGTTTTCCTCAAATTGGAGGAATTTGAAGGGAGAGAGGATTTCAACTTCTGTGCAGTTTTCTATTTATTGCTAATAATTTTTTACAAATTCAACATTGCCTAAACAAACTCTTGCCCTGTTCTCTTTTTAACATAATGCACTGCCTTTTTCTCCCCTTCCCACCCTACATCTATGCAAAAGGAGGCATACCTATTCTCTTATTTTCCCCTATTATTTCTTAACAAACTTGCTACACTTTCAGGTTTCTTCTTAAATTCAATGGGAAGGATGAAGAAATCAATCTTTTGGGTGATGGGACAGAGAAAGCTGAATTTGGCGAGTGGTCATGGACGTCTCCAGAACAAATAGTTGAGCTTGTGGGTAGACCTTAAACTCGTACTATTCTTTACTGGTTCAAGAACAGCTGGAATTGGCATTTTGGTCCGGTTGGTTTATTTACATGGTCTTTTTTCACCATTCTGTGCAGGCAGTGGATTTTAAGAAGCCTGTTTACAAGGAAGTTATGACTGCTTTTGCTCCATATCTTCAGTAATATTACTCTGGAATGAATGATCATTTTGTTGCTTCCAAACAAGAAAACTAATGAGCTACTTCAACAAGAAAATAAGTTCAATGACAGATGCCCATGTTGATTCTCAGGTTATCAGCTTGTAGCACTAAATAATTGTAAGAATGAAATTCATCTTTCTTTGATCAGAGTGCAATATTTCTTGTAATGACATGTAATGTTCCTATGATTATCGAGAAATATGAACTAATACTCGCTGGACCTATATTTGGCAATATAGTCAATCCTATTCGTGAGAATGTCTCTTCGGTCTTGACAGGCATGGACACGATTTTGTGCTGGAATAACAATCAAACGACTGTATATTTTACTACCCCAAAGACTTTTGGAATAAGTTTCATTTTATCAGTATGAATAAATATAATCATAAGCCCATTAATATGATTTTATCTGTGTCATTGCAGTCAATGCCAAGGTAGTAATTTACTTTTGGAATCTCATATGGGATTTTGATTGTTAAAATCAATAATACGCAAGATCTGCCAGATCAGTTCTTATGAAAACCACTGACCAATTCTTGGGCAAATCGATCGTCTTTTCCTACATGCAATTTTATTATGCCTGTGGCTCAGTGATTTTCCTTCAGTTTGCGATGGAATTGAGGTCCTGTGCATCTCTTGCAAATCTGTTTTCATAGTGCCATACGAAATAGTGCATTAACACAACAAATGATAAACTGCTGCTTAGTCCATATTCCTCAGACGCACTGACGGAGAACAAGAAGATGGGTGTTTATTTTGAGATATAATATAGCCAGATTATTTGTATCAAGAACCTCAAGCTTCATAGAAGATGAGATTCGTCAATCACTACTGAAGTACATACTCTTCATATTGCTAAGCTAAGCTGCATATTGAAAATTGGGCTTGCTATATTGTCGACCAACTCCTTCAGCAGCCCGACAAAGTCATCTTGATTTCAAAATTCTAGCTCAATTGACAAACAAACCATGGTCAAGCAAGAAAGTGAAATATACCATGGCATCTCCAACCTAAAGAAATGCACCTCTTTTAACTCATCTTCTGAAGTATATTTTGTATATGATCAGTAACAATCTCTGCCACTATTTCAGGAGAGAACCTTCTTATCATGTCCTTCCTTGCCTGCCTGCCTTTGTCCTTGGCATCCTCAACATTATTCATCACATGTCTCATAAGAACTTGAAGCTTATCAACAGAAGGTTCCGCCCACAGATGCCCTTTGAATGGCCCTTCCATAACCTGACTCATTCTATCCACTGACAATGGATAGCTATTCTCCTCTGACAAATACTCTGTTGGCCCAGACCAATTTGTCCCAATCACCGGCAATGACATAGCCATGGCTTCCACAAGAGGCCTCCCCCACCCTTCCCCTCTTGATGGAAGGACAAATGCGTCAGCTGCCTTGTATAGTCGCGGCAAATCAATTTGAGCAATGTGGGTATCTATCACATAAACTGGAGCCCAACCTGCTACTGGTTTTTCTATATCAGTGTCCTCCACAAACTCTATGATCTTGTTCCCAAAATCTCTATCAGAATGGTATGGATTCGTTAGCAAGTACAAAGCAACCCCATCAACCCTAGAGAATTCCTTCAAGTATGATTTCAACAATACATCCCAACCTTTCCTGTACTCCCACTTGAAAATACTCAAAAATATGAACTCCTTTTTTGAATTCAAATTCTGGGTTGTTGAACCCAAGACCAATGTCCCTAGGGAGGAAAGGTCTAATGGCTTATACATGAGGGGATCAAAGAACTTCACATCAATAGGCTGAATGATTTTCACCACCTTAGAAGGATCAACCCCGCTTTCGATAAATGTAGACACATGAAATTCAGTGGGAACCCAAACATAGTCCATTTGATTACAGCGCTTCACGTGGTCGGCATTCACCCTATCAGTCTCAAACATGGTCCGTCCAATCACAGACTTGAAATTTTGATAAGCACCTGGTGGGCATGGGAAGGTTTCAAACAATGGAGGGTACCAAGCCCCAGGCTCACTGTGACAAATCACAATGGTCTCATTCATCCTACATTCTGTTTGATGGAGCTCCAAGGCCAAGTTCTTGGTATATTTCGGCAAGCCCTCCCAGAATTCAATGGATTCTTCATCACCATGATGCTCAATAGCCACCTTGAATATTGGGTTTTTCATGTGTTCATGGAGAGCCAAGATATATGACCAACTTTCGGAACTGTACCCACCACCTGAAAGAAAAGGAGCCATCCAAAGCACACAGCTGGGTGAAAGGGAAATGGGATTCATTGCATTGGTTATTTGGGGTTTTGGGTTTGGGTGAAGGAAGCCTACAAGGGTTTGAAGAAAAGTGGGGTGTGATGAGAAAGAGTATTTCAGGTGTTGTGTTTTGTAAAAGCTTGTTTTGGAGAAACCCAGTATGATTGCTAGTAAAAGAACCACAACGGATGATAAGTAGAATACAAGTGGTTTCTTGGCTACAGTCGGGGGAAAAGTGTGATTAGGTTGTAATTGGTTAATAGGCTCTTGGCTCCCATGAGATTCCATGGCAAAGGATTGAGAGAAGTGACTTCAAAATGTAAGCAGCATCCGAAAAATAAAAATCACTCGCAAGCTTGGAAATTGAAATCAGTGAGATCAAAACTGAAGCATAAGAGGGACAACCTGAATGCCCACTGTCACTGACTGCACCGCGAAGCGCAAGAGAATGTCTGCACGGCTGCTGCACGACTTAGTTCAGTGGCCGCATCAAACCTTCCGGGCGAAAGCATTCTACTTCCTCTCTCGTCTCTCCCTCGGAGGAGGATTCTGTAATGTTGTTTCTATAAAACCACAGAGAACGTGGATCATAACATCTCCCTTTGAACTGATTATTGACTTTCCTCCTGGTGTTGCCCTCTACCTCGCGTGCGCGTCGACACCAGGCAGTTGTTTTTTTATCCTGATCGGCCGTTCCAAAAATAATCAGTGAGATTCTCTTACGAAGAGAAACGCTTCTGACCGGCATTCAGGTTTTCTTTACCTCGCATGCATCTGTCTTGTACGAATGTATTTTAATAGTAAATGGGTTTGGGCGAGGGAAAAGAGACGTGGTAGAGAACCGAATTGCAGAAGAATGAGCACGTTGTGCATGTTGTTGCCTCAACTTTGTAATTTGAGTTGGGAAATGAATGTGAGGAACGATAAGAGAAGAAAAAGTAAAGCAAAATTATAATTAATCACGACACAAGGTTTATGTGATTCAACAACGTGTCTACATCCACGAATTTGTAGAAGATTTTATTCACATGACAATCAAACCGGACCGCCACAAACACAACCACTCCACACATAGAAGCCCTACAATGAAGAGGGACCCAAAAAACATTCAAAGATTGGTGGAGAAAAAGGAAAATATACATATAACTCCCACGTATTAGTCAGTACATTGCAGCCCATATTTCTGAAAATTTCATTTCTAAACCATACATTTACTGAAATTAGAGCATGAAACCATCAAACTAAGAACCTACTATATCGCACATCAGAAAAACTTATCCAAGAATGGGCTTGTGCAACTGGAACGCCCTCAAAACTGCAAAGTATCTTGTATGCCTTTCTGGGCAAATTGAAAAAAAAAACAAAAAAAAAAGTGAAAAATTCAGTCTAGTATTACCTAAATCATAAGTAACATGGTTGCAGGAATCTTCTCTCGATCCTTCTCTCAATTTATTATGACAATGATCCTGTCAAACTTGTTTGGTTATAATAATGACCCACTGGGCTTGCACTCCAAAGAAAAGGCAAAATGTTGAGGAAGATTTTATTTAGTGCATTGGTAAGCAAAAGAGATTTATTACAAGGGAGATAACGGGCAACAGTACAACAAACATCTGAGCCTTTATTTATGCAAGAGCTCAAACAACATGCAACTTCTACATCTTTGACCAGAAGCGGCTCAAGCTAGCTTCAATTGATCCATGTGGTTCGTCCGTTGGTAAATACACATCATCATTAAACTGCAGAAGAACCCCATTAGTCAGTTTCATTTTATGGCTAAGAGATCAATCTCAGCTTAAAGTTCAATCAGGGATAAGAGGGGACGCTAACAATAATAAAAGAGAGGTATATATGCCCTGCAGAAAGTGAAATGCCTAGAAATTACTCTATTTAAGGCTTTAAATTGGTAACTGGCCAGCTGTGGCTCTGAAGATACTAAGACGGGTAACAAAAGCAAGTAAACATGTATGTTTTTAACACCAATAAAATTTTGAATGATCCCCACCCATGAGTGGTCTCAATCGTTCAATCCCCAAATACCACCTTCCCTCCTTCCTCTTTTCAAGGAGATAGGACATGGGAGGCTAATTTAATACCATGCAGTTCCCGGTTCATCCGGATATAAGTACTTAAACGACTAGAATTTGAACTTCAGTTTTTATCTGTTTACTAAACTCATTGATAGGTTTCAACTTTATGAATATGTGGATCAGAAATGTTTAGGTATAATATGCCATTTCATATACACAAGACCAGTGTTTTTGTTGGAGAAAAATCTTGAAGGCTGAATTCCATCTTGCATTGCTAAAATTCCTATCAAGCGATTGTTCTTCGAACACAATGACTTCAAATCCTCAAATCTAAATATATCCTAAGCGATTGTTAATGTGCTATTATATTAAACGATTAGCTACTTCAGTATTTTCCCAATACTTCTGGCAGACATCACTGGTAAAGAGAATTCCTACCTTTACAATAGTTTCATCATCCTTGTTTTTCAGATTAACAGGTAGGAAATGGATATTTGGCATCTTCAATTGGACAGATGAGATGTCAAGAAACCTGGAAGCATGACAAAAAGAAAGAAGAAAGAATTGATCTCAACAAAATCAAACCATTCTGTGCCAACAAGTGGACGAGTGCAAGGAAGTTGGTTCATCCATGCACCTGCGCTTGCATACAAGTATGAGCATACACATGAATGCATGTCTCTGTTTATGCCTGAATGTGTGTGTGGCCATGCAGTGTATGCCTGCTAGTGGGTGTGGAAGTGGGAGGTGGACATGTGTGCGTGCGTGCGTGTTTGTGCATGTGCGTGCGTGTGTGTGTGTGTGTGTGAGAGAGAGAGAGAGAGAGAGAGAGACCTGTTCAGTACACTTTTTGCCATGTGATGGAGCGTATTCTGAACAGATGGACTGTATACTCCCTGTTTTGGAGGACCATAGAAAGTTTCAACCAGAACTTTTTTCACATCCAGGTATCTGTCTGTGAAGTAATATGGCTTTTGAGGGATGCTAGAGAGAGATTCATATGAATACCTGCATCCAAGTTTACCCCAGAAACATGACTGCATTTTAAAGACTCAGAAAATCAAAATGGAATCAACATAACCATCACTCAATATAGAATCAAGACGGCAAGACAAAATGTTTAATTCCTTATTTCACTGGATACCCCTTGTATAAGTTTGATTATGGAAGGAACATAAATATTGGGAACTCAATTCATAAGAACGAAGTGGGCAGCCCAAATATATTATTATTGTTATTATTATTTTTATTATTTTCGCTTGATTCCCCTTGCATATAATTGATTAAATTGAAAGATCATATCCATACCTCCATGATGCTGTGACCTCTGTCGCCAGAATTCTCTCTCGTGTTTCAGGAAGAACCGTGTATTTATCCCTAATAAATCCCTCAAAACCTGACTGCTCAAAACATAAAATCCAACGAAATCAATCATCAGAGAAACCAGGATGTGCCACATTACAGTACATTGAAATTAGCAGAGGAATTTTTTGAAACAATTATTGTTTTGCAACATTTATCAAGCACTCTGAAGTGTGCTAGTAATTCTCAATTCAAGATCCACTGCTGTGGCACAGCAAAGATGTTAAATCATGTTTGCAAATCTGAAGCCAACATACTTCTCCCTCAAAACATAGAACACATACCAGTAACAGACAATAAACACAGCATCAATCAGTTTCATGTTAGCATATTTAGTGCATATAAAAGCATAAACATACAAGCATCACAGGCTTTCTTGCCTTGTCAAGCAAAGAAGATCTTGAAGTACATCTGGAGTTAAGGTAAAAGAGAAATGAGGTTACCATGGTTGTCTTCAGTAAAGCCAACCCTTCAATACCAGAAGTCACCTGTAATGCACCAGACTTCTTTACAAATACTTCTGTTGTATGCTTCTCAGATCCAAGTTTAAAACCTACAATAAAGACGTTAGTGACAGCACCCAAATCTAAAAGCTGAAAATAATAAAAAATGGAGATCGTTTATTTGGCAGTTCAAGCCAATGAAAATGCGTTTATTTGGTCAAAACTCCAAGCCAAGAAACGATCTCCAGTAGTTTTGGTGAAGTTCATTTCTACTAACTATTAGAAGCTTGCAATTTAAATTTATAAGGAAATAATTGTACTATTGGTACATATCCCACCCTTCCCCACTTTATACAAGAGGCCAAAATAAAGAACTTATCCCAAATAAAAAAAGGGGCTAGAGCTCTATGCCAGAACAATGTCAGATACGGTACTAAAGGTTCATGGATTGTTTGTTGCAATTGAAATTTTATTCAATCTCTGATCAATAAATTTTTATTTTACTAGTAAAAGAAAAAAAAAATCAATCTCTAAAAGTGGTGAAATTCACGTACACACAAAGTATACAAGAACAAGAAATTCACCTAAACGTTAAAGGAAAGAGAAGAAGAAAATCCTGAAAACTATAAAAATTATCACTAGATAAAGGTAAAAACTACAACCAAAAGATAAGGTTTTGAGGGAAGTAAGCTCTCCCACTGGTTTCTCATGATCTTCAGAACTTTGATGGTTTCTTTCTTTACATAGACACCACATTAAGCAAACCCGAATCAATTTCAACATAACTTATCAATGATGGCAACAACACTGTCCCTTCCATGGATTTGTTACTCAACAATGGTTAATTCCTTTTGCCAGTGTAATTACTCACCAAGAGAGTTATAATAGTATTTTGGCCATATACCCATTCTTATTTATTGATTAATATTATTCTTTTTGCTTTACAACGATTCCAACAAATGTTTCAGTGGTGGTGCCAATTGAACCTCGTTTACTTCCAACACATTTTTGGAGTTAAACAACATCAAAGAAAACCAAAAGAAAAAAAGAAAGGGCACAATTCATACCATGAAACAACCTGGGAATTCATCCCAATAAACAATTCGGTAGATGTTTATTTTTTTGGTTACAGAAATCAGTATAAATCATATGTGCACTCTCTCCTTCAAAAGATTGAAAATACTAACCGTGTTCATGCTCTTGACCATCTATATATACACGCTCCCATGGCTTTTCCACTATCTTTATTATGGCACCAGTAACCTAAGCAAGTGAAGAGCGTGGATTAGATTGACTACAAATGGTATGAGAAGAGTTAAACATATGATTTTTTAAAAGAAATTAGTACTGATAAACAAAAATAAAGGAATTACTGATAGATGAAACATGGATATCTTTTGAGTTCAATACACACACAACAAAAGAAGAAAAAAGAAAGAAAGAAAAGGAAAGCACTCTTTTGACTGCATACTAACATATAATTCTAATTGGATAGGTGATATACTAACATATAAATAAACTTACAAGAACAAACTTTGATAAAATTAAACTATTGTTTTTTTTTTTTTTTTTTTTTTAAGTAGATGAATTGAAGTATTCTTACTTAAATCTATATGCAGTTACAAGTTCAATCAATTAGGTATTGTTTGGATGATAAACTAGAATCTAAATGTGCAAAAACTATACTGCATAGAACTGCACAGATTGCTAACGTACTGACATGTACCAAACCTTGCTTTGGAATCTCAATGGAGCTTCAGATTTTACATAATTATGGAAAAATAAAATCCTCACCACCTTCAGTTCTCACCCCCAACTTTTCCATGTAATGTAATGAAAATTCCATTACATCTATATGCCTTCCCCACCTGACTTTCATTACTTGTTCCATTATATCAAATTCATAATGTTACAACCTTTACACACGCCTTCTTATTCTTCCTTATGGCAACATTACAGGAAGTATCACTAGCTCTTTTCAAAAGGGCATGCCTGACCTTGAAATTCCAAAACACCAATCAGGCATTCAATAAGGATGACTCACAACTGCATCTATTAAGGAAAGACTAAACTTGCTTGCTATCTATACAGACAGATTGCTGGTATATGCCAAAAGCAACTGCCTTTGCCTTCTACTTTTTCCTTCATACAAATTTTTGTTATAGGTGTAATCGATTTTATTTCCTTCATACAAAGTTAAAGGAACCAAAAATAGAAATATGATCAAATCTCATCCATATTATGAATTTAAAGTACACAACTAAATCTACATAGTATTTACCTGGCGGTAAAATGATGTAAAGTGCTTAGCAAGTAGAATTGCAAAGTCCTCCATTGAAATTTGTTCTGAGCATTCCTTTGCTTTCACATATACCTGTATTGCAACTAAGCTAAATTTTAACATGAATGCATGGCAGTAAAATTTCTGGAAATTATAACAGAGAGCATAATGTGATAGCTAATGGAAATATATTTTTCTTTCCTTACCATCTCATTAGCTAATGACAATATTACTCATAAAAAATATGTGATGAGAATGATAAATCATCAAGCTAAATAGATTTCACTTCAAATCGCTTTTACCATTTTCCCATTTTCCAGGGTGCATATCTTGTGCTCCAAACTTTAATACCTAGCCCTGAGTACCACTTTATATTTAAGAACCACATTCATTGATGGACCTGAATTAATTGTTAGTGTTTCGGCTGCATGCATGTGACTGCTTCAGAGTCTATACCATCAAGTATGTGTATCAATTACCATTACCTGACTGTTCTTCCATCCTTCAAATACAAATATATGCCCCATACATAGGATTTGAAGAGACTAAATAGGTTTATTAAACAGCGACGGCACTTCTAACCAGATTTTGTGCAGAGTACTAAGTTCATTTGTGTGAGGTGTTTTGATTTTGAACTCGGAGAGCATTAACATCACATTACTTCACAGTTCACACACTCATAAGCAAGTAAACTAAAGTAAGCGTACCAGCCTCTAGAGGTGCTAAAAAGCAACCAAATTTAAGATCAAAATTACTGGATTATAATCATTTCTCACCAGAAAAAGAAAAATACAAACATATTCAGTGAACTGAGCCTAACACAACTACTTCACCCAGTTTCTCCGTGATCAAACAGGGCTAGAACATCAAAGACCTTTTTTTTTTACTTCGGGAACAAACGAACGTCACGTCAGCACAAAGTGAGTAGAAACTAAATATAATATCTTCGCATATTTGAGGAAAAATATGATTTTCAAACTTTCTTTTCAGATAACAAGTAGAACAAGAAAAACAAAATGAAATTAAAATTCCTATTTTCTCTTCCTTCTCCTCAGTTCTCTCGACAACTACACAGAACCTGACAGTAAAAAATCCAATGCGTAAGAAAGTGATTGAAGAAGAAAAAAAAGTTACGGTGTTCTTCATGGTGTCAGTGGCGACGATGTCGGAGTTGTCGTCTAGGAGATAGGCGGGGAGGCAATCGGAGAGGAGGCTGATGCTGACATTCCACTCCACGAAGAAATAGCGGCCGTCTTTGTTTCTCCAAACCCTACCCACCCTCACCCGATCCTTCCCGTGCCTGTGTTCGAACTTGAAATTCTCTATTTCCCTCGTCATGCTTGGCTTTGGGTTGGATTCACCGAGAGCTAAAAGGCGTCCAAGGAATGAAAACTGTGGTTTTCAGTAAAGCAGAAAGACTGTTTGTCTGTGTGCGGGTGGGTTTTATGGGCAATGCTACTCGTCACCTTAATTTTCGGGTTTTATATGGGGTTGGCGTCGTCGGAGTATAAAATCTTTTTTGAGTATTTTGACGGAAAAAGTCGCTTTCTTAGGTGTCCCACTTGCAGCGCATACCTCTCTTTCGTGCATTATTCAAAACAAGACGAACACGGAACAGCGCACACTGACGACTGAGCTTCCAGAAACCATATCCACGATAAACTTCTCGTCTGGGTTTTCCTTTCCCACCTCATTAACCAAAGAAAAATGTATCGGTGGTGACAGCCTTTTTAAAATAATTAATAAATATAAAATTAACGTAAAAAAAATTAATTTTTACGTAACTCTTGAGATGCACGGCTTTACCATCTATATGCATCTGGCAAGCAATTAGAGTAATCTCTTTAGATTAATTAAAGTTAAAAGGATAATTTTGATAAATATAAAAAAATTTTGATTTTTAAATATTTCATTCACATAAATCTCTACATTAGAATATTTATTTTTTTATTATATAATAATAAAATAATATAAAATAAATTTAATTTTAATTATTCATATCAAATCTCTACATTAGATTATATATTTATTCATTATATGGTAATGAATAACTAATAATCTCAAAAATATTTAATTTTTTTAATTATTAATTTATTTAATTTTATCATATTTTATTATTATATTTATTATGTGTTAATTAATAATTATGTTCTTATTAAATGAATATATCACTAAGTCAAATTAATATATTAATTGTGATAAAATATGTGACAGAAAGAAAAGGAGAGAGAAATAATTAATAAAATATGTATTTGATGTATGTACAATAACCTTCAAATTTGAAAAAATTTTTGAAAGTTACTGTAAATAAATTTCAAATATTTAGAATTTGACTAATCCAATGTGAGCATATTTTACTCTTTAATAGTTAAATACTCATTAGATTAGAAAAAAATTTATATAAAAAAAAACTTAAAAAAAAACACATACAAATATTTTTAAAAAATAAAATAAATTTAGAACATTATTAAAAATACTTTCTTAATCAAGAAGTAAAAAAAAATTATTAAAAAATACTTCCTTAACTACGAAATAAAATAAAAAATTATAAAAAAATATTTTATATTTTACTTCATGATTAAAAAAATATTATTTAATAATATTATGAATTTTTTTTATTTTTTAAAAATATTTAAAATTATTAAAAATATCTATATAAAAAATATACATAATAAAATACACTAAAATTCCAGCGGAGCCCCAACAGGAGCTCCAGTATTTTCTATTGAAAAGTGAAAACCCAGCAAAAAATCTCTCTTTTTTATTTATTTTTAATGACAAATTGCCTTACGCGTCCCTAATTATTATAGATAAATGATAATTGTAATTATGAATATATAAATATCGTATAATTATTTTTAAAAAATAAATAAATAAATATAAAATTTATATATAAAATATTTTAAATAATAAATCTCATTCTTTTTTAATATAATTATATAATATTTATCCACTTCACCGCTGAATACAGATTACTCTATCTCTGATTACGACGTTTCTTCCTCATAACTCCTCTCGGTCAATGTGCGAATCATCTTCCATATCTACCCACGTTAGACTCCTCTAGGTCAATGGGCTTCCGTTTCCCACCTCTCTATTCAAAACTCGCAAGAATCTCTCTTTTTCTCTCTTTCTTTATTGGCAAATTGCGTTTCTCTTCTCTAATTATGACCGTTTCCTCCGGCTGCGGATTAAATTATTGAACTTTCAGATCCAGATTCGAATCAACTTAAAATATGACGATTGACACAAAAATGTCAGGTCTTAACCGAGATAATAAATCATTGAAATTCGATCATTTATGGTGTAAATGAACAGTTTTGACAATCTCGAGGACAAATCGGAAAACAGTTACAATTCTGCGGGCGAGGTATAATTTCCTTCTTTTTGTTTTTCTCCTTTGCTCAAACAAAAAGGGTTACTGGGGTTTGTGAAAGAAAGGTACCAGATGAATGGTGTGGAAACTGTATGAATGAATGATCACAAGTCACAGTATTATTGGCAATTCGAGGAGCCAATATTCATCTAAGAATGTAGAATTAAGGTTAAATATAGTGATTGCTTCGCTTGTTCATTCATCTAAAACTACGTTAAATATTCTTCCAAAAAAAACAAAAACCAAGTCAAATGCAAAAAAAATAGCTGCTTTACAACTTACACCAGCACACATAATAAACGTATCACACGTTGACAACACATGACCATGCAGGGAAAACGCGTACTTGGAGATGATTCCTGAAACTGGACCTCTGGCCACTCTTTAAAAAAGACTTCTGACATAACGGGATTCTTTGCATTTTAATTTTGGGATTTTCTTGCAGAGTCCGATGGCACGAGCAGAAAAGGAGGGGGCGAAGAAGAGGGTGGTGGTCGTTGGTGGGGGTGTTGGTGGCTCTGTTCTTGCCCACTCTCTCCAGTCTGTTGTAGATGTTGTCCTCATCGATCAGTAAGTCTACCTTTTTTAGCTTCCCTGATTTCTTTTTCTACTTGAGATTATGAAAGTTTATGAAATGGTGGATTTGGGATTTTCGGGAAGTTTTTCCGTTGAACGGATCATTAATGAAAAGTTTGGAACTTTGCTTTGTTTTGATTAACATCACAAGATGCGAAGATGTAAGAATGTTTTAATAGGAGAAAAATTCCAAATTTTCGATTAGATTTGTAGTCACGATATGAAACTTGAAGTTGATTAACCTTAGATTAGTTTTTTTATTTCTTTCAAAAATTATTTCTTAGTAATTGTCAAACAAAACTATGTACGGAGCCTGGGAGATCGAAGTTACTAAAGTGATAATTACATGTTTACGCAATCAGCATCAGATTACAACCAACATAGATCACAACTTGAACGTTTTTCTTTGTGGGATTAACAAGGAAGCCCGCTTGTTGGATACCTGCTGAGACCCCAATATATTTTTAACATAGATATTGGCAAAGATCCCAAAAAAAAAAAAAATTCCATGTAATTGTGTTGAGTGAGAAAGTAATATTCGAAAAAATTGATACGCGGGGTAAATGACATCAGGAAGGAATACTACGAAATCCCATGGGCAAGCTTGAGGTCAATGGTGGAACCATCATTTGCTGAAAGATCAGTGATTAATCACTCCGATTACCTTCCCAGTGTTCAGATTATTACATCTGCAGCAACTAACATCACAGACGAGGAAGTCATAACAGCAGGAGGGAATACGGTTGCGTATGATTATCTTGTTATTGCAACAGGACACTCAGAACCTCTTCCCAGATCTAGAGAAGAGAGATTGAATGAGTACCGGGCAGGTAAGTACAAACAGATCCGTAAGTAGGAAAATTTTGTTCCCATTTGTTTGCGTGGAGTCATGGACTGCTTGCTTAATATCCTTCTCAAGCATGCTGGAATCTAAATACAAAATATCACCCTCCCCTCCACACACACACACACACACACACACGAAAAAAAACACCAGAAAAGAAGTTGAAAGAAAGAGGTTAATTCTGACTGTCTACTCTCATCAACAAAATTTGCGCCTTGAAGCTATACATTCCACTTCTGTTGACCTGCCCACAAACGTTCTGAATGCTTTACTTGTGCAATGCATTCTTTTTTAATTTGAACAAAATGTCATCTATGCTTTACCATGCATCAAATCTCACTCCATTCTCTCTGTGTTACAGATTTTGAAAAGATAAAGTCTGCTAATTCAGTTTTGATTGTTGGAGGGGGGCCCACTGGTGTTGAACTTGCTGGTGAAATTGCTGTTGACTTTCCTGGTAAGAAGGTGATTCTGGTGCATCGGGGGACAAGATTGCTGGAATTTATTGGCCCCAAGGCTTCCCGGAGGGCACTGGATTGGTTGGTTGCAAAGAAAGTTGAAGTGATCTTGAATCAATCTGTCAACTTGAACTTTTCATCAGATGGCATTTTCCAAACATCTGCTGGAGAAACTATCACAGCTGATTGCCATTTCGTCTGTACGGGTAAACCAGTGGGTTCATCTTGGATTAAAGAGACTATTTTAAGAGACAGCCTAGATATACATGAAAGGTTGATGGTTGATAAGCACTTAAGGGTCAGAGGTCGTAACAATATCTTTGCAATAGGAGATATCACTGATGTTAAAGTAAGCCCATCCAATCTTTTCTCTATGGTCTTGTTTGGTTGCAATTACTAAATTTTTTGTTAGTAAACCTGACACGAATTAAGCAACTCAGTCATGAAAGAGTGGAGGGTGTAAGTTTTACATCTTTTGCATGGCAATATTAATTATTGATCCTAACCCGTAAAATTTCCCAAAGTGATGACGATTGTAATAAGAAGCTGTCAATTCTTCTCACCTCCAATGAGAATGAATCGTATAATGCATGTTCTTGCCGACTAGCAGGCTGCAAGAGTTTGTATTTGTTCCTTTTTTTAGCGTGCGTGTTTGCTTTTAATCTCACGTCCATCAGGCGATTCCATGAGCATGGAAATGTAATGGTGCCTTTAAAGGTTTGAAATAGACTTGCATTTAAATCCATTACTCTTTTATAATTGATTTGACAAGACAAGAAAAGTACTTATAAAAAAAAAAAACAAGACAAGAAAAGTGACATTTTTTTTCTCTTCAACTAATTTATAACTGCATATTAGAGACGTCTTTCAATGTGAGCTGCCCTTCTTTTTCTTTCACATAGGACTTTATTTAAGATAACTTTGTTCTATACTCTATACTCTGCTTGAGTTAATTTATTCAGAAGTCACTGCCTTTATTTGTTGTGTCATTGGATCATGGTGAGCTGAGACTCTGACTGAGAGACTCTTTCAATTCAGTTGAGAGAGCTACCAAAAGAGTAAGGAAAAATAATATGAAAAAAATAAAAGGAAAACAATAGTGGGATTGATACAGATGTAATTTCGGTCTCTTTAGAGCTATGGGAAGGAGCATGAATCTCTCAAGGGTAGATTGGTTCAGCTGAGAAATACACCTCTTGTGTTTGTTTTGGTTGGAGGAGAATTCAATTATGTGAAGGAGTTGAAAGCAAACCATCAATCTTCTTTACTCCTTTCAATAGCTTGAGCTACTGGCAAACTTTGTAATTCCTTCTGAACCCTTTGCCGTGCATCAGTAAGAAACTCTTGCCTACTTGGAGATGCTTGTTATTCTCCTGGCTACCTGGAACCAGCCTTCCTTACATGATAGGGTAGCACTGAACTAGGTTTGATTGCAGTTCAATTATCAGTACCCTGCCCTGTTGTAGGTAACAATCAAGGTCATTTTCACTAGAACAAACAGCCTTCCATGATTTTGTGTTTAAAAGGTTGGGTAGGAAGCGCCACCGTGCTTGCTGGTGTATTACTTTATTTTATATAATATCCATGAATTTTCATATTTTATAAAATAGAAATATCTGTTCTGAACTGTCTGATGCATTATGATTTATTATTCAGGAAATCAAACAAGGATATCTGGTACAGAGCCATGCTCAAGTGACTGCCAAGAATATAAAGAAGTTGATTATGGGAGCAAGCGAGAGCAAACTGGCTGCTTATAAGACTGGTTCTGACATGGCACTTGTTTCACTTGGAAGGAAACAGGGAGTGGCACAATTTCCAATAATGACAATTAGTGGATGCATTCCCGGCTTGATAAAATCTGGGGACTTGTTTGTGGGGAAGACAAGGAAACAACTTGGGCTAAAACCTTGATTTGACTAAAACATGAGCTGAACTTGTTATTTCTTTATGTTAATCAATTTATATTATTTTCGTTTGGAAATATTTGCTTTTCATTGAACAAAACAAACGCAAGCTTGTGGTTATAAGTCGTGGTATAGACATGTTGTATTTGATTAAATTCTCAATAACAGCAAGCAACTTTGATTGGAGTTGGGTTTCCACCATCTCCTTTTGGCTTCAAATTTGTGTGTATGATAGTACTTTTCTGCAGGCAGCAGCATATTTAGGTACTGTGTATGTGGTCATCAGATTCTCATAACCATGGCAAGAAGATAGAGGTGCTCTGGATTTCGACTTTAAGAATGATCCTCACAAAGATGAGCCGTTTAGTCACAAAGATGATCCTCATAAAAGCTGCTAAATTCATATCTTCCAAATGCAGCAAGGAAGATGCTATTGCAATATGATGTTATGGAAACCCTGCATAAAAAAAATATATAGGTCTCTCTACACAAGCTTTCATCAATGGATTCGTAATCTCATTATTCTTTGTTCGCTATATAAGATGACTTAGAAAACAAGTTGAAAACAGAAAACAAAATAACACAGTGAAGGATACAAGGAAGTTTGGATAAGGATTTTTACTTGGGTATGAATCACATGCCCATGAAAAGTTGATTAGCAAAGCACTTAAAACCACAAGGCCTGACAAGAGGCAACCAAATTTTCTCACCTCAAAACATTACCTAAAAGAATTAACGATTGGTTCTAAATCAATGTCAGATACAAATATGATTGTAAATTAACCATTTAATCAAAAATAGTAATTAATTCATACCAAAAATTAGCTCTGCAATATCTAGAAGATCGAAAATTAACAAAACTGGCAGAGAGTAGAAAATTACAAGACAATGAAGCCAAGATCATAGCTCTAACTACAAATTTTAAAAAAATGATCATAAATGAACCATCTAATAAAAAATATCATAATTTTCTCACCTTGAAAATGATATATTGATAATTTCTTAATTTCAAATGAAGGTAATTATGCAAAATCAAAATTATTTTTAATAAAATAAATAATTATTTGATTATAAAATAAGTTGGCAATTTGTTGCAAGCACTTTCCACTCGGCTAGGAATTTCAAAACTTAAAAAGCCCGTTGAGAAATATATTAACGGCTACAATATTCAAAATGAAGGATGTATAGGGGTTGGAATTCTCATTTCCGCCTCGTTTTGTTTTTTGTTTTACAATATTCCTCTATATTTGCAAACCCAGTGTCTGTAGAGAGAAAGAAACACAACAACTCAGAGAGAGAGATTGTGGTATTTAGGTTGGACGAGCTGGTGACGACTCACCGCAGGCGCGCAACAGTTGTCTCCAAATGTTCCTGTCGTCGACTCGTCGCTGCCGTTGAGCTATGGAGGCGTTGCTTGCTAGAACTCTCAATGAAAACAATAAGAGATGGCCACAGGAGATGTTGTCCCCCAGCAATAGCAAGAGGTAATTCATATTCCTTTTTTGAGATCTCAATTCATCTATGTTTGTTTACTTTTTGATCTGTTAGTTTTATGTGAAATATGTATTGATTTTGATGTCTTTCCCATCAATGGATTGAATATGCAATCAGATTTTATTTTATGATATGATTTAGTTTGTTTAAGCTATTAGCTAGAGAATTCCTGAGAAATTCTATCTCGCGGGTGAGATAGAGAAAAGGTGTCCATTTCTTATACACATGTAATTACGTTATATACGAAGCCTATTTTAAAGCTCTGTATGTTAGCTCTTTGGTCGTGGTCGTTTCTCACTGAGCCCGTCTCAAGCTCTCCTTTTTCTTGGGAGCTTTTGAAGTGGTCTACAACTTCTCTCCGAGTCTCCACCACGTTTATAGAGTAGTTGGAACATTCTCCATGATCAACTGAAGCTGTGGAACACTTGGCACATAGCCACCGAAAGCTTGATGGAAGTTTGCTATAAATACTTTGGTTTGGTCTCCAAACTCAATCATTCAATCCCCTTCAGTCTTACACAATTTAAATAGAGTGAGTAGACTTTTGGAAGTGCCAAAACGAGAGAGAAACAGTGAGAGAGTCTGAGTGAGCATCAATGGCCGGAGGTACGATTTCTTGGATATTTTAGTTTTTGATTCTTTATAAGTGTTTAATTCCTCATTTTTAGAATGGTTATTAATCTATCATTTGGTATGAAAGTGCATGTTTTATCTCTGTCTTGATATTTATACAAATGTTCTGTGTTTGTCTCTGATTTGGCCGAAAATTCTTGGACAATTAGGTTTTGACTTTTGGTCGATTTTGACTCAAAACAAGATTAGAAATCATGTGGAAACTGTTTTTCTAAGTTTTCTGTGATTAAAAACATAGTTTTTGGCATAAAAAACATCGTTTTTTAGTCGGGTTTGAAATGGGTCGAACTGACCCTACTAGAGATTGAAGATGAGCAAAAGTTGAAAAATATCATTTTTCTACAGTTTTTTAGAAAAATGCCATTTTTTTAAGAATTTTCTGAATTTAGGCATTTATTTGGAAATATGTCTAATTTTTGCTCAATTTTTTATGCATATAATATTTATTTGGTTTAATTATATGCAATTTGAATAATTAAATTGTGCAAACTTATTAACTATGCAAATATTTAGTTTGCATGAATTGATTATTTCTGCTCTAAATTAATACATGCAATTTTTGGATGAGTAAATAGTTAAAAGCATGAAATTAAATATTATGCATAATATTATAATTTTAATTATGCAATATTTATGCTTAAATTATGAGAACATTTTGTGCATAATAATAACATGTTAGTTTTAGTTAAAATTATGCAATTTATAATTATTCTCATATTAAGTTAATCTTTATGCATGAAAATAATTGTATTGCATAATATTATAATTAAATTATGCAATTTCTTAGTTTAATTATGAGAATTATTAACTGTATAAATATAACATAATATACATTCTAATTGTGATTAAATTATGCAATATTAGAATATTTTCATAAAACTTAAATTTTATGCATAAAATAAATAATGTCTAGTGATCCATATAATTGTTAATTAATTAGAAAATAGCCACAACATCTTTAATTAAATAAAATTATATATTAGAATTTATTAGGATCACGTAAAGAATATTTAGACATTAATTGTAATTAATTATACTTAATATAATAAATTTTATATCACAAGAATTTTTATTATATTTATATAATTAATTAGGATAAAATATCAAATTATTCATAACTTACCCACATGAACTATGAATTAATTAAATAATTTGATAGTTTTATCATAAAGTTTAATCTAAGATAGAATTTATATCAAATTATAATCATAATATATCCTTTAGAATTATGAATTAAGTAAATAATTTGATAAATTTTATCATAAAGAATAATTGAATTTGCTTGAATTAAAAACTTAGTCCACATACAATTTTTATGTTATTAGATTTAATTTTAAGTATGATTTACATTGGTAAAGCATTAAATTTTATTTAGGCCTCTATTTTAACATAAGCATGTAATATTTAATTTTATGCAATTGTACAACTTATAAATTTCTTTGATATTCGTTGTGATATCACTAAACTTAAGGAATATAGCTATAAGGTCTAGAAGGAGATAGTTCTCCTTCATTTATGATAGATGAACATAGACTATGTTATTAGGAAAGACGAACCGCCAACACTCACTGATACCAACACTGTAACAGACATCATGCTTTATGAACGATGGGAGATATCTAATCGCTTCAGTGTGATGTTCATTAAGACTAAAACTTCAGTTAGTATTCGTGGTTCTGTTGACCAGCATGGAAAGGTCTGAGAGTTGCTGAAATTCATTGATGATCAGTTCGTCACTTTAGACAAGGCACTAGCAAGCACCTTAATCATGAAGTTCTCATCTCTAAGGCTCACTAGTGTGAAATGTGTGCGCGAGCACATCATGCAAATGAGGGACAATGTGGCTCAATTGAAGAAACTCGATATTAAAATGTCGGAGTCATTCCTAATGCACTACATCCTGAACATCATTCTGCACCAATACGGACCCTTAAAAATCTTATACAACACACATAAGGATAAATTATCAATTAATGAAGTCATGACCACGTGTGTTCACGAGAAAATGAGACTGGTGATGGAATTGGGAGAAAATGCAATGCTAGCAACGCGTGAAAATGGCAAATGTCAAGCCAACTAGAAAGGGAAGGTAAAATACCTCCACAAGCTGATATTAAGAAAGATTTTAAGTGTTTCTTCTGTAAAAAGAATTGACACATGAAAAAGAAATGAGCCAAATTTCAAAAATAGCTTGTGGACAAAGGTAATCCAACTTCCTTTATTTGTTATGAATCTAATATGGTTAATGTTAATATTAACACATAGTGAATTGATTATGGATCAACAATCCACATTTCGAATTCCTTACAGGGTTTGCAAAACCTAAGGAAGCCAGTGGAAAGTGAACAAAACATTTTATCAGGAAATAAGATAGGCTCGCATGTGAAAGTCATAGGAATATGTTATTTAACTTTAAGTAGTGGTTTTGTTTTAGAGTTAGAAAAGACCTTTTATGTTCCGAATTTTTCTAAAAACTTTATTTCAATTTCAAGGCTTATACCTTTTGGATATTCTTTTAATTTTTCATAAACATCTTTCAGTTTATTTTTATAAATCTGATTGTGTTGGGAACAGTACTTTGTTTGATAGTTACTGCATTAATTTACAAAACAATGTCACTTATGATTCAATGCATATTCACACTGCACTAAAGGATGTGTTATTAATGAGGATTCCTCTAAATTATGGCACCAAAGATTAGGTCATATCTCCATAGAAAAAATTAAAAGATTAGTAAATGAATGTGTATTAAGGGATACTTAATACTCTAAATTTTATTGATTTTGAGACTAGTGTGGACTGCATAAAAGGAAAGCAAACCAACAAGTCAAAGAAAGATGCTAATAGGAGTTCAGACATATTAGAGATCACGATATATGTATCTCTACATATTTCATAACAAAAACGAAGCATTAGATGCCTTTAAGATATTTAAGGCTGAAATAGAGAAACAAGGCGGCAAACAAATTAAGATCGTGAGATCATATAGAATTAATCTTTTAATAACTAATCTTTTAATCCATAATTTAGAAAAATTCTCATTAATAACATATATTTTAGTGCCAGTGTGAATATGCATTGAATCATAAATGATATTGTTTTGTAAATTAATACAGTAAAGATCATCGGACAAAGTATCATTCCCAATACAATCATATTTATAAAATAAACTAAAAAACGTTTTTGAAAAATTAAATGAATATCCAAAAGGTACAAGTCTTGAAACCGAAATCAAGTTTCTAGAAAAACTCAGAACATAAAGAACATAAAATGTATTTTCTAACTCTAAAACAAAACCACTACTTAAAGTTAAATATCATGTTCCTATAACTTCCACATGCGAGCCCATTTTGTTTCCTGATAAAATGTTTTGCTCACTTCCTACTGGCTTCCTTAGGTTTTGCAAACCCTGTAAGGAATTCGAAATGTGGATTGTTAATCCAGAATCAATCCACCATGTGTTAATATTGACACTAACTAAATTAATTCATAACATACAAATGAGATTGAATTACCTTTGTCCAAGCCATTTTTTAAATTTGGTGCATTCATTCTTCATGTGTCCATTCTTTTTACAAGAGAAACACTTAAAATCTTTATTGATATTAGCTTGGGGAGATATTTTACCTTTCCCATTCTAATTGGCTTGAGATTTGCATTTTTCGCGCATTGTCAACATTGCACTTTCTCCTAATTTCATCACCAGTCTCTCTTCCTCTTAAACATATATGATCATGAGTTTATTAATTGATCATTTATCCTTATATGTATTGTATGAAAATTTTAAGGATCCGTATTAGTGCAGAAGGGTGTTTAGGATGTAATGCACCAAGAATGACTCTAACATTTCCCTCATTTGCATGATGTGCGCGAACCTTTCAGACTAGTGTGCTTTAGGGATGAGAACTTCATGACTAGGGTGCTTGCTAGTGCCTTATCTGAAGTGACGAATTGATCATCAATGGCTTTCAGCAAGTCTCATACCTTTTCATACTGGTCAACAGAACCACGTATACTAGCAAAAATTTTAATCTTAATGAACATAGATCGCTCTCATCATTCATAAAAGCGTAATGTCCGTTGCAGTGTTGGTATCAGCAAGTACTGACGGTTCGTCTTTCCTAATAGACTATCCTAATAGCATAGTCTATGTCCATCCACCCTAAATGAAGGAGAGAGTTCTCCTTCCAAACCTTATAGTTATCTCCTTTAAGTTCAGAAATATCACAACGAATATTGGAGAAATTTGCAAGTTGTACAATTGCATAAAATTAAAGATTACATGTTTATGTTAAAATTAAGACCTAAATAAAATTACATGTTTTACCAATGTAAATCATGCTTAAAATTGAATCTAATGACATAAAATTTGTTTGTGGGCTAAATTTTTAATTCAAACAAATTCAATTCTTCTTTATGATAGAATTTATCAAATTATTTACTTAATTCATAATTCTAAAGGGTATATTATGATTAAATAATTTCTAATTCATAATTCTTAGATTAAACTTTATGATAAAACTATTAAATTATTTAATTAATTCATAATTCCTTTGGGTAAGTTATGAGTAATTTGATATTTTATCCTAATTAATTATACAAATATAATAAAATTTATTATATTATTATATTGTGGGATAAAATTTATTATATTATGTATAATTAATTACAATTAATGTCTAAATATTCTTTATGTGATCCTAATCAATCATAATATCTAATTTTATCTAATTAAAGATGTTGTAGTTATTCTCTAATTAATTAAAAATTATATGAATCAATAGATATTATTTTTTTATGCATAAAATTTAAGTTTTATGAGAATATTCCAATATTGCATAATTTAATCACAATTAGAATGTATATTGCGTTATATTTATGCACTTAGTAATTCTCATAATTAAACTAAGAAATTGCATAATTTAATCATAATATTATGCAAAACAATTATTTTCATGCATAAAGATTAACTTAATATGAGAATAATTATAAATTGCATAATTTTAACTAAAACTAACATGTTAATATTATGCACAAAATATCATAATTTAAGCATAAATATTACATAATTAAAGCTATAATATTATATGCATAACATTTAATTTCATGCTTTTAACTATATATACTCATCCAAAAATTGCATGTATTAATTTATAGCAGAAATAATCAATTCATGCAAACTAAATATAAGCATAGTTAATAAATTTGCACAATTTAATTATCCAAATTGCCTATAATTAGACCAAAATAAATATTATAGGCATAAAAAAATTTAGCAAAAATTGGACATAAATTCATAAATTTCTAAAAAAAAATGGCATTTTCAAAAAAACTGTAGAAAAGTGATATTTTTCAAGTTTTGCTCGTCTTCAACCTCCAGGCGGGTCAAACACTCCCGTTTCAGACTCGCCAAAAACATTTTCCACATGATTTCTAATCTTGTTTTGAGTCAAAATCAACCAAAAATCAAAACTTAATTGTCCAAAAATTTTCGGCCACATCAGAGACAAATAGAACATATGTATATAAATACCAAAGCAGAGATAAAACGGGCGCTCTAATACCTAATGATAGTGACCCAACCATTGATCCAAAAGTCATAACATTGTTGGATACGGAAACTAACACTATACAACAAGTTAAATTTACGTATAAAACAAAGTCTACAAGTTTTATTTGCTCATTCCATTGTCTATGTGAGAGATTTTTTAAAATTGTTTTGTTTTGGCTGTCAGAGTCCCGACTCTATAACGAGGAGAGAGAGCACTTAGACCTCATTTGGTTACACATATGAGATGTGATCAAATGAGATAAAAGTTAAAAATTTGAATAAAATATTGTTAGAATAGATTTTTTAATATTATTTTTATTTTGAGATTTGAAAAAGTTAAATTATTTATTATATTTTGTGTGAGAGTTTAAGAAAATTGTAATAATTATATGAGATGAGATAATTTGATTTGTTCTTCATTCTTCTCAACTCTTTTATTTCATCCCAATAACTTCTATAAAAGTTCTCGTAATTAATTATTATTCTGCCACCTTCCCTCCCTTTGTGATAATGCTTTTCTAGTTTATGATCAAAATTATCAAATTTCCCTTCAATTTTGTACATATTTTTTTTGCTAATTCAATAGGATTGTTCTCATTAATGTAGTGGCATTTTATCATTGTTTTTATTTGTTTGTTTGGATTTTTTCTTTTTGCACAAAAAAAAGGATACACGCACGTGATTTGTATTTGTTTCGATGCTTTTCTAAATAGTTGTTTTTTCTATTTTGAATCAATGGGAAGCATGACGCTAAAATAGATATACGAGTAAAAGTCGAAAATGGTCGATGCTATGTAGTAAATTTAACTTTCATTTTCATTTCTTTCAAATGTTCCACAACTCCTGAGGATTTTTTTTTATAGGGAAATCAATTAATTTTTTAGAGTGTTTGAGGTTTTCATTTGCTATAGTCATGAATGTTGAACAAAATCCTTCTATAATACAGGGAAATCGAGTAATATTTATTAATTGTTTGTTTTTGTTATAATCCTTCTATTGGTAAATATTTATATTACAAACATACAAGTCTAAAATTTTTCTTTAATTTTTCTCATCTTCTCTGATTCTAAAAAATTCTTCTAAATTAAAAAAACTATACATTGGCAAAAAATTTCTTAACTCAAGCAAATTCACTTATGCCACACTTACTTCACATTTCTCTTATAATACTCTCACATGACATCTATTCTAATTGTCACAACCATCAAATATCTGAAAACAAAAATGCTGGTGAGTCCATCTACTCAATAAACAACGAATTTATACTAATGTGTAAATATGAACCAGTTACATAATACAAAAACAAGCAGTTATAAACAATATAAGTAATACTTTCAAAAGCATTTTATTAATAATAATATATACAAAATACCTTATGCACAAGTATAATTGAAACAACATAACAAAGACCATGTTTATCCTCGTGACATGATTGTGCATATATGTATATAGCCAAGTAGAAACATAGATCAATTTGCCAACAAAATGAGTGCATGAAAAACAAAAGTCATGTTTATCCCTGTGGCAAACAAAACATAAACCACTACGTCACTAAAATGTGATTGCACTCAGAATAGATGCCACGATCTTACCCCTATGGCAGAGCTGCGCATTCTGCAAATAGCCAAGGAGAATTGCACTCAAAACAGAGGCCGCCATTTTACACCAGTGGCAAGGTAAAAAATCAGAGGTCACAATTTTACACTCGTAACAAAGTCAGAAATCATATGTAATAGTTTTACACTTGTAGTATGGTTAGAAATTGGAGGCCACAATTAAAACTCGTAGCAAGGCCCATATTCAAAGAATATCAGAGTCTTTTGCCTCATGGTCTTCAGATACAATACAATAACAAAATAGTGTACTAATCAGATATATCATATAATCGGATAAAATACTTCTGACTGCATGTTTACAATTTATACAATAGATAAATAGAGTACATAAATCTGTTCACATCTACACCATTTATGATAAAATATCATATTTCAAAATTCGGATATAGAAACTAGTGTAGAAAATGACCGAAACTATTTTCATCACGAAATATGTAAGTTGTTCACAAAATCACCTCAGTCAGTTTTAGGCAAAGTCCATCATAAGAGCACCACTTACATGAGCTTTTTAACATCTCTAGATTTCCTCGCAACAGTACCAAACAAATATCAATTGTCATCTAAACATAATTACCATGATCTTGAGTAAATAGAGTTTAACGTTGTTTTTAAGAAATAAATAAGATCATACACAAACTCCAATCAAATCTCAGTGACCCATAATACATTAAATACACTTAAAAAGGCCAAAATTCATCTATGACACAAATTTAGTAAAAACCATTTATCCACTTCTATTTCATCCGTGTCTTCACTTAACCCAAACGTAACGTACTAACCATTGTAAAAACAAAACCTCTCCTTATATTACACCTAAGTGAGTTCTTTAATCTAAATCATGTAACCAATTCATTAAAAAAGTAATTAATTATAACTATATTTGTGATGTTATTAGTTACTAACCGTGGGATATTAGAGTATGCATCTTTGTATATAATATATTAATTAATTGATAATTTGATAGCATGTTAGTAATTGTATATTTAATATTTTATATTATCAATGATTTTAAATTGATAAAAATGACATAATTAACTTATACAATTATTATATAAAATAATATATATTAATATTTAAAAATATATAATTATATTCGGTCTGTCTGATCCAAGGTGAAAAAATCTAATTTCAAGATATACTGACCAATTTCTCTACCGATTTGGTCCAGACCGACTGAAATTGTTCAGTCTGGTTGAATTTTTCCAAAAATCTTACAATTATACTCATCATTCTCACATTACATATAAATTTTTATTTTTTTATTTTATTAAATGTGTGGTATATAGATGATAAGTAAAATAGTTCAATTAATTTAAGTAGAATAAAACTAAAAAAATTTAAAAAAATTAAAAAATAAATATGATATATATGAATGATAAATAACAAAATTGATCTAACAAAATTGATTTGACAATAATTATTTTTTTTAAAATAATCATTTAAAAAATATATAATTTTATTTTTTTATTTTTATATTTTATATTTTATGAAATACAAAGATAAAAGAATAAATTTATATATTTTTAAATATTGTATAAGATTGTGAGGTTTATATATTAATTTTTCTCTCTTTATTGCCCAGCAGCACTGTCTTTTAAAAGAGGCGAGAGCAGAAAGTCCAAGCTGTCAACCACTAGCAGCACTCTCTCTCTCTCCAGTCTCCAACCAATCAAGTTCCAAAACCACCTTTCAACGTTGCCTACACGAAGAAGAACCCACAAACTTCTCCCAATCGCTTCCTTCGTTTTTGTCAACAAAAATCCTCCATCCCTCCCTCTGGTTTTTCCATAGTAGTAGAAGAAGATTTGACGAAGATGAAGAAGATCTTCGGCGTCAAGAAAGATAAAGAGCCCCCTCCTTCCATTAATGACGCCACCGATAGGGTTCCTACTCTCTCTCTCACACACACACTATGTTTTCTTTGTTGTTGTTTATTATTATTATTATTATCATGGTTAACTGGACAAGCTTTGTGCTTTTATTTGTTCAATTATCGATCTCATTCCCGTTTGGTTACGGAGTAATGGTCGGAAATTAGGGTAAAGAAACTCCGGGTTCTGATTTGTTATTTCTTTTCCAGGATTTTTCTAGTTGAGTTTTTCCTTTTCGTCTATTTTTTCCCCGGGGAGGGGGAGACTTAAAACTGGGGAGCATGATAAGACTTGATTTTTATGCTGCATTGGCTTTTCCTTGTGATTTCAGCTACCGAATATACGACTTTTTGTACTTTTTTTAATCCTCGAGTGCTGGATCGGTGTAAGGACTAGTCTTGGAACTTGTTTCTGATTTCAAAACACTTTATTACTCAAGCTTGCCGATGCATTACTAATATATTGTTGCGGGGTGATAATGTTCCTACTTCTGAGTTTACGCAAAGGGCGTTTTTGGCGAATGTGGTATGAAACTGCTAATGATTGGGTAATTGCACAAGTTTTGTATTAACGGAATTGGTAGTCAGGTTGTTTTGTCGTCTTTAGTGGATCTGGTTTCTTCCTGCAGTAGGATGCATGCTCAAATTGAGTTAAACTTATGGGTGCTAACAAATCACGACTGTGTAGTGGAAATTTATGGGAAGGTTAAATAGTTTAAGTATCAAAGATGGCTAATTCTAAAGCCAGTTTCCCTTCTCCTGCTATTTATGTCTTCAAGATTGATAATAATAATATGGTGGTCACCTTACAGTATGGCAAGTTGGTGTGACAGTTTCAACGCACTTCGAGAAAAAATAGTACATGTTTTAGATATTCTGTAAGAAATTCATATTATGGTGGTAATACTTTTATTTTCCGAACACCTGTTTGGCTGCTGGGAGGTTTATTTATATGCTTAACTTTATCGCTTGCTTTGGATTATGTTTGCTGGAAATTTCTTGCCTGGTAATTTCCTTCTTAGATATTCAATCTTTCTGGTCTTTCTAAGTGGGTGTTTCACTTGGACTAATGCCTAAATCTCATTCTTTCACAGATCAGTAAAAGGGGTGAAACGGTGGATGAAAAGATAAAAAAGCTTGATGCTGAACTTAGTAGATACAAAGAACAGATTAAAAAAACAAGACCTGGTCCTGCTCAAGAAGCTATTAAAGCTCGAGCCATGAGGGTTCTCAAGCAAAAGCGAATGTTGGTGCCTCTTCTGATGTTTTTACCTCTTTATTGCAGTTTTATTGGTAGAGATAGCATTATGTGTGCTATTATTTATATGCAGCAGTTCCTCAAGAAAGATATATGTAATAGAGTGGCAGAATACTAACCAATTTCTTTTTTCATCCTCTCTTTTTGTGTCTTTTACTGATATTAATTGCAGTGTGCGGTACCCTCTTCAATTCTAAAGCTTCCCACTTCTTGCAGAGTTCGTATTAGAATATCTTATTGGTTAAAGACATTATTGCATAAAAAGTCAGTCCTTATGGTTTTGATTAATTTATGAATGGGTAAAGTCGGTATTGATATAGTTAGGGTGAAGACAGATCGTTTTGGTATAAAAGTAATTTACTTGATTGAGTATGAATACTATGTGGATACTACACACTTGGCTACTACCCTACCCTGTATTTACCTCCATAGTTTATCCAATCGACTAAGTTTGTGGACAGGTATGAAGGACAACGGGATATGCTGTACAATCAGACATTCAATCTTGATCAAGTTGCCTTTGCTGCCGAGGGAATTAAAGATGCTCAGCAAACTGTATGTTCTAAGGAGCTTTCATTCTTTTCTTTTTATTATACAAATTGACCTTAACGAACCCTTTTACAATACCCATCTGTTGGGCTTGACTGAACCACTGGTTATGGGTGATTGTTCAGTAGAAAGTATCTTATGCATTTGAATGGCTTTTTGAGAATGTACTTAAAACTTTAGAATTTCGTAGGGCTGACTTGAGCTTAAGATTTGTGAATGGTAAAATTGCACATCATCATTTGCCTAAAAAAAGGCAACTGGATGTTAGGATCGTTATCTGTTAATTTGCAACTATGTTTGATCCATTGCCCATACTAGTGCAACACATTGTGCCATGGAACGGGATACATTGGATATTGAATGTGTTCTATATATGCTGTGGTGCAATTTGTACTGTTAGATGCATGTAAAATGTTTCTTAGCTTCTCTGTTTATGACATGGGTTTAGAGAATAATCAACTTAAACTAGCTTTCTAGTATCAGTTTGCTACGTTTGTTGAAGTAGAAGATTCAATGTATATGCTGCGTCCAGTTTGGTTGTGCTGGGGTTGTGTTATATTCACCTTCAAACATTTGTTTTCTTGGTAGCGCCCCAAGGGGCAAGGTTCAAGTCAGTTCAGGCGGAGCTTAATCTGTAACCTGATTGGAACCTGCTGCCTACCTCATGAGAGGTAGGGGAAGAACCATTTATCATTAGGGAGGGATTCTTCAAAAATATATGAGTTATCTAAGCTCTTGACTTTGACACTCTTTCCTTATCCATTCAGATTATAAGAAATGCCCCAGGGCATGTTTGGAAACCAGATTGCAATGTTAATTATGTATTTTGTTACAATTTGTTCCTTTTTTCCTTTCTCTCCAGATGTCAGCTTTGAAATCTGCAAACCAGGAGTTGAAAGGAATGATGAAAACAGTGAAGATCCAAGAAATTGATGTATGAAATCTTATGATATCTTCTTTCCCTATTCAGTTTCTATTTACTGCCTTTGTGAATTTCTGGTGCTGAACATATCCTTTTTATAATCTACAGAATTTGCAAGATGAGATGATGGACCTAATGGATGTGAGTAATGAAATTCAAGAGACCCTGGGTAGAAGCTATAATGTGCCGGATGACATTGATGAGGAAGACCTTATGGGTGGTAAGCTTTTATGCTATTTAATGGCTCAAACATCGAGGGCAATATTCTTTAGGATTGTTTTTGGATGTTATAGACTTTCTGATATCAATTTGCACATTGACTATATTATTAGTTGTTGGAACTTGGAAGTACTAAATTCTGGTAGTGTCGAAAGCTTTCTGAATAATGTGTCCACAGGACGGAGTGTAGGTATTCTGATCATTCATTGGCAGCCTTATGTGGTATGTCTGACCAATACTGCAGTGGAAACAATATGCAGTCTCATTCAATAAATAGATTGGTACATTGCTATTCCTCACCATGTTTTCTATGGAAAACCTCCCTATATATAAGAGAAAAGGAGAGGAGGGTGAGGATCAGCAGGCGTAATACTTCCCTGCATTTTGTGTATCTATTCAATTCTAACTAATTTTGTTGGTGCAGAGCTTGATGCTTTGGAAGCGGACATGGGAATGGAAACCGAAGCTGATGGGGTGCCCTCTTATCTTCAACCCGATAAAGAACCTGATTTGGATGCAGAGCTCAACTTGCCTTCAGCACCCTCTGGACAAGCTGTGCCAGCTGGCAGATCCAATGTCCAGGTAAAATCCACTGAAAATGAAAAAAAAAATAATAATAATCTTCACATTTTTCGATGGCACTTGGACACTTGATTACTGCATCTACATATGTCAGAAAAGCTAGACTCTTATATGTTTTCAAATTTCCATTTTCTTCCCATCAAGAAAACTCACGGTGGCAACAAGAACTTTGCACAGTTGATTGTATTTGTTGCATGTTAAACGGATTCTGTCGCATTAATTCTTCTTTCAAACCTTGGTTCTGACAGGCGCATGACGAACTGGGTTTACCTGCTGTCCCTCGTGCCTCCATTCGTGGTTAGGAATTATTTCTGTCTATCCGAGACTCTCTCTCTGTTGGGTGTAGATTTATTTTTTTGATAGAAGCTGGATAGAACAAGCTCTCCTCCGTTAACATTGTGCAGAACTGAAACTTTTCATTGATATAGTGCTTTATCTTTTGTGGCCTTTTCCCGCGGATTGGATGGATTTTCATTATAAACACGAAGTAATTTATCTTGTAAAGAGGAGGGAGAAGAAGAAGAGGGAAGGAAACGAGGTGTTCAATACATATATAAGCGATATTGCTGAAGTCACAAAGTAATTCTTTTTTTCAACTTATGTATATTTTGATGCTGCAATTAAAGATTCATAAATGCCACTGAATTTTAAAAGAAGATAAAAGAGAAAAATGAGTATGAGAGAGTGAAGAGATAAGATTAACCTCTTTACTTGATGACGTTGCAGAGAAAAAATGTGTTTACAAACATTGGTATCTCATTTTTTTTTTTTTTTTTTTGGGGTTTGGAAGATGGAATTAAATGAATATAGAACTTTTTATACATCTAAAGCAATTTGAAGATTTTAAATAAAACATTTCAAAATCAAAAAATTTGTATACTATATATATAATTCCTATACAAAATTTCATACCACCAACTCAAGACAACTGAGAAGATTAAGGTCTAATTTGAGTATTGAGAATAATTCATTATTATTTATTTTATTATTATTTTTCACATTCTATTTAATATTTTTTCATTACTATTTACAGAATATTTAAAAATATCTCACTATCTAAATACAACCCAACTTAGAAGATTAAAGCCCGTTTGGATACAGAGGTAAGATGATAACCTCACCTCATCTAATCTAATCTAATTTTAATTAATAATCTTACTATTATTCACAAACCATCTCAATTCATCTCATCTCAATATCCATATTTTATTTAAGTTTCTTTTTACTGTATGGTAGGCTAATTTTGTTATATAGGGTATTTTAATTTAAAAACCCATATATATATATATATATATATTATATAGAAGGCTAATGTTCATACGTGGCACTACTTGGACAAGTTTGTGAAGCACCACTTAAGTGAATCAACACAATAGCATCAATAATTAAAATTGAAGGCCAGGCAAAGTTTATTTATAATTATTTGGTTGAGGCTGAGGCTGAGTTGCCGCTATCAGGTACTCAAGTTCTTCCCCCTCAAGCTTTCAACGGTGTCCCTAAACGTCTCCTCCACAGGAGTAAAGTTAAGGCCTAAACTTTTTGCTCTCTCCTTGGACACCATGTAGATCGGCTCAAAAGGCTTCTCATCTTCACATCTGCAATGTATGAAGCAAAAATCAGATGTGTTTTAACTCGGCTACAAAAGAAAAGAGACCATCCAATTTACAGTTCCGGATTCAAACCGAGCATCTTTTCATCGAGGTGATCAATATACTTAGAAAATTATAATTCACCTGTTTGTTTCTTAAGCATGAATGTATACAGTAGTAGATCTTCAAAGGCAAAACCAGTGTGAATGAAAATTTGACAAGTTGATGCTGCTAGTAAAGGTAATGCTTGTATGGACATCTAGCTTACTTTTCAGGAAGGTTCATATCCGGGAATAGTTCACGCAAGATCTTAACAGACTCTGAACAGTGGATAACCGTTCCAACTAAACAATATCTTCCACTGGCTGATGGATTCTCAAAGGCTAGTATATGTGCAGTAGCAACATCTCTAACATCAACCCATCTGTGGGTCACATTTGGAAATCTGTCCTGCCCTGCAAAAGATAAAATTGTCAACTGCTTGCATCATCACAATTGCATCTTTTAGAAGAGGGAATTAGGAAACACCACTTGAAGTTTAGCTCCCATATTTTCTGGCCAGGCTGTGGGGTGAGCGCAAGGTTTTTGTGGTGTCTTTACCTTGAAGTTTCATCTGAAGCACCACAAGATTTTGCTAGTGATCCTATTTCAATATAATCTAATACAGAGCCTTAAACAGCACAATACACTAATTCTAATGAAAAATGGAAATAACGTTTTATGGCCGACATATGGAAATCATTTAAAAGAGAAAATTGATGGATAAATGAATGATAACATGATAAGGATTATACACTGGACTACTGAGAATTCAGGAAATAACATGGATTGGAGCACTAGCACACTCCTTTATTCAAAATTATAGTTCTTCTGACAGATCAAAACCTGTTTTCATTTGGTAAACAGTTCCTGAGAGTTGCAGACTTGGAAGTGACTTGAGTAAGAAATATAATTGGAGTATTCATACAACTAATGTGGCCAAAAATGTTTTGCACATAACATTCACTCATCCTGCTATTTAAAAGATTCATTTTACTGCTCCCACTCAATTGCCTAGGATATTTTTCACGTGCTATATTTTTTATAAACAAACAAAGTGAAAGCAAAACAATATGCAAGGGTTCGATCATTTTTCTTTCTGAGGTTTCCGCAGCAAGAGGTCCCAACTTCAATAGGTTGAGCCGGTTGAACCGACACCTTCCACTTGTTGTTTATATGGGGAGGACATGTCATCTGGTACAAGGACCCTCAGCAGGTCCTTCAACAGAGTTTATTTCTTTAATAAATGCAAATATTTGTCAATATTCAAATTAAAAGTAAACAATAATCACACTGGCTGAAGAGTACCATTTACAAGTTTGAAAACCAGCTCCACACTCGTATTAAGAGTTGGCTGTAAGAGAGGGCCAATCACCCACCCTGGATTCATTGCCACCATATCAATACCATTTTCTTTCGCAAATTTCCAAGCAGCCTCCTCCGCTAGGGTCTTTGAAAGCATGTACCAAAGCTGATGAAAACAAATATTTTTAACAGACGTAGTGTAAAAGTAATGGGGGCAGAATATCTTGAGTATATACCACTATGATACTGTTATCCTTGTTTCCCTCAATCAACTTGTCAGGAAGCCAGGCCAGGATCTTAATTCGATATTTGAATTAAGATCCTGGCCTGGCCAACACCAAATGCTTATATCCAGGTGAGGGAGAAACTTATTTAAAATGCATGGTAGCAACAAAGAAAAATAAATCTTAAAATACATTTATAATGGTGTATAAAAAGAGGTTTATGAAAGGTATGTAGAATGTAATATGAAAGCAGAATATTGCACCTTTGATTTCTCACAAAAAGCAGGATCTGAAAACCATGTCTCATCAATTACTACATCAGGACCAAGAGGCTTTCCATTGAATGCTACTGCTGCCATTGAGGATGTTAGGACAACTCTTTTCACAGATGAAACTTTAGCACATGATCTAAGAACATTAAGTGTTCCCTTCAATGCTGGGTCAATTAGTTCTGCCTGAAAGAAATATAAACAAATATATGCACTAGTGAATTTAAATATAGACTCTAGCATAGTATCTGGACAGATTATGGTATTTTGTTCCCTTTTAGTTTTGGATCAGTTCAAAGTGATGCTAACAAAGACTTGCATGTAAACAGTGAAGAAAATCCATAGATAATATCAATGGGAGATACGAACAGCAGCCAATGAACATCAACAAAAGTTTAAACAAGAGAAATAAGAAGAGGGTAATCTCATCTAACTAAACCCATAAAAGAATAAACTTAGAAAAGTAAATCATGGAAATTTGATATGAATAGCATATGTACTTTAAACCACAAGGGGACAAGAGAAATTCATTCACTTTTGTTAAACACCCGAGCATTACACAAAATTGGTCATTCTTTGGCATACATGACTTTGCATTGATCCAATTAATACGAAACAAAATGTACCTGTGGATCCGTGGGATCCATATAAACAGGACAAGCTGTATGAAAAACGCCCTCACATCCATCAACCAAAGAATCAAAAGATCCTTCTTCCAGTAAGTCTGCTTTGAACAGATGAAGTCTTTCCTTAGCTCCATCTAGCGTAAGTAAGTGCTCTGTCTTCTTTGGGTCATCTGCGGCACCCATTTAAAGCAGAACCCATAAATCCCTAAATCAGATCATTTTCCTGCTAAATTGGCTCAAAATGTCATATAATCAATTTAAGGAAAATAAATTTCAGATATTCACATCATTGTTCCGGAATTTCTGATGACTAAGCAGAACACAAAGTAGCCTTTTATCACAAATTAAATCCATTGCAGATGTTTTAGGTCCTATCTGTACTCAAAATTGCTTTTTTTTTTTTTTAATTTTCAAGAATTGCAGCAGAGCACCTTCAATTCCTCTTCAGTTAGAGAGAGAGAGAGAGTTTTGACAGTGAGAGAGGTAAAGAGAGAGAGAGAGAGCAAGGGGAACAGAAAAAGGTGGACTGTCGATTTTATTCACGGTAATTTGATGTTTGGAAGTTAATGGGTGCTACAATTTTTCTTTGAGATACCATTCCCCTGAAGTTTATGAGATCCTAGAGAAGTATTCAAGAATCTGATTTCTCTGTGAACATTCAAGTTTCCGATCTCAAAAAAAAAAAAAAATACACTCCGTCTAGTGATTACTAGGAAGTTCGGAGCAATGTAAAATAGTAGATGATCGAACCCAGTTAACTAGGTGGGATCATCCTAAACGCAAACAATCAGCATGATCGTTAAATTGGATCCAGAAAGGACTAGGGTTTCAACACAATTCTTAAAGTTCATGGCTTTGGACAAATTCAAACATAATAATTTTATTTAAATAACTCAAACAAGATTATCACAACCAGTTAAAGGGGGATGAAAAATTAGTAAGCTTACTACATGAGTTTAGCAATGAATCATCGTATTACTACATGAGCTTAAAAAGTGTAATTTGCGAATAAAATCAAAAGCTGTGAAAGGACACTTGGGAGTACTGACTTGGATCACGAACTGAGGCTTTGACAGTGTAGCCGCGTTGGAGCAAGAGCTTCACCAGCCATGACGCTATGTAACCGGACCCTCCAGTTACACACACCACCTTCTCTGTTCCACAACTCATTGTCTCTTTACCTTCTGTGCTCTGCTGCTGAATTGTCTGTTAAAACCGACCTTAGTATTGTAGGAAAGAGTAAAGCAACACAGCTGCCTCTCCATTTTATCTACCACCCCCACGAATTTTGACATCTTTTTTTCTTTTTTTTTTGAAAAAATATTTGTATCAACCTACTATTTATCACACACTCAACACACTTAATGTATTGAATTAAAAAAAAAAAATTAAATACATGATGTGTGGAGAATATAAACTAATGCATAGAATTACTTTTTTTTTTCCCCTGACATTTTCCCCGGCCCCCCGTGTTGGCACCTACCATCCCAGTCACAATAATGTCCCGAGGCCACAATTAAAATAAATTATAAGGCGAAAATATATATAAAATTGATGAAGGGGGCATGGATTTTGACTACAATTCAGATTGCTCGCAATCATTATATTGTCGGTCCACATAAATCCCAATTTTTTAGATCCCAAGAGTGTTTTGATAATCTTGAATTTCAAGAGAAATATGTTCAGAATTTTATTAATAAAATCAGACACTTAATGTTAGGTAAAAGAGGTGGTGAAGCACTTAGTGACAACTTTGAGAGAATAAGTACGATTAATGATGATTTTGTTTCAGTCATGGACGTGAATGACGAGTGCAGAGTCAGAAATATGTTCTGGACTGATGCACGAAATCGAGCGGCATATGAATAGTTCGGAAATGTTGTCACATTCGATACTATGTATTTAACAAATAGGTACGACATGTCTTTTGCTCTTTTGTTGGTGTAAACCGTCATGAACAGTCCATATTACTAGAGGTGACTTGATTTCAAGCGAATATGCAAATACTTTTGTCTAGTTATTTCGAGCATAGCTGAAGTGCACGAATGGATAGGCTCCCAAAGCCATCCAAATACTTTTGTATTCCCAGACAGTCGCCATAAATATTGTCTCTGGCATATCATGCGGAAACTGCCAAAAAAATTGGGATCTCACTCCAAATTCAATGTAGGGTTGAAGACTGTCATTCAGAGTGCTTTATATGATTCACAAAGTTGCATGGAATTTGAGGACAAGTGGGAGAAACTACTTCAGAAGTATGACCTTGATGAGAATGTATGATTGAAGGGTTGTACAACGAGAGAGAGTTTTGGGTACCAATATATTTTAATGGTTTATTTTATGAAAATATGAGAACTACACAGCAATTTGAAAGCATGAATGCTTTTTTCGACAGGTTTGTGCATTCTGGTACGATATTGAATGAATTTGTCGATCAATTTGACAATGCTCTGAGGAAGAAGGTGGAGGTTGAAGCAATTGCTGATTTCAATTCCTGCAACCAAACAATCCCATGTGTATCACTATTCCACATTGAAAAGCAGTTTCAAGCGTTGTATACAAATGCTTAATTTAAGGAGATCCAAAGAGAGGTGTCGTGGATGATTTTGTGTAATTGCATATTGGTCCACATGCAGGGTTGCATTTCCACCTTCGATGTTTTAGATAAAATTTCCATGGATGACTATGTAAAAAATGTGTAGTACTCAGTTTATTATAATGAAGACAAATGCGACGTGAAATGCACATGTGCCTTATTTGAGATGAGAGAGATTATTTGTAGGCATGCATTTAAAGTCTGTAAAACAAAAAACATTAATGTATTGTCAGACAAGTATGTCTTGGATCGATGGCGAAAAGACTTAAAGAGAAGATATACACTAGTCAAAAATAGTTATGATGACCTGAAGAACAATGCCGGCGCACGGAGGTATGAGTTTGTGGTTAAGAGATGTTTGAAATTTTTTACGCGTGTATCCCTCAGTGATGAGCATGTAAATGTGTTTCTGCGGTTGTTAGATGAGTTTGAGTTGCAATGTATAGGCTTAACAATCGATGATGGTTTAATCAAGTTGAGAAAGAACATGGTCCCATAAAAGGGTAAGAAAGTATTAAGGCCCCACGTTGTTAGGGGGAAAGGGAGACCCCAACGAAAAGAAAGGTAGGCGTTGTGGAGAACGTTGTCACAAAGAAAAAGAAGAAACATGTAGTACGTTTTTTTCATTAATAGTTTTTTGTATTAATATTATGTTTATTGGACTGTTATGAGATGCCACCTTTGTAATTATTGTTTATGTTTTTGTTCTGTAATTTAGACATGCAGGAAAATATTCAATGACGAAGAATAATTGCATGCAGGCTCGGAATCTGCAAGGGTTGCTACTGTGAACAATTTTGTTGTTGGAACCCAATGTAGTTTTGTCACACAGCCAATACTATCGAGCAATGAGGAGGTATGAGATTGTCAAAATTCTAATTACAAAATATGATTTTAATTATAATACAAATATCCTATTCTTATGTTTAATCCATACGCATTTATATATGGTAACCGCAGTCGTTGAAGTACTAGAGCTTTTAAATATGCAAGCATAAGTATACTTGCGAATTTGTACAATTATGGAGAATATTCACAAAGGAAGAAGTATAATTACTTAATTTGGACATGATTAGATTGGAATTCTAGTCATTTTTTTTAAAAAAAAATCTAAAATAAAAGAGCATTTTTAAATATCCTTAAATTACTACTCTTTAAAGATAAAAATTAGAATAACATGACAAATTGAAAAATTAGATAAATCTAAAAAATCTGTTATAATATTAATCCACTTGGATTTCTTCTCTTACCATTTAACATGAATCATAACAAAAGCCAACTATTTGTTCTTTATTTAGATCTAAAAAATCTAGTTATAATATTAATCCCCTTGGTGTGCTATTATATTGTGTTATTAATTGATGATTATATTGTGTTGTTTACAGCGATGTGCTGGTACTGATCATATATAATTGAAGACATGAATTCAAGCTTATGGTGTCATTACATGGAGGATGTGTAGCAGTACTGGTTTTGGAGTATTTTTTTTTTGTTGGGGAGTTTGTACCAATATTTTGGTTGTGTAGTTCCGGAAGAGTTGGTACCATTATTAAATTTTTTGGTTGTTGGAGATTTTGTACCCCTATGTTTGGCTGTGAATATTTGGTGTGTTGTGGGAAAAAAAAGTCTCGAAGATTGATTTGTGTAGATGATTATTTATTGTGAATGGAAGGGGATGAACTTTGTATAATCTGTTAGTGTATAGTTTATGTATTGGGTCTTTACAATAGATAAAGATCCAATACAGACACAACAATATATGTGCACATATATTCTCTACGATTCATTTTTGAAGTTCGCCCTCTTGCTTGTGAAGCTCAATCTTTCTCTCTATTAGTTTATCTTTTTATTTTTGAGCTTCATACTTGCACAAGAATACATCATTCTCCCTCTTCCAAACTGCATTTTCTACCAATTGAAGTATGTATGCCCATATTAAAAATTGACATCTTGTTTCTCCCTGCATTGAGGTCAAAAATTTCATAGTTAAACATGACACATTTAAATACAATTCAAAAAGCACAAAAATATGAAAAATACAGCCTATGAAAATATATATTCAATTCTCAAGCAAGAATGATCCATGACACACCCAAAAGTGAAACTATTTTTTTATTTTTTATTTCTACTGTAAAGGTAGATCACATGTGCTATTGGGACCACTTTCTCAATTACATCCATTGCAATGTGTTTCTTATGAAAAGTGAGCAATTATTCTTAGTCCCAATGTTCTGTACCTCTTCTACACTCACATATTGACTATAAACTACAAAATTTTTAACATATGCCATTCAACAAAGGATGAGTAGTTGAGTTATACGGAAGGATCATGGATGCACAGAAAATCCATCCCCAAGTAATTCCAAAACGCATAGGCCATGAGATTATAAATGGGCAAACTTAAAAAACTGATGAAAAAGAAGGAAGAGCACAAACACTGCAAAAAAGCACAATAAAATAAAGTAGTCTCAGAATTTAGACATATGTTATAACATTTTGTGTTAGAATGAGTACCAATTCATCCATCATCTGAGATTACTTGAATAGTTTTTTTGAAAGAAACTAGTTGAATGGTTTACTGTTTACTGCCCTGAACCCAAAGAACGGTAGGTAGAAAATTATTTAAAAAAAAAAAATCATAGTTATTTAATTGTCCAAACACTTAACCCCAATAAATCACAAACCACATAAATTTTATTGATCATAATATTAAAAAAAACACCCAAAAAATAATGCACTACCATACATTGATTTCTATATCAATTCAGAAAATTAGTGTTCAAATAACACAAAAAAATTAGGATTAACCCTAGACAAATCGTGGTACCATTGCCTAAAAATATAGTAAAATAAAAATAAGTCATTATAGGGTACCGAATGGAAGCATGCTTACCAACTTTGAAGGAAGACGCACAGGCAGGGAGAGGGGCTAGATGAGCGGCCCACAGGGGAGAGGAGATCCAAAAGTTCATGAGGGCGTACGTAAGACAATCACATGAACCTACGTCTATTTCTGTAATTATTTTTATCTAATCTCTTTACGTGTTAACAATTAAAGTTTTACAAACTAAATTGAGAAATGATAGTTGCAATCATGGGTACGCAAGTGTCGTGTAATTATTTTCAAAAAATTGAATAAATACGGAATCCACATGAAATGAAATTAATTTTTTAATAATATACTCTATTTTTTTTTAAAGCGACTACACATTACTTGCACATTCCATGACTATATGTAATATTACTCAACTAAATTACAGCTGCATGTCTTTCTCCTATACATGGGAACCAATGACTACACAATATTCTGTAATTATGTACGATTGAGAGGATCATGACATTTCATTTGCATATGGGTAATGATAAAGTTACTACTATTTTACCGGTAGTGATAGAGTTACTACCTTTTTACCACTCATTTATTACTTATAGTGTATTTATTTTTTTATCATTTTATTTTAAGTATTTTTTTAACATCTTTAATTATTAAGAAAAATTAAATATATATATATAATTTTACTAATAGTCACTTTCTTAACCATTAAGTGAAATAAAAAATTAAATATAAAAAAATAGTAAATGCGTAGTAAGAGGGTAGTAATCCTCTCATTTTCCATTGCGGATAGGAAAAGTCTTCTTGCAAGCGATTTCAAGCACCAATGTTAAATGTAAGACATTCGTGAGTGGTGCTACTAGGGCTTGTTTGGATTCACAAGTCATTTCAGCTCATCTCAACTAGGGCTGAGCAAAAATCCGACAATCCGACTCCGAATCCGACTCTGCTCCGGCTCCGCTCCGACTTCGCTCCGACTCTGACAAGTCGGAGTAGGAGTTGAAGTTTTTTTCCTCTTGAAAGTCGGAGTCGGAGTCGGAGTCGGAGTCATTGATGAACCGACTCCGGCTCCGCTCCGATCCGACTCCGACTCCGACCCTCCGCCTCCGCCTCCGACGTGACCCTCCGACTCCGCCTCCGCCTCCGATTTTATACATATTTTATAAAAATATGTGTTTTTCTATATATTAATTATTTAAATTTTATACAACTATATCTTATATAGTTAGTTAAACTCAATAATATACTAGTTAAATAATATATTTATACTATAATATATAGACTAAATTTACTAATAATAGTTTAGTATATGACTATATGTAAATATCATACTATTAAAAATTTACAATATTACTACCATGTTGTTCTAAATTACTAATGTATAAATATAATAGCATGTAATACTAATGTATATATAATATACTATAAACACTAAGATGCATAATAACATCAACATGTAATATTGTAATACATATACTAATGGATAAACACTAATCTATAAATTTATAATAACATATAATACTAATGTATAATAACTAAAGTATTATTCATATCAATTTTATATAACAATATCTTGTATTAATTATATTTTTTGACCTAATAAATTCTCAACATATTCATTTTGATAAATATATTAGTAATTCTAATATACATTAGTATAATAATTAGATTTATGGCCTAATACTAATACTATGAGTAAACCACTTTAAGCCTATATATAAATTACTATATAAAGCACTATAGTATTAATTACTAATACTATATTACTATGTGATACTATTAACTATAGTGATATATTAGTATTAGACATTAGTATACTAATACTATCAGTGATATAGTTAGTGTAATATAATAATATTTATACTAATACTATTATATAGTTATACTAAATTAAAATCACTATAGCAAATATTAATATATAGTTATGCTAATCACTATAACTAATACTAATACTAATATAGACTATAGTTATAACTTATAGTATTATAACTTATACTAATATATTATATAGTTATACTAAATCACTATAACTAATACTAATATAGTTATATTAATCACTATAATAGTGATATAGTATTAATATCACTATTAGTATAATACTATAATATATAGTATTAATATCACTATTAGTATAATACTATAATATATAGTATTAATAATAACTAATACTATTATATAGTTATACTAAATTAAAATCACTATAGCAAATATTAATATATAGTTATGCTAATCACTATAACTAATATTAATACTAATATAGACTATAGTTATAACTTATAGTATTATAACTTATACTAATATATTATATAGTTATACTAAATCACTATAACTAATACTAATATAGTTATACTAATCACTATAATTATATATAGTATTAATATATAATACTATAATATATAGTGTTAATAATAACTAATACTAATATAAGTATTAGTATAACTAATATTTATATATATTAATATATATATCAAGTATAAGAGATTAGAGATTTAATAAATATATATCAAGTATATTAGTTTATTATTAATATTTCGTATACGGTACCTTTTTTTTAATATTCATATATAATAATATATATCATATATATTTTTTTTATAAATTTTCATATATATATATATAATATAAAATAGATTTATATTAGTTAGTATACTACTATACAATACGGCGCCGTTTCTATTGCAATAGGACTTTCTTTTTTATTTTTGAATGCATGTTAGTATGTTACTTGTTTTATTTAGTTGTATTTTTTGTTATAATCAAAAGTTTAATTAATTTAGATTGTAATGTTGAGAAAATTGAAATTTGAAAGCTCACAATTTTTTTTTTTTTAAAAAAAGTGGGTCAAATATTAAATTAAAAAAGATAAAAAAAATAATAAAAAAATCCGACTCCGCTCCGACAAGTCGGAGTCGGAGTCGGAGCGGATTTTGTAGGTCTCGGAGTCGGAGTTGGAGGTCGGATTCGACCTCCGACAAAGTCGGAGTCGGAGTCGGAGGTTGGGCCCTCCGACTCCGAAAGTGTCGGTGCTCAGCCCTAATCTCAACTCATCTCACTACTATTCAGTAACTTTAACTCACAAATTTCACTACTATTCACAACTCATCTCATTACTATTCACAATCCATCTCAACTCATCTCAGCTCATCTCAAGTCATCTTCGAATCCAAACATCTCCGGCGGCAGAGTAGCACCGCTCTTCATGGAAAGTAGATGACACAATTTAAATAATATGATGAAAAGATACAAGCAGCCATTACAAATATCCCCGCGCTCTAAAAAAACGCTCTTCCTTTTCTCTAAATCTTCGCTATAGATCCGGCTAGAGAGGGTGGGAGCTTCGGCTCCCTTCCCCCCTCCCTCCCTCTCTCTCTCTCTCCCCCTCTGTGCATTGTTCCATTTAGTGTTGTGTTTTTTTGTATTTTTTCAGGTCAAATAAGGGATAATCGTAGATCTAGAACCTTCGGCGTCTATAGACCCACACGCGCCCTTCCACGATATTGCCCAGCAGCCGATCTTCAAGTCCATCAAATGTGGCGCCAAATGGAGCTGCGAGTGGCCCGCACACGCATGACGAAAATCTCGGAGACGTTCAGCGCATGTCTCTCACGCACCACCGAAAAGCCCTCTGTCAACGACACGCGCTGCGCTTCTGGGGCCTTTGAGTCCGGGACTTCCAAGATTGACCGTCGATTTTCCTCACAAAGTGGAGCGTGTATTGCACGCGCCACAACAACTTCTTGGAGCATTGTTTTTCCATTTTCACAGTGTTATTGTATTTTATTTCATGTCTTGTATTTACTTTTTAGAAAAATAAAAATCTAAAAAATAGTGTCTTCGGAAATTAGTCCGAATGGAGTGGTCCTCCACTCCACTTAGGCGATGCTTATGGTGGGGTTGGTGCACCCTACTCCGCTTAATTGGGATATGAGATTTTGTCACCTGGTTACCGTTAACTCTGTCATGAACAAAGTTATGCGATCTCTTAGACTTAAGTCTTTAGAAATCTGCCGTCTAAACTAGACCATGTCAATCACAGAAGTGTATTGATAAACTATTAACGTTTGTAACTGTCTTGTTTTTAAGTCAATTTTATATGTTCTCTTTAATGAATGGAATTTGATTCGTTATTATAAAAAAAAAAATGACATTATGTGATAAAATAAAAAGTTTTGATGTTGGATTCGAAACTCACATCAACTCATCTCATCTCATCATTACAATTTTCTTAAATTCTCACACAAAATATAATAAATAATTCAACTTTTTCAAATTTCAAAACAATAATAATATTAAAAAATAATATTTTAATAATATTTTATTTAACTCTAAAATCATCACAACTCATCTCTGAATCCAAATGTAGTCAGTATCCATATTTTTAAAGGCATTATCTACCAATTACTCATCTTTTCTTTTCAACCACCTTGCAAAACATTGTTTGCTTTAAACTAAATGGATAGACTTTGAAGTGAAGAAAGATCTTTGTCCCAACTATCTGGCTCTTCTTTTCTGCTGGGGAAGCAACTGTACATGCAAGTGGAAGTTTTCTGGTGAAACCAGAGTTCACAAAACCTGGGTTTTGTATCAGTAAGTAAAAGAATATCCACGTAGTTAATCAATGAGCGAAATGGGTACAGGTTCCAGTGATGCTGGCTGGCTTAATCAGAAAGCACTAATCAATGCATTCAACAATTAGGAATAATAAAATTCTTGTTTGCCTAACAAGAAAATAATTATTGGGAACAGATTATGGTACAAGACTTTCAAACCCTGTTCTTGATAGCACAATGATGCCCTGAGCACTCAAGGAAGACGCCTCTCAGAAGAGGATGATTTTAGTCATGAAGATCGAGAAAATGTAAAACATCACGGCATTACGAGATTCCTTGAACGCTCCAATGTATTCTCTAGCTTTGTACGAGTCCAAAGATAAATCTATAAAAGATCGTCTTACTTTCAATTTACATGATAAAGATTAGTTGCCAGAACATCAAGTACCACATGTCATCTGAAGACTACAGTTTAGGAGTGAGACTGAAAGAAATGGCTCTAAAAAGAACATGTTGTAGCTTTGGATGGATCCGCTTCGAACATGTTGGGGATGAAGCAAAGGGCAATATCTTACAGAGTGCACAAATATAAAAGTCATGATTCAGTATTTTTAGATTCAACTAATGTTAAGTTTTCCCATATCTAACATCTCCCACGCAGCCTCTGATCTAGATCCCTCAGCAGCAGGACTGGACCCAAAATATGAGCTGACCTTGCTATTTGGAGATTTTGCAAAACCAATTTTAACTCTCTCCAGTTCTTTCTTCAGAGACTGATATTGACCTGTAACAATAAAGATAGGCATACCATTCAAAAAAAAAAGAAACACAGACAATATCATTACAAAGATGCATCCCATAATTTTGGTCAACTAAGAAATATATTAGATGCTCAATAACAAAGTGACATCAACTTGGCCAAAGGCCTGTAACCTGATTGGCATAAACCCCCAGCCTCCAGAATGGAGGTCTGGGGTTCGAAACCCCCCCTCCCCAAATGTATAAAAAAAAAACTTGACCATTATCAGCATCTTTTGGAAGGTGTTGAGATGAAATCCAAGCTTATAAATACCAAATGAAATCCAAAATCCTGGAGGTGGTAAATCTGATAGTTTCTCATGCTGTTTAAGTGATATCATCTTCCAAGCCATATTACCCCAATGCCTAACAAAACCCTATTCCAACAAGCCATGTGACCCATTTAAACCCATCATCCAAAAACCATGCCTTGGGAACAAAATTAGAGCAAATGAAATTTCAGAGTAAAAGTGATCCAAAAACTAATGACTTTCCATCTAACTCCAGTATATTTTTCTGAATAATTTGAATTCAAGCAACAATTTTGTCCAATACAATTCTCTCGTTGCATAAAAATAATTGCTTCTTGCTAGATTATGTACTGTTAAAGATCAAAGCTAATGAAGTTCTTAACGTTGTTCTATAGAAACACTTTTTTTCCACAAGAGTTGATTGGAACTAATGATGACCGCACCTAAAAAACATTTTGAAACCCTTTCAAAAGAGAAATAACACCAGATATATGTCTATTTACATATATATTTACAAAAATAAGAAGCTAAAAAGATTCTAATACAATATCATTCTACCAAACTTCGAACCAGGAAGTCCAAAAGCACTACCACGAACCAATTCATACTTCTTAGACAGCAGACTCTGTCAAACCCACTTTCAACTTAATGACAGTGTTCATTTAGTCAACTTTCTTTTTCAAGAAAACATTCATCAGTCATGAACTAGTTCATGCGTCTTACAACCTATCATCCTCACTTGAGATCAGATTTTTTGAGATGTTTTGGAAACCTTTGCTAATTCTGTAAAGTAAATTCTAAGAGTATTGTGAATGACTAATTTAGTTATTCCTCTATCACATAAATGATGCAGCTATGAGCCTATGATATTGGTTTTGTAGGACTAAAGCTTAAGCTGAAAGGTCGGATACACTCTTATTATCATTTAAAATAATAAAGGTTCACATTATATTGGGTTTTTTTTAGGCCATCCTTTAGTTTCCGACTTGCCCTTAGGAATGAGTGAAAAGATATAACTTACGTTCCATGATTAATTTGTCTTGCCGCAATCTGGCCACCTGCTGCTTTAATTTGTAGTTTTCCATGGACAGAGCAGCACGCTGCTGAAGAAGAGCAGCAACTCTGACTCCCAAATCTAATTCCAAAGTCTGGACAATGAGGCAAAACATATTAACTTCCAATAGCTTCCATGAAGACAGAATTCATCAAAAAGGATACAAAAAAGGAAAATAAATTCTAAGCATGATGTACATGATGCATGGGAAGCATAATTAATAACAGAAAAAAATGGATCAATCCCATGTAGTCAATTGGTTGAAATGTCACATAGCAATATGCCACAAGATTCACAATGAAAATTTGTGGACATGTGCAAAGCTTTAGAATGCAGAATAATCAAATATTGATGAGCGAGGGCAACATAATAACAACTGTGAAAGAGGTGAGGAGAATACGTATAGAGATATATACTTTTTGCGACTTTTGGCTAAAAGACACCAACATATATATTATCCAGTGTGGCATAATTTACCAGAGAGGTTCAGGTAAGCTTGGTTACATATATCATTGATTTTTTTAATAATGAGAGAACCTTTTCCATGCTACCCCCAACAAAGAAAGATCCGATCATATCTTGATGAAGCAGCAGATAGTTCAATATCATCTCATATTTATGTCCCAATGATTACCTGCAAAACATCTACAGTTCTTTCCAGTTCAGCAATATACTGGAGTTTACGAACCCTTGAACGCTGCCCAGAGTGCCTGTAAGATGTCATCCAACGAAATTTAAAAAGGAGCACTAATACATTAGCAAATGAATGGCCATAGGCTCATATATAAAGATATCTTAGTTTGAATGTCAAGATTCTTGGATTTTGTAATCCAACTATATGGGAACTGTTGGGGAAATTTAACTGTAAATTGACAGGCACATAATATAATGTGACAGTAGCACATGTTTACACTGGCAGTATAGAAACTCCCTAAATATACACATTTAGTAGGAATGATTTCGTCCCTAAATCAACATTCCAAAATCCCGGATATTTCATAAAGAAAAAATCTACACAACCTCCCATCCTCCACACACCACACATTTTTTAAATTTTATTATTTTTTTCTTTCATCAAATTTTTAATATATGAATAATGAATAGATAAATAAAATTATTTTAAAAAGAATAAACTCAAAAAAAAATTTTAAAAAAATATTAAAAAATATAAAGATTTAAAAAAAAAGGTGGTGTGTGGAGGTTGGGGAGGTTGTGTAGCATTGCTCTTTCATAAATACATCCGTAGAAACTTTCTCCAAGGAAAAGAACAAAGTTCATTCTGGCAGGGCATTTTGATGCTGCCATGCTAGTAATTGAAGATCAAAACCATTATAGGGATATAGTAAATAAAATTACAAAGTGTCATATGCACATATAAATATGAACAGTAAAACCACAGCAAGGCATCACCCCTGCGAATACACAAAAAATAAACATGTACAAACTTGCCTAATTAACATTGTTTAAGAAAACATAGGTATGTCTCTATATCATCGTATAGTTGATTTTTTTTTTTTTATAAAAAAAAAAAAAATTATCGCCTATTTGAGCCATTTTTCCCCTACTTCAGATAACTTTGTCAAATAGAGTGCAACTTTTGTTCTTTTTTCCTTAGAAACTCTATTCCCAATTTAGAGCACTGGCACCTGAGTTATTACAAGAAAGGACATATTTGATCATGGAGACACGTGAAGGCCTTAGAATCTTTCATAGCATTGTTCTCTTAGCATTTGGACCATTTAACTTGTTTTTTGTTTCTTTGGTTTATACTTGGAAAGACAAAAAAGGTGCAGGAAGGTTATCCGTTGGCTGCACACCATGCATTTCAACAGAATTTAAGCAAGTTAATATAAGCAAGATGTTGAAAATAACTACAACTACCAGAAGTGTCCAGATCATCACAACGACGCGCACATACACAACAAACAATTCTATTAACACAAATTTGCCCATGACAATAACATACTAATTAAACCAAATATAGTAAACCACTTCCTTGTGAATTTTGAAGAATATATGCTTAAGACATGCCTATGATGGAATTCAACAAGCGGGTTCGAGTTCTAACCGTTTTGAATCCTTTTTCTCTGTGTTCAGCCCGACGATTGAATGATAATCATCTCCTTTCAAATCAGAGTGAGCACTTGCAGAATTGTGAAGATTCCCATCTACATAATGCATAGAATCCTGGGAATCATATTCTGACAATGCTGAAACTAAGGCATTCTCTACAGAGGTTAAATTGCTTTTACGACGAGGGGAATTAGGACCATAGGTACAAGCTGACTCCAAAACATTACAAGTCTCATTAACAACCGAGTTCTCAGCATCTTTACTAGGGGTCAGACTTGGAAATGCGTCTGCAAGAGCATCCAAAAGTGCAATAGAGTCGCTAACTGATCGGCGATGTGACATTCCTTTGGAGTTTGAGTCTGCCTCACTTAACAAGTCATCAAGCCATGCTGGCTGCTCTTCTAGGATGGAGCTTTGGGAGGAAGACTTATGGTGCAGCGAGTATGATTCAGTGATGTGCAAGGGTTGAAAGACAGAGTCATGAAGTGGGCCAGCAATGGGTTTCTTTTGAATTGGGCAGCGTGGAGGGAGGTGAGCTTGCCTTGACATAGTGAAGACTCACAGGGTGCACGTCGGCTACTAATTATTTACCATGATTAAGCTTCTTTCTGTCTCTTTTATGACCAAAACAGGAGACAACATTTTCCTCCCCCTATGAGCTTAATCCCATGTTTCTGCCACCAATCTAACCTTAACTTGAAAACTTTACAAGAGGAAAAAAGATCATAAACTTGGAGAAAAAAAAACAAAACAAAAGGGACAGAACCAATAAACTGAAGGGAAAAAATGTTTATAGAATAACCTTAAAAAAACAATAAATTTTTCCTCAAGATTAAACGTACAGAAAATGTTCTCCAGAACTTTCAATCAGAGTACCCACTTGAAGTTTCTTATCCCCCTTTCCTTTTTTCTTTTTTTTCCCCCTCTTTTCCTGTTGTTGGCAATTAAAAACATGTTCAAAAGTTTTCTCTTTTCATTCTTTGATTCTTTGGCCATTGGTTTTCCTTTGTTCCCACAATCAAACCTCTCATGAACACTCAAAACTCTCGATTCTTTTCCTTTGATTCACTTTATTAGCAATCAAACATAAGTTTAAGATATACTTCATAAATTCTGCTAAGAAAAAAGAGTATCGTGATACCATAGTACAGGGGAGAGAATCCACATTGAACATATAATAGAAAAATTAAGGATAAATAATTTAACTTTAAAATCAATGCAACAGTTACACTATTCAATGGGAATCAAATCCACCAGAGACTAAACGGAAGGGAAAAAAAAAAAAACACGCACACGCACAAAAGATCCAAATTTTAGAGGGAAAAGGAAAACTTTAAGAAGAACTCTGCAGTATGAAATCCAGACCAAGAAGCTCCACCAGAGACTAAACGGAAGGGGAAAAAAAAAACACGCACACGCACAAAAATCCAAATTTTAGAGGGAAGAGGAAAACTTTAAGAAGAACTCTGCAGTATGAAATCCAGACCAAGAAGCTCCAAACCAAAAACCCACAACCAAATCAACTCTTTAAACCAAGAAAAGGAAGCAACAAATTCTCAAATCCACTGTTTCGGAGTCTTTATGTTCTTCCGAGGAACTTTGGCTTACCTTTCCTTTCCTCTTTATTTCTTCAGTTTTACAAAGAGGGAGAGATATGACAACGAAGGAGTAGGTGGAGGACAATAACTGATCCTTGGGAAAATGAATCCTGGGTCTGCGTCTCTCTCTCCCTCTCTCCGAGAGTATCATGTACAGAGACGCTCCCACTTGCTGGGTTACAGAAGGATGTAAGTGTACGGATAGTGGTGGGTTGGCATTGGGTTTGGTTCAAGTTTTTAGCACTTGTCAGCCTTCACATTCTGTCGTAAAAGTACTGACAATAATTAAAGTAAAGTAATGTACATTATGCAGTTCATAATCTTTTCTCCTAATATTCTAATTCATTTAATCTCTTTTTTTCCAAATTTGTGTGTATATATATAAGTAAAGATATGGACGATTGAGGTACCAAATCTAATTTGTTTGGTGTAATAAACATTAAACAACTCTGTGCTTATGATATCTCTGATTTTCTGTCTTCCCTTTTCTTTTTTCTGAGCTGTCTTTCTTCAAAAGAAAAGTTCTGTGAACAGAGAACCAAACAAAGGAGTATAGAAAGCCACTTAACTTTGCTAGAATTCTCTTTTGATTTTTTAAAATTTTAAAATAATAATATTAAAAAATAATATTTTATTTAATTTTAAACTTTCATCACATCTCGTCTTATTAAACGGGATCTCATTATTTTCCAGCATAACAAAGATTTTAGGAAAAAAAAAATGGTCAAAATAATCTAACTTTCAATTCAATTATCAAAACATTTTACATCAACTTTTGTAACAAATAAAAAAAAATCACGAAATTAAAAAAGATTTAACAAAAATTCCTTCCCAAACATATTTTAACGGAGATCTCACCACTTTTTCAAGAGTAATAAAACCAATTCGTAAAAAAATTTCAATTTTTTTAAGTCTTACTTTAATAATTTCGTAAAATGCCCCGATACCACCATGGATAAATGATCCCATTTCTGAAAGTAAATGGGATCATAGTTATGCCAAAAACAAAACTATCAACTTGCATAAAAAGAAGGCAACTTTCATGCTGTAAAGAGCGTAAAGATCATTAATGTTCTTGATTCCAAAATTATAATTTCTGAAAAATTAAAGTTTTCGTGTTCTTACTTTCAAAATGTCATGTTAGAACTATTGTTCAAGATACGGTATTTAGAATATCTCAAATTATTTATAAATAATATAATATATAAATATTAATAAATCATTTATAAATAATAATAAATTATGCCAAACACTGTTTAAACTTTAAATCTCAGATGATCATCATTTTTAAAGGATTATTGTCCAGGTGTCCCTCGCCATTTCTTAAACTTATGATTGGCAACGACATCTAAAAGTCCACATATCTTATTATATAAGATTTCATTATCAAACTTTTGGGGGGGGGTTTGGTGTGTGCTACAAGTTGCCAAGTGGTACTACCTTTTTACAAGTTGGTTAAAAGTTGAAACACCTTCTTATTAATTATTTTAAATTTATTTATTTTATTTTAAAAATTTCTATACATCATATTATCATTAGTTTTATTTTATTAAATATAATGTGACATATTTATTATTATTAAATAATTATTTATTATATATTTTTTTATTATCTAATAATAATAAATATATCACATATTATTTAATATAATTAAAATAAAATAAGAGTGTAATGTATAATATTATAATTTATTTTAGTTTATGTCATCTTCTGCGCAGGAAATCAATACCCAATTGGTCCCGGGGACTTTATCATCACCTCGATTGAAAGCTCAATTGACTCTTCGCCCAATTAAATTAACAAACGTCTTAAATATGCTAAGAGTAATGTTAGAGAATAGTTATTATAATAGTATATATTTTATATTTACTGTATGGTTGCTTCTAGTTAATTATTCTTAATATTTATTTAAAGATATGTGTGATCTGGATGATATCATATCATATGTATAAAATAGATACTCTCAATAATAATTTCTATTTATATTTTTTCATATTTTAATGCATATTCAAAAGAAAATATTGAAAATACAAAAGTTATGGACGACGAGTTTGAGTCAGAGGTACAAAGAAATTTGATAAAAACAAATTTATTTATAAATTGACATTATATTCGTTAGATACATTTGATAATAAAAATAATTTTATAATTTAATATAACACAAAGGACTGATGTTGGAATCATGATGTCTCTAAATTTTTAATAGAAATGACAAAATCCTCGTATTATTATCTCATGATATGTACCGTTCATTTATTTACATCCCTTCTATTTATATATTTTAATTATATAAAAATTTTATAAAAATAAATTTATAAATTAACATACGTTAAAGCTGTAGTACTCCTCGTGAAGCAGCTAAACAATAAATTAAAAAGTTGGGGAAAGTAAATAGCGTGTACTGTCGTGGACTGATTTGGACGAGAAACACGGGATGCTCATTAAATCTCAAAGTTAAAAGATATTTTTATGAATATAAAAAAAATTTAATTTTTAACTATTTTATTCACATAAATTTTTATATTAAAATATTTATTTTTTTATTATATAACAATAAAATAATATAAGATAATTTTAATTTTAATTATTTACATCAAATCTTCATATTAGATTATATATTTATTCATTATCTAGTAATGAATAATTAATAATTTTAAAAATATTTAATTTTTTAATTATTAATTTATTTAATTTTATTATATTTTACTATTCTACCTATTATATATTAATTAATAATCATATTCTTATTAAATTAATATATCACTAACTCAAATTAATATACCAATTGTGATAAAATATATTATAGAAAGAAAATGATAGATAAATAATTAATAAAGTATGTATTTGATGTATGTACAGTAACTTTCAAATTTGAAAAAAACTTTAAAAGTCACTGTAACTAAATTCCAAATATTTAGAATTTAGCTAATCCATTGTGAGTATATTTTACTCACTAATAACTAAATACTCAATAGATTTAACTTTTAACTAATTCATTGAAGATACTCTTAGGGGGTTTAGGAGACCGCTAAAATATATATATATATATATATATATATATATATATATATATACACGCATTAACGATAGGCACGTTTGTCTAGTTAAGAGAAATTATTTTTAAAAATTAGTAATGTCTATAAAAGATAAAAATAATATAATTTTTTATTTAAAACCAATTAGTTGGTAGTTTAATATATCGAAGAAGACAAACAATCAGACAATGATCGTGAATGCTAAAGATAACTTAAATAAGCATGGCATTCAGGATTAATTCATTTTTCACTGAAAATAACAACATATACTTACTTTGAAGCAAATACATCAATATTATATCTAGAGCCATAATATAATATTGTTGGTGAAGATATATATATATATATATATATATATGAAATTTCAGGACTGCCATCTTTTTAAGTAATATATATGTGCTTAAAATGTTTTGGTCACGCCTGACCCATTTACACCAAAAGACAAATAAGCTTTCACTTAAACGGATACAAAATACATATAACAATGGTAAAAAAGACATAACACACAAAACATGAACTACTCACACGGATGAACAAAAACAACACAGGTGACCCATTGCCTCGTTTGTTTTTACAGATGAGTTGAGATAAAAATTAAAAGTTGAATAAAATATTGTTAGAATATATTTTTTTAATATTATTTTTGTTTTGAGATTTGAAAAAGTTAAATTATTTATTTTATTTTATGTAAGAATTTAAAAAAATTGTAATGATTAAATGAGAATAGTTGTGAAAACAAACAAAGCACTAACACAATATGATTGACTCATTGACACAAATCAGCAAAACAAAATAAATGGAAAAAAAAAAACCAGATTTTTCAAAAGGGACAAAAACATAATAAGACCAAGCAAGACAGGGCATCAATAAAAAAAAATAGAGAAAAAAAAGTGTCAAACACTAATTACACATTAATTACCATTCATTCCTGTATAGTTACTTTTAAGATATAAGGGATATATATGTATTGTTGTATTTTGTAAATGAATAAGATAAATAAATACTATAACTACAAAGTTATTATATAAAAATAATCTTATAAATTAATGTTATTTGATATAATTTGTCAAATTATAAAATTATTTTTATTATAAAACAAATCTGATAAATCACATGAAACCACGTAATTTTATGAAATTATTTTTATATAATCTCTATTTGTAACTGTAGGGTAAGGGGATTTTTCCCCCTTAGGCCCTAAAAACAAACTTACGAAGAACCATTAGCGAGGCTAGTTTGAGGGCCCAACCGAGTCCTACGACCCTCAGCTAAAGGGAGTCAATGGGCCCTTAGCAAGGTATTCGGTCCATGGGTATAACTCGCCCATGAATAAACTCTCTAGAAGAGAAAGTGGACAATTGGGGCAGAGGAGACTCATTGTCTTGACACCACCCTGATGACAAACTACCATTGGGAATCTATCCAGGCAGGTGGGCGAGAAATATAGAGAATTCGTAACTTTTTTACGGCAGGCATGAAGAGGCTTAACAGGAAATAATGAATATCTGCAGGATAAAGTGAATCAGGAAGTCACTTCACATTAATGACATCACTATCCAAACTCCATGCCGCATTAATGATATCGCCCCAGAAGACACGCCACATTAAATGATTATGACAAATGAACAGTATAAAATATACAAGTCTCTCAAAGTCATGGACGAGCTGTCCTCACCCGAAACTTAGTATAAAAGTCGATCTTCAAGTATGAAGAAGTTTTTCTAATTCTTCTAAATTTATACACAAATTACTAAGGAGATATATTAATTTTAGTATTGGAGACTCTTCAACTACCACCAAAGCTCTCATTCTCCGTGTTTGCTTAAAGTGTGTAGATGATCATCACCTCATCTCTGTCTAACAAATCAAATCAGGCCCACCAGCAGAAGTACTTCAACTTGGTAGAAGAATACATTCTATTTCTGGGTGGTGCTGCGAGCATCGGAATTTATTTATAGTCTCGTGATCGAGAGGCTGGCTAGATAATTATTGCCATCGGAATACATTCAGCGGGATTGACACTCAGATTGATTTCACCTTCCCTTTCATATATTCCCCCACCAAAATCTGTAATATTAGATATAAATTTTAAATAAATAAATTTTATATAAATATTTTATAGAAAAGTAGATCTTATTAATAAAACACAGCTTAAAGCATTTCATCTTTGAATAATGCTATATATTGAGTCAAGTGTAAACTTTCTTCGCATGGCACCATCGTGGTTTGTTAAAAGAAAGCACACAAAGATAAAAGAGATTAAGGGCTTCGTTTGGAACCATAATTCATCTCAACTCATTCCAACTCATCTCAACAATTTTTTCAAATTTCAACACAAAATATAATAAACAATTCAACTTTTTCAAATCTCAAAATAATAATAATAATAATAAATAATATTCTAACAATATTTTATTATCTCAACTCAACTCAACTCAACTCAATTCACTTCAACATCCAAACGCAACCTAAGGAATCTACCATTTTAGTCTTCATTTTTTTATATTTTAAACTGAAACCTTTTCAAGCCATAAGTTGTCGGGGAAGCTGATCTACTCTCTCGCCGACGAGTCCAGGACAGTACCACTTCACTTGTCATGGATCCAAATAGTTCAACAAAACTTCTCCTTGACCAACTTCCTAAAGCAACCTTTTTTGAGAACTTTGATCTCTATCAAAAGGATGGCTTCTGGTACAGACCCCGTTACCTTGAAGCTGCAGTCGCCTGCTACTCGCGGTTTGAAGCTCGTGACGACGATGTCATCTTGGCGTCTGCCATGAAAACGGGAAGCACGTGGCTCAAAGCCCTCTGCTTTTGCATTATGCAGAGGCAATGTTGTGAAGGTAATAATGGTAAGAAGGTTCCCGAGGACCTTTTGGCCGTACGCCACCCTGCATTCTATGTGCAGACCTTAGAAATCCAGGTTTACACTGCAAACCCACCTCCCGATCTCTCGGCCGGTATGGAGTCCACGAGACTCTTTCACACTCATATGCCTTATAGTGCTCTGCCTGAATCCATTAAGAAGTCCAAGTGCAAAATTGTTTACATCACTCGGAACCCAAAAGACACATTGGTTTCAATGTGGCACTTCTTCAACAAGCTTAGGACGCCTGAACAAGGTCCATATCCTTTAGAGCACGTGTTCGAGAGCTTCTGCAATGGTGTTTTCCATTTTGGGCCACTTTTTGACCATGTTCTACAGTATTGGAACGAGAGCTTGAAGTTGCCTCACAAAATACTTTTTCTGAAGTACGAGGAGCTGCAGAGGAACCCAAAAGAACAAGTGAAAAGGCTTGCTTCGTTTCTGGGAAAGCCATTTGCCGAGGAGAAAGAGGTTGAAGAGGTGATACGTGGGTGTAGCTTGGAGAGGCTAAAAGCCTTGGAAGTAAACAAGGATGAAGTGGATCCCTGGGTTGGGATGCCGAACAGTGCATTTTTCAGGACTGGAGTTGTTGGGGACTGGAAAAACATCTTGACAAAGGAAATGAGCGAGCGCCTTGACCAAATTACCAGCATGAAACTGAAGGGGTCTGGCTTAGATCTTGATGATGCTCTAGAGCCTTCATGTGTAGCTGTAACACAGTAAACTTCAGTCCCGTCATCCAATAGAATATATCAGTAGGCTTGATTCCTTGAATAAGAGATGCTGCTGCTTTCGTTATTCCAGCGTGATCACCTCGTTATGTTTGTGTTTTGCAGCATGCATACGCTGCTTGTCATCAATGTGGTACTAGGTTTCACAGTTCATGAGATGCATGGGCTTATAAATCAATTACTTGATCGAGCAATTAGTACTGTTTCCACATTTCTGGATCAGTTTTAATGAAATAGAACAAAGTTGATCCAAACATGGCTTTAAGCTTCATGCGATTCCATTTTTCTGGTTCCTCATATGAATTATTGTATTGAATTGCCTACGTACATGGCCGATTCATGTCCCTGAAACCTTGTTTCAGACCACCAAGAAAGTTGTCTGGCATTTCACCGTGATTCTTTAATTTGTACTTACAATATTATTGCTACGAAATCACGACCACTTGTACCAAAAGTTGAAGGAAAAAACTACTTTATCCTCTCAAATTTACCGCTCAATTTGACCGCTTGCCAATTTTTTTTTATTTAGTAATTAAAGAAGTGATTTTAAGTGTATTAGAATATTTTTTTTACTTTTTTAAAATATTTAAATATATTAAAAAAATGAAAAAAAAAAACAAAAAAGTGAAGAGCAGTAAGATTGAGCGAGCTACTCTGGATGGCAGAATAGCCCGACTCAAAGTTTAAACTGATGAAAATAAGTGGATTTAATTATTTCTATCATATTTGTAACACTCCTCTTGTATATGGGTTAAACTTCCCCTCAATTAGTGAGTTTAACGCATGAAATATTTAATTATATGGAGTAAAGTGTAGAGTCGGTATTCAAACTCAAGATCTAACATCAATATTATATGAAATCACTACTTATTTTAAAAGCTTAAATTGATAAGAAACGACGAATTTAATTCTTTCTGTCACATTTATAACAATTGCATTGATTAATTTCCTGGACCCTAAACTTAATGGATTCTTGTGACGTTCACACAAGCTTTTTCAAGAATTTCCTGCAGTGGCTCAAGATACCTTAAATATTAATATTCTTGATATATTAATTAATAATTTACTTTTTACTTAAAATAAAATAGAAAATAGAATTATATATTAATTAATAATTTAATTTTAATTTTATAAATTTAATTATTATTAATGAAATAGAATAAGGTAAAAAATAATAGACTATTTATCAAAATTGAAATGGATAATACAGACTTTAATTAAGATAATTAGATAAGATAGTGGTTGTTGAAAATGATTAAAATATTACTTTGATGAGTGAATAGTGTCTAGTCAAAGATGACTAGGGAAATTCTGTAGCTCATATGTTGAGCTTTCCAATATGAAGATTCATTGGCATCTCTAAAGAGCCATTTGCATTCACCAACTTAAAAAAATGGAAAATTGAGAATATAATTGAGGGAGCTGAGAGATCATAATAGAACGTAAGAATTATTAGATACAATCATCTCTCTCTCATATCTTCCAAAGAAACAAAAAACTATCCATCTTTTCTCTAGAAAATTGATTCCTCCCAGGAGGAGACCCTCTAGTCGTCCTTCACTCCTACGTACTCTACTGATCGTATATATACTAATTATAGGAGCAAAGGGGAGATTTTCGTTTTCAATATAATAGGAAAAAGCAATGTGCTTGGTACAGCTTTTTCCTACTCCACGCTAAGCCCAATCAACCAATACCGTTTACACATACATCACAGGCAAGTTTAAAACAGGGGTTAAAAAACAGAGAAAGATAGGCTAAAAAAAAGTGAGAAAGAGAGAGAAAAGAAGGAAGGAAAAGGAATCACACTTAGCGTGATCCAGTCCACACCACCTTCTTCTATACAAACAAGCAGGCTTTCCTGATTTCACGTTGAATGTCTGGGGCGTTTTCCCACACTCCAAACACAATTCTTTACCACCCCCAAAGCACCAAAAGATTCCATTCAATGTCCTGAAACATTAAAAAAAGAAGGAAAGAAAGAAAGAAAAGAAAAGAAAGAGTCACGTGAGTGCTGCTTCACTTGAGACTTGAGAGTTGGATCAGATCGAGGGAAAGCATCTTCAAAGGGGATGTTTTCACACCAGCTTGACTTTAAAACATGGAGAACAGTCGAGCAAACAAAACGACAATTTTAGATTTGGATCTTCCTATGTTTATGTGTCATGTTCAGTATGACTTAAAAAATTAATCGAATCTTAGTATATATAATATAACCTTGTAAAACAATACTAAAACACCATCTATACTCACAGCAAAGGCTCGGTCGTGGTTGCATCCAAGTTGACTAATCTAGATATGATATTTTTTCCTAAAAAAAACAAATGACAAGAAGGATTATAGTTTTTTTTTTTCAACAAAGGAACAAATCTGTAAGTGACACGGTGGCACAGAGTCGAGCTTCACCGATAATCTCAGGGCTAGTTAACTACTCTCCAATGTGACTGAACCACACTTTTTCAACTCTAAAACTTCGACAAAACATTTAGCAAACCCCATCGTCAATGGATTTGAAATCATATTCCATTTAGCAGACATGTTGTCCCAACTTTACAACAACTGGCCTAATGGAAATGAAGTCATATTCCAAATTCTAAGATTTATTCGGATCGATCATTTCAAAGCCTGCCACTAAAAGCAATGCTAAATAAGTACAAATTCGGAGCCCCCAAGTCCTCCCAAATATTCCCATCACAAACCTAAAAGTTTCCCATCAACAAACCACCACATGTTGATGGTAGAACTTTAATTTTTTTGTGCAAAAAAGGGTGGGGCCCCCACCAAACAATTTAGTTCAATGAAACAAGCTAAAGATAACCAAGTATGCTACCCATATGCCATGTTATGGAAAGAGATTTTGCAAATTGAGAAATGTTTTAGCCAAAATCTGATGTATCTTTATATGATATTTCAGATTGTAAAATTATTTTTATTGTATTGTAAATCTAACGTATTACATAAAGCTAGGGGTGTCAAATAGTGATAACAGATCGTGTTCATGTCGTGTCAAGACATGTATATTAGACTATATGGGTCAACCCGAATACTACAAGTTAAGTTCACTGTGTTAAAATCTCAAATCCCAACACAACCCATTAACATAACGGGTTGACACGACACGATATGACCTGTTAGTGAATACTACGAAATAGGTTAACACGACCCAACCTAACCCGTTTCAACCCGTTTATGTAAATGGATTGAACAGACCCAAAATTAACCCGTTTGACCTGATTAAATTTAGCGCATAATTTTATATAAATGTTAAAATCACAATATCTATAAAAAATTATAAAACTAACTGCAAATCCAAAATTACAATCCAAACAAAAAAAATATTGAAATTGAAATCCCAACAATTTTACTTTTAGGTATAAGGATATAATTGTAACTTTAACTTTCTTAACGGGTTGACCCGTTACCAACCCGTTAAGCAATCATGTCTTAACGGGTCAACCTATTTACGACTCGAACCCGTTAAGACTAAACTCAAATCTGAAATTATCGTAGTCGTATTGAGTTAACGGGTCGTGTAACATATTGCAACCCTTACATAAAGCTATTTTAGTTCGTGAGTTTACTTTTACGACATTTCTTTATGACTGTAACACTTTTCAAACAAATTTGGGTAGCCCATCCAAAGTCTTAATTTCCAAATTAAAAGCCTCCACCAACCATGCATATATATAATGATGGGTAATAAAAAACTATATGTGTTGTATCATTTGGATGATATATAGTGATATTTATCTGTTTTCTTAGGATTTATGAAATTTTATAATATCCCTCTTTATTATTTCTATCAATCTGAGTTTTAATATTAAGGAAATCACTAAACTGGATCCTTAGCAAGATTGAGTTCCAACCTTATGAATGAATGGCAATTAGCTGCACAGGCAACTGCAAATTCAAAGTAATGGGTCCCTTAGAAGATATTGAGTTACGTGTCAAGAACCAATTGGCTAGCTATATTAACTGACATTTCAGTTAATCCAATCAAGCACGGCCACGTACCACATTCCCAAGAAACTCTCTCCATTCCTCTTTAATAACTCCAGAAACTGACCGCAGCAGTTTCTTACAGTAAAGAAGAGAGTACACAGGCTCGGTCTTTTAACTCGGCTTGAACCGGGTCAACTCAGCCTAGTGCAAGAAAGCGAGTAATAAAGTGCAAGAAGCGTACCGAGTTCAGTTCATTCCCGGAAAACAACGTCATCGGCGATCTCCATCAACGGCTTCAAGCAATCCGGCGAGAACTTCCGGGCGAACAAAAACGAATAGCTCGAGTTCGATTCCCTCAACTTGTACACAAGTTCTGCCGAAACTTCCTCCGGCGCGTACAGATGGGGGTGTCCGTCAAAACTGTCCGTCCAGTTCACCCGCGTAAGCGTGTAGTGGGTACAACCTTTCGGGTCCTCCATGGACAAAAGCGTCGGAAAGTAGTGCTCCTCGGGGTAACAGGAGTCGATGTTCAAGCATGGCAGCCTGAACTTCCTCCACAACCTGATGTCTCTTAGAACCAGCAAGGCGTGTTTACGGGTCAGCGTGAAAAACTGAGATCCGACCCTGAATTGCTCGAATGGCACTTCGGGAAGCATGGCGTTATCACCACGAGCGATGTAGCGATCGGGTAAGTTGGGATCGTCTGAGAGTATCTCGATGAAGCTTTGGTCCTTTAGGAAAGGCGACGAGAACACATCTTTTAAGGAGGACAGGGTGTTGCGGAAAAGGAAGTTGTGGACGAAGCGGAAGGAGTGCAGCGGGATGCAGTGCTGAGACACGAGGGCGAAGTACGAATTCAATGGGTCATCGAGGATGGCCACGGCGAGGAGTCTACGAGCGGCGGAGATGAGGGTTGGTGACGCTCGCTCCGTCTTCCTTGCTTCCTTGATGAATCGGCCTTGGAAAACGCCGCCGGGAGGGGTGATTTTGACGGAGGGATCGGCGTGGACGTAGATGTTATAGAGGTGACGGTTGCCATGGAAGAACTTCTCCCACAAGGGGGCGAAAGAGAGATCAGAGTTGGTGAGGAAGAGGAAAGCAATCTTGGGCTTGGGGTTGGTGTTCGTGCCTAAGTGAGAGTGCGTGGAGCGTGTTCGTGACGAGGAAGAAGAGGAGGAAGCGAGGGTGGCCTTGCGGAAGAGCGCGAGGTCATCGAGCTCGTCCGGGTGCGGGAGTGGGACGTCTTTGGGAGGGAGGATTTGAGGGGCGAGTACAAAGAGAAGAGGCAGAGAGAGCAAGAGAAGGAAGGAGAGAACAAATGGGGTTGATGAGAACATGGTGTTTGGATAATGGAGAAAAGAAAAAGGAAAAAACTTGGGAATGAAGGGGAAAACAGAAACTGAATGCTTTAGGGATTGAATCTGATAGCAGGAAAGGGGGGACAAAATCAAGGGTAGAAGTGAACACTGAACTGGAAGTGATGACTGATGAGGAAAGAAGATAGATGTGAAGAAATATAGAAAAGTGAAAGGGATAAACAAAAGATTGACTTGCAGGTTGTGATGAAGTATCAAGGGCCTCGCTCGTTTCAGAGATGAGATGCCACGTTTGTTTGCAGATATAAAGATAGAGTTTTTGAGATGAGTTGTGCTTTACAGGAGCACACATCTAAAATATGAAGATAAAATGGTAAGATAGACATATTTTTAATTAGTGTACGAGAATATGAGATTTATATTTAGAATTTTTTTTTTTTTTTGAGATATATGTGTAAATAATATTAAAGAAAAATTTTAGATATAAGTTTAATATTTTTATATTTTATTTAAAAATATGTAATTTTATTTATTTATTCTTATATTTTATTAAATATAAAATATAAAATGTGAAAATAAAAAAATAAAAATAAATATTTTTTAAATGATATGTAGAGCGTGACATTTTTATGTAGTATATCTTATTAAAATATGTTAAATATAGATTATATAATATAAAATTGTGTTTATTTATAAAAATAAGATGAAATTAGTTTGTTTTTTTTTTGAAGTATTTATAATAGTGGGATTCACAATTAATAATATTATTTTATTATATAATCTGCTTGCTGAAATGAATTCAAGCCCGCGCATGAACAGTATTATCTGGTTTGAGCTTGCTTTCCGGCGTTTTCCTGGGTAGTTATCCAACGTTTGTCTCTAATTTTTTTTTCTTTCCTTTTTTTTTTGTTTCTTGCTTCCTCTATTAAAAAATTATGTGTAATCATTTTTTCTTTTTATCAAATATTTTGCTGAGTCATTAGAAATATTTGTAAGAAAAGAAACACAACCTCATTTAAAAAATATTATGCTAAAATATTTCTATTTATAATCTTTTTATCAAATATTTTAAAGAGTCATTCCTAATATTTTGTAATGATTTTTACTACTTATTAATATTACACCATACACTTGTTAAGAAAAAAAAATATTAAAATAAATATGTGATGTAAAAATAATGAATAATTTTTTTTTAATATTTAAAGTTATTCTTGTGAGATTTGTTATACATAAATTAATGTGTTAATACATCCATTACTGTCAAATCTATTTTAATTTTAAAAAAATTAAAAATACCAATCAATAGGTTGAAGCTGTTTTCTTTATTGTTTATTGTTTTCCTCCCTTCATTTATCAAAAACAAATTATTATACCCTACTTTTTATCAAAAAAAAGTTGCAACCCATTAGGAATCCTCATAAAAAAATATTAAACACAATCTGATTTAAGAAATAGATTTCTAAAACCCAATAAGTAAAAATAAATAAATAAATAACAAATTCAATAACGTAATTCATCTACCATTTCTCATTAAATAAATAATTTGTCTAGCATGATGAAATATTGAGCAATCCACATCAACATTCGTAACATGTTTAAATTCATAGCTCGCATAAAATATATCAATTATCCAAAATAAGGATAATTTCAATGCCAACAATAAAATATCAGTATTAAATACATGCGTAATCCTTAAATAACACCATTAATGGCCACTCATTGCTTCCCACATAAATGACAATCTTATCTCTAATCATAGCCATATTGTTTTGGGTTTCAGTCGACAAGTTACATTACCATATGAGGATGTCCCGTCACCAACCGCATGCTCAATAATTGGTAGAGCCATCGTAATCCACATCTGAAATATTCAGTCATCGGGAGTGACTGTTCTAATAAAGTTGTGCAGCACACAACACGCTGTAATAATGAATCTTTGCCGCCTAATGAAATATTCAGTCATCGAGCCTCGACGCTGCATCTCAGTGTCAAGATACTCCTCCTCATCCGAAAATGGTGATGGTTGGGTGGACGCATGGTAGAGTGTGTCTATGGAAATAACGGCGCCAAAAATAGCACAAAAGTCTGCATATCGTGGACAATTCGAGGTAGGGAACTTATTTACTTGTAACTTGACCTGGGTAAGAAATTTTAAATTCAATATATTAAGGAAGGATTAAGGCGGGAAAAAGTGATAATCAATAAAGAGATTATTGTATAATATGAAAAAATGGCGTGGTTAGAGATTCATTACCTTAATGGCATTTGTCTAGTGTTTGTCACTCCCTAGAACCATTTTGGTATCAGGATCCCATCACATACCAGTTTGGTGCATGAGGTACGTGAAAAGTCGTTTCATCATCTTAAGCCAATGTATTTCCCCTTGATTTGGCTCGCATCGTACGTTCTTACGCCCACAGCAGTAAGACGTGCAGCATAGGAAGTATGGTCCCTAGAAGTGATCTTCCCAGCCCTCAATGTACCATTAAGGGCCTCAACTAACATCATGTCAATGAAGACATCTTCCATTCTATTTGCCCATATTTTCCGATTAATGTGTGAAATGTCGGGATCGAGGTCTATATGAAAATGCTAATAATATGATATGAAATCCAAATACGTTTATATCATACGTGGCTAAATAAATGATAAATGAAATCTAAACTGTTTTTTTTAGAAGTGGGTCATACCTGTCGAGGGTGAGATAGTCGAGAGGAGCGTAGGTAGTAACACTAACAAATGAAAAATATTGTTAAAAACAGTTTGTTGACAAAAGGGAATCCAAATAAATGTGTGCAGTCATGAAGCTCACGTGATGATATACTAGCGTGAGATTAATTACTCACATAATCAATGAAGATGTTGTATACAACATTTTTCTAGGATACGACTTACTAATTATTATCAAGCATGGATGGCACAAGCTGCATATATGCAGGACATGCAATTGTTTTGTAGAACTGCATGTCGGCAGCTGAAATTGCAATGAAGTGAATGACTGAATTTGAAAATTAACTAAGCAATCGCTGTCCACTGCTTCATAATTCATACTAATTTTTGTGACCGACAATAACTTGGGCCATCACCACTAACATGTAATATATTTCTCTCTGACCATGGCCACCACAGATCATAAATGTTTGAAAAAAAAAAACCAACCATTTCTCTTGGTGAGATATATATATATATATATATATATATATATATAAGCTTATGCTTCATAATTTGTATACATAATTATTTTTTCTAGAAAGAAATGCATGCACATAAACTAATTTTTTTCTCTTAAGATATTAATGTAAATGGTTTGTTATAAAATATGATATTGATTTTTAATTTATTTTCCTATCCTTTGAGCCTAAAGGCCTAGAACTTTCATTTTATTACAAGTTAAGATCAAGACAAGTATATATGCACTCAGGATGAAGCAATGAAAACAACAAATTTGTGTGCATTGATATTATACTTTTCTAATAATAGCCATTTGGACAACTTTTAAACCAATAATACAATCTAATCTAATCATCATTAAGCAGCAATAGCAACAATTTAGCTAAAATCTTCCCACAATTCTACAAGTTTAAAAGTTCATGATTTATAAATCTGAGGTAGGATAGGCAAGAAATAGAACTGATATATATATATATATATATAAAATATAATTTCCAAAAGAATGTCATGGGAATATGGAGTGACTTATGTGTAAAAGATTAATTGTTTGCTGTATAGATTTTAAAACTCTCTTTCCTTGTCCAACACTATATTGGCAGATGGTGATCCTTCCTAACTTTTCTATCTATTTTGTTATTTGGTGGTCATCTAAGTATTTTATGGAAATATGTGAAAACTCGATTGGTAATAGGATTTTTATCTGTCAATAACTTTCACTTTGCTATCTATTTTGCTATTTGGCGGTTATTCAAGTATTTTAATGCAAATATTAAACACAACCCGATTGGTAATAGGGTTTTTATCTGCCCATCAAGATTTGCTTAGTTTTATGTTCTACCATTTTAACTTCAAACACACAAGAGAGTTTATTTAAACCCAAAACAGTCAACAACCACTAATCGATCCATAACCACAAACAAATCAGTCCCAATGCATTAATCACCAACAATAAACAAGATATTTACACAAATTATTGATATAAAAAAATAAATATTAGAGGGTACCATGGACTACCAGGTATGACCTCGTTCTCAGACCTGTGGTGCCTGTTGAATCGGTGAGGGAGCGTTTATGGCAGTCATTTTTTAGAGATAAACGACGGTTGCAGCACCTAACCGTGGTGGACGAGCGTGGGGTTTTCACAGCTTTCAGCATCTCCTATATGTAGGGTGTTTGGAGCAATGAAATGGGAGAAGAGAACTTGGCAGTAATCGGTTGAGTGATGGGTAGAGGAACATGAGAGATTCGCAAGGCAAAAACTACAGAGGTTCCAAACAGAGTTTGATTTTTCTTGGAGATGAGATTTTTCTCGAGATGTCGTTTGGAAGGCAATCTCAATGGCGAGGATTATGGACTGCAGTCGAAGGATGCACGCGAAAGATTCTGAAAGAGAGAGATGGGATCGAAATCTTGTGAGATGGGATGGCTTGGTGGAAGAAGATTTGCACGGATTGAAGTTCGAAATGGGGCTTACGGGAGAGAGGAGACAGACATTGCGAGATTCGCATGGTGCACTGATGGAAAGCAGTCAACAATATTGAATAAAGGGAGAGACCGACTGAGATGGAAATCTCAAAATAAAATTGTGTTTGTTTTGGGGAAACTATCTTACCGTACAAAAACTATCTTAAGGTTTTGAAAGTTTTAGGTTTATCTTCGAAAATAAACGAGCCCTTAGATTCTTATGGTTCTTTTTATCTTTCGCTGTTGGTGGAGATGTAGAAAGGAAAACAAGGAGAAGGTCAGGCTTTTGTGGAGAGCGAATGAAAGAGTTTGGACCTTTTTAACTCTTATTACCATGAGACTCTATAGGCTTTACTTTTAACAAAGAAGAGAAGAAGAAGGCCCATTCTTGTGGGCTGATCTCATTGCACGGTGGAATTGGGACTATCAGATTTTTTATCTTCTACAAATTGATCTATTTTTTTGGGTTTTTTCTTGAATGATAAATTTGATACCATCAGTAAAAATAAAACAGTTTTTTTAATCATTTAGGTCTCATTTGAATTTAAAAAATATTTTATCTAATCTCATTATTATAATTTTTTTAAATTTTTACATAAAAATTAATAAATAATTCAACTTTTTTAAATATCAAAACAATAATAATATTAAAAATTAATATTCTAACAATATTTTTTTTAACATTCATCTTTAATTTAAAATCATCTAATCTCATGTCTAAATCCAAACACTTAAAACATTTTTCATCAAACTTTTTTTTTTTTTTTTTGTATAATTTTCCATGATCACATCGACCTTTTTCTAGCCAATATTCAAAGAAATTGCAATTGGATTTCTGTGTTTAGTTTTGATATATGACCTTAAGCTGTTCCTTTGTCATATTTGAGGCCACTTTTTTCAATTCTTCTCTACCAAGTTCGGGGGTATGAGTTTTTCTAACGAGGCCTTCTATCCGTTTGATGAAGTTTTCTCAATGATATATGTATGTATATAAAATAAAAAATAATGTAACAAGAGCGCCATACAATCTATGCAAGAGATTTAAAACATTCAAGCAACATTATTAAAATATTATATCTAAACAATATTTTAATTTTTTTTCTCTCATTTTTTTAAATTTAATTAAATACCTTAATTTAAATAATTTCACTAATTTTCATAAACTATTTTATTACTATTAAAATTATGGTAATTACTAATTAGCCCCTATTTTACAAGATTTTAGTAACATAAACATTGTATTAACCAAAGACATTTATTTGCGGTGGATGACAACCAATGGACTAGATCAACGGTGCAGATCCCTTCATAAACCTCAGAATTTTGCAAAAAAAAAAAAAAAACAAAAAAACATTCTAGATCCTTCCTTCTGGGCTAAACTTCTCTCATCCGAGGAAGTCAATTTAATACTACCCCTTAGTTTACCACACTTAAGACCAATCTCCACCGTCCATTCTCACCCTTTTTATACCCCGATCCGATCAGTTTATACTCCTCTTTCTGTCTCTCGCCGTCTTGCTTGCTTCTGTGGTTCTTCTCTTCGACCCCTTAAGGTACAAATCGTGCAGCTCTCGATCGGTTAGTTTCCCTTCTCTCCTTTCCTATCTGATTTCAGATTTGGGTTTTTGTTGGATGCGTTTAGAAATTGAAAGCGGTGGGTTTGATTGTCTTTTAGAAAGAAGAGAAGATGTTTGGGAGAGCACCGAAGAAGAGCGACAACACGAAGTACTACGAGATCCTGGGAGTGTCAAACAGCGCTTCGCAGGATGATCTAAAGAAGGCTTATAGGAAAGCGGCCATTAAGAACCATCCGGACAAGGGTGGTGACCCAGAAAAGGTCTTTTTAATTTCGCTTCCCTTTCCTTTTTATTTTTAATTTTTCGTTAATATTTCGTGTTTAGATGTTGATTTCTGACGGATCAGCTTGTGAAATTGTTATTAAAGTTTTGGTGAAACTTGGTTTCTTGATTGTGTTCTGAGCTTGGATTTCCTGGGTCAAAATGTACACATCAATTCTTGTATTGTTTTTTGTGAATGTTTATATTTTTTTGTTGTGTTGGTTTTTTGTTCTCGAACCGTTGTAGCAGTGATGTTAATCTCTGTAATATAACCTCCTCAGGGAGATAATGGATAAGAGGATTGAATTGTGGTAAATTATTGGTTTTGTATATGCATGCTTTTTTATTGGTTTTGTGGAGTTGTGATGTTTGTGGAGGGTATGGTGCCTTTGATTCCAGCTCACCGCTTTGGCAACGAAGATAGTTTAGAGCGATAACATAATTTCTCACCTTCTTTTTAGCAGACAGGTGGGTCTCAATTTGGTATTTGGGTCTTGGAAACGTACTAAATTATCCTGAGAGTTATTTCTTACATTCAACATTTAAATAACTTGAGGGGTTGCGTTCTGCATTTATGCGGAATAAGAGTATTATCCTAGAGCCAATATAAGTCCACTATCCGAATTTTGGCACTGTCGTCTCCAAGTTGTTGTATTCAATTTCCTTTGGGCTTTCTGTTGATGGTTTTCATGTGGACGTTGATGTACTGAATGTCCTCAAATTTGGTTGCCTTTCAGTTTAAAGAGTTGGCCCAAGCTTATGAAGTTCTGAGTGACCCAGAGAAGCGTGAGATCTATGATCAGTATGGAGAGGATGCCCTCAAGGAAGGAATGGGTGGTGGTGGTGGTGGCCACGATCCGTTTGACATATTCCAGTCCTTCTTTGGTGGCAACCCTTTTGGTGGTATGAATCTTTGGCCATGGGATATATGCTGCCATTTATGAAACATAATATATGGATATTTGTGCTGACTTTTCCTGTGCCCAGGTGGTGGAAGCAGCAGAGGCCGAAGGCAGAGGAGGGGCGAGGATGTGGTCCATCCCCTCAAGGTTTCTTTGGAGGACCTATACAATGGGACATCCAAGAAGCTGTCCCTCTCTCGTAATGCAATCTGCTCCAAGTGCAAGGGGTTAGTACTGTATTTTTACATGTTTTTGCATGCTAAGTATTTTCTCTTCATTCTTCTAATATGAGATTCCGTGTGACATCTTGCAGTAAAGGTTCCAAGTCGGGTGCTTCAATGAAATGTTCTGGTTGTCAAGGTTCTGGAATCAAAGTCTCCATCAGGCACCTTGGCCCCTCTATGATCCAGCAAATGCAGCATGCTTGCAATGAGTGTAAGGGTACGGGTGAAACCATCAATGACAAGGACCGCTGCCCACAGTGCAAGGGAGAGAAGGTTGTCCAGGAGAAGAAAGTTTTGGAGGTTATTGTGGAGAAGGGTATGCAGAATGGGCAGAAGATTACATTCCCTGGAGAAGCTGATGAAGCAGTAAGGCTGACATTTATTTTTCTTCGTTTGAAATTTTTTTTTGTGGTCTTTGTAATACTAAGGTGGTTAGTTTGCTAGAAGCATGTGTTTTATTTTTTCTCTTTCAATGCGAGACTGCTATTAGGTTATTAATCTGTGCATTTTTTTGTTTTTATTTGCAGCCCGATACTGTTACAGGGGACATTGTTTTCGTTCTACAACAGAAAGAACACCCCAAATTTAAGCGGAAGGGTGATGACTTATTTGTTGAACACACCTTGTCCCTTACAGAGGCACTTTGTGGCTTCCAATTTATATTGATGCATTTGGATGGTAGACAGCTCCTTATTAAATCTGAACCTGGAGAAGTAGTTAAGCCTGGTACGTTGGATTATTACTATATTTTTAACTATCTATTTTTTATCTGCTAATGCTGTTGTGAGTATATCTAAGTTTTGTCCATCTATTAGAGTTTATCTATGCAATTATGCACGCAAAGGTGGAGATGTGCCCTGTGGAACTTTTTTGTACAAGAAGTTTGTGACGATAACAGTCTCTAAATTTTAATCTATAACCTAAGAGTGCATCTTTGATCTGGAGCTGGTGGTGCTTTACACCAACCAATGGGGGAACCTCAGCTTCCCATTGGTTTTCAATAAAGTCATTGTGAAGCAGCTTGAGGCTTGAGCTGTAGGAGCTTCCCATTGATGCACTTTAATTGGAATCTGATGTGGCAACTTCCTGTTGCGGTTTTTTACACCGTACCAATTTACTTGAAAAAGTCATTATTTCTGTCATTTTGGTGGGGGTGGGGTGGTTGTTTAGCCTTGTTCTTTAGTATCTTGTTACCCATGATTCTGTTGATCCACAATGGTCACTCATGAGAAAAAATTTATTTGCTATACTCAAATGGCTCCTATCTGGAGAACAGGGTGCAAAGTGAATTTCGCGAGTATGCTTATAAATGACTTCTAAGAAACTATAAAGTTATTTGCGGTGCTCAATATATCTATCATCATTGTACTGATCGTTTTGTTTTGTGTGCTACAGACCAATACAAGGGTATAAATGATGAGGGAATGCCGATGTACCAGAGGTCGTTCATGAAAGGTAAATTGTACATTCACTTTGCAGTCGAATTCCCAGACACCCTTAGCCCAGAGCAGTGCAAGACACTAGAGGCGGTGCTGCCTCCAAGGAGTTCGGTGCAGCTGACGGATATGGAGCTGGATGAATGCGAAGAGACTACACTGCATGATGTGAACTTAGAGGAAGAAATGCGTCGCAAGCAAGCACAGGCCCAAGAGGCATATGATGAGGATGAGGACATGCCTGGTGGTGCTCAGAGGGTCCAATGTGCTCAACAATGATGAATGAATGAGCTGACCCAAAAAACAGGAATGATTTGGATGGAGAACCTGGAATTACTTAAAATAAGTATTAACATCATTGCCTTCTGTTACAGGGAGTATTTAGTTAGATTTTGGATTGTTTTTGGATTGTTGCCATGTTATCAAACATGTACTGTGTGGGAGATCTAATGTTTGAATTCTAGTTTACGTTAAAAACCATGCTTGTTTGTTGGAGGTGTATATCTGTGTCATCTGGATGGTTATTTTGCCATCCGGATGATGTATTTCAGGGAGGAGGCTATAAGAACCCATTTTAAGCTCGTTAGTATGCATGCATGCATGCCACTGCTGCCTATTGGTTTGAGGAACGAAAATAGGTCAAAAATAACGTTAGCAAACGATAATTAGTTTGCCAAAAACAAGTTCCTGCTGAGAAATGATGATATCTGTAATCGTAGAATGAAATTTTTTGAATAAATAAAAGATATTTATATAAAAAAATTAATTTTACAATATATATTTTGTACGGACCAAATTCGGCTGGTTTCAATAGTGCGGAAGGAACTATGAATGCCATACTACAGTGGTCGTGTCGTGTGGGTCGTTGAGAAGTTTTTACAAAGACGCGATCGTTAAAATGGTCCGAGTTTTATGGTGATGTGACATTTTTATTCATATGTTGTTAAAAATTAATGTTTCTCTGCAAATAATTATAATATCAAAAGATTTTGTGATATGATGAGAGCAACATATTATCTATATTTTAGTATGATTTCTTTGTATTACTGAGACAACTGAGTATTAGTCTCGTACTGCTGCATCAAACGAGAAGCTTAGATAATTTGGAGGAGGAGACTTCCATTCTTCTTCTTTGCTTTGTTGATTATGTTTTTCTTTCCATGCATCTTTATATTCTTTATAGATGTGTTTCAACTGGATATTTGCTTCTTCCAGTGACAAAGATGTGTGATTGTGGACTATGTCATTTCTTTTCCTCCAAATAAAATCTAGCATTATAACTGCAAATAACTGAAAATGATGCTTTTCTGCTATTCGGAGTCCCAACTCTTTTTCTGGATAGATGATCATTCTGATCCAGTTTGCAATAGAGTTAATAGGCAAGCTTGCAAGATTTAGAGGCCAACTGCTCTGTTGCCACAAAATTCTGATGACGGGACAATCTATGAAAATATGCTTTAGTGTCTCTTTGTCTTGATTGCAGAGTGGACATTCTTCTGATTCTTGATGAGGAACGAAATCACCTATTCGTGATTTAGTAGGAAGAATATTCCAAAGTAATTTCCAGATCAGTAATTTATGTCGATCATGAATTTTTAAACTCCACATTGGCTTAAAGAGTGATATTAAGTTATCATGTTGATCCGAAACATGACTACTTAATGTTGCCTGATAAGCTGTCTTAACATAGTATTTTCCATTGTGGTTTAGTATCCAAACAATTTTGTCTTGTTCCATTGATCTAGCTGAGAGGGGTATTTTTTGTATTTCTGAGATGCTTTCTTGATCAAAGAGAGTTTGCATTTTTGGAACATCCCAACTCCTAGAATTATTGATAATAAGATCTGAAATAGTAATATTTGGGGATAATAACAGATAAGGTACAAACAAATATCCCTCTAGTGGCAGAAGCATTGGCAGCACTGCTCGCATCCAAAATGGCTTCTACCCAGAATCTAGCAATTATAGAAGGGGATGCTCAATCGGTATTCACATCTATAGAGAATCCAGATTCCACTCCTTTTTGGAACATCTCAACCATCATTGGGGACATACTGCAAAACTCTCGACATCATCAAGACTGGAGATTTACTAAAATTCATTGATCTCAAAATCGATGTGCGCACTCAGTAGCGCAATGGGCAGCTACCAATCATGTTTTTGGAAGCCTACCTATAGATAATATTCCTAGTTGCTTTTTGTATATTGATAGTGGAAAGGATCCACCTTGAACTTTTGTATTTCTTTATATATCTATAAAATGCTTGATTAGAAAAAAAAAAAAATATTATCTATATTTTAAAATAATTATTATTATTTTTTTATTTTTTTGAATGAAAGAGATATAAACACTCGTGCAACACCCTTTATGACACGTATGAATTTAACCATTGATATTACATATACTCGTTAGCGACGATAAATTCAAAACTCGACAATCAAATTCTAATAGTCGATATGCAACCGCCACATCAATGATTAATCTTATGCATGTATTATGCTAGTGGTGTTACAAGTAACATTATTTTAAGAGTTTTTTTTGTTAATTTTACTTATAAAATTTATTTTGTTAATTTTTTTTTGAAATTCCAAATTTTATAATTTTTAGCATATTAATAATTGACACGTGAAGAAGTAAGTTTTTTGTAACTTTTTCTTAAGTAATTTAGTATTTTCTTTATTTTAAAGAAAATCTCCAACTAAATGAATTAAGGTACGGTATGGATAGTAAGATGATTTTAGATAAAAGTTGAAAGTTGAATAAAATATTATTATAATATTATTATTATTTTGAGATTTGAAAAAATTATTTATTTATTATATTTTGTATGAAAATTTAAAAAAATTATAATAATAAGATGAGATAAAATATTTTTACTATTCAAACAAAGCTTAAGTTGCAATTATGAGACTTTATTCCCGAGTTTAAATTAAATTAAAACCAAATTTATGGTAATTTAACATTCAAAGTAAAATTAATATTAACTGAAGTTTAAAATGAACTCATATAAATAGAGTTTAGAGTTGTATTTAGTAAATGAAGTAATCTAAGATCATTTTATTATTATTTATAAACAATTTATAACTATTTATAATTATTCAATAATATTAACAAATCATTTAAAATCATGTCAACCTAAATAGTTCGAATTAGATTCTATTGATTTATATCTCTAATTATAGAATGAGGTCCAACAATTTTTCGTATTTTATTAATTTATTATTTTATCACCAACATAATCATAGTATTGACCGAAGACATTTCTTTGAGGTGGACGACGACCAATGGGTAAATCAACGGTGAAGATCCCCTCTCAGACTTTAGAACTTGCTAATACATTCTAGATCCTTCTGGGCTCAACTCCTCTCTTCTTTTCTATAAAATCATTGTCTCTCGCCTTCTCGCTTGCTTCTGTGGTTCTTCTTTTCGCTCCTTTACGTAACAATTCGTACAATTCGCGATCGGTTAGTTTCCCTTCTCTCCTTTCCTATCTGATTGCAGATTTAGGCTTTTGCTGGATTTGTTTCGAAATTGAAGGCGGTGGGTTTGATTATCTTTTAGCAAGAAGAGAAAATGTTTGGGAGGGCACCGAAGAAGAGCGACAACACCAAGTACTATGAGATTCTGGGAGTGTCAAAGAGCGCCTCGCAGGATGATTTAAAGAAGGCTTATCGGAAAGCTGCCATCAAGAACCATCCGGACAAGGGCGGCGACCCGGAAAAGGTCTTTTTGACTTCGTTTTCCTTTCCTTTTTCCTTTTTAATTTTTCATTAATATTTCGTGTTTTGATGCTGATTTTTGACGGATCAGCTTGTGAAATGGTTATAATGGTTTGGTGAAATTTGGTTTCTTGATTATGTTCTGAGCTTGGATTCCCTGGGTCAAATGTACAGATAAATTATGATATTGTTTTTCGTGAATGTTTATATTTTTTTGTTGTGTTGGCTTTTTGGTCTCGAAACGTTTTAGTACTGATATTAAAATCTGTAATATAATCTCCTTAGGAATTATCAAAAAAGTAATATAATCTGGAGACCAAGGATACGAGGATTGAATCGCGGTTAATTACTGGTTTTGTATATGTGTGCTTTTTTATTGGTTTTGTGGAAGGTATGGTGCCTTTGATTCCAGTTCACCGCGTTGACAACAAAGATATTCTAGAGCGATGACATAAATTTTCCCCCTTTTTAACCAAACAGGTGGGCTCTCAGTTTGGCATTTGGGTCTTGGAAACGCACTGATTTTTCCAGAGAGTTGTTTTCCTTTTTTTCAACAATCATCTAACTTTAGTGGTGGCATTCTGCATTTGTGTGGAATGAAAGTATTAACCTAGTGCCTAAATAAGTCCGCCATCCGAATTTTGGCACCTCCGTTGCCATGTTGTTTGTTACTTTTATTGTTGTATTTAATTTAATTTGGGCTTTCTTTTAATGGTTTTTGTGAAGTAGTTGATGTACTGAATCTCCTCAAATTTGGGTTGCCTTTCAGTTTAAAGAGTTGGCCCAAGCTTATGAAGTTCTAAGCGACCCAGACAAGCGTGAGATCTATGATCAGTATGGCGAGGATGCTCTCAAGGAAGGAATGGGTGGTGGAGGTGGTGGGCATGATCCGTTCGACATATTCCAGTCCTTCTTTGGTGGCAACCCTTTTGGTGGTATGAATCTTTGGCCATGGGATATATGCCCGCCATCTATGAAACATAAGCTATGGACATTTGTGCTAAGTTTTACCTTGCTCAGGTGCTGGAAGCAGCAGAGGCCGGAGGCAGAGGAGGGGAGAGGATGTGGTCCATCCCCTCAAGGTTTCTTTGGAGGACCTCTACAACGGGACATCCAAGAAGCTGTCCCTCTCTCGCAATGCAATCTGCTCCAAGTGCAAGGGGTTAGTACCGTATTTTTTACATGTTTTGGCATGTTAGGTATTTTCTATTCATTCTTCCGATATGGGATTGCGTGTGGTCTTTTGCAGTAAAGGCTCCAAGTCAGGTGCTTCAATTAAATGTTCTGGTTGTCAAGGTTCTGGAATCAAAGTCTCCATTAGGCACCTTGGTCCTTCTATGATCCAGCAAATGCAGCATGCTTGCAATGAGTGTAAGGGTACAGGTGAAACCATCAATGACAAGGACCGCTGCCAGCAGTGCAAGGGAGAGAAGGTTGTCCAGGAGAAGAAAGTTTTGGAAGTTATTGTAGAGAAGGGTATGCAAAATGGGCAGAAGATTACATTCCCTGGAGAAGCTGATGAAGCGGTGAGGCTCATGTTTATTTTTCTTCCTCTCAAAAATATTTTAATGGTCTTTGTAACCTTAAGGTTGTTAGTTTGCTGGAAGTGGGAAAAGCTTCTTTTTTCTTTCCTTTTGAGACTGGTATTTTGTTATTAATCTGTGCATTTTGTCTTTTTCAGCCCGATACTGTTACTGGGGACATTGTATTTGTTCTGCAACAGAAAGAACACCCCAAGTTTAAGCGGAAGGGCGATGACTTGTTTGTTGAGCACACCTTGTACCTTACAGAAGCACTCTGTGGCTTCCAATTCATATTGACCCATCTGGATGGTAGGCAGCTCCTCATAAAATCTGAACCTGGAGAAGTAATCAAGCCTGGTACGTCGCATTATTTCTATTTTTTTTTCCTTACAATCTCTCTCTCTCTCTGATAATGCTGTTGCGAGCTATATCTAGGTTTTGTCCATTTATGAGCGTTTATCTATTGAATTTTGCATCAGAATAACATTGACATCAAAGGTGAAAATGTGCTTTGATGAACTTTTGTGTACGGGAAGTTTGTCAAGATGGCATTACCTGCTCACTTCAATCATCTCTAAATCCTAATAACCTAAGAGTGGATCTTTGATCCAGAACTGATGGTGCTATAAGCCACCCGATGGGGAAGCTGAACTACCTCTTGGTTTTCACAAAAACGTCATTGTGAAGCATATTGAGCTGTCGGAGCTTCCCAATTGATACGCTTTAATTGGAATCTGATGTGGGAACTTCCTGTTGCGGTTTTTTTACGCCTTACCAATATATGCTTAAAAAGTCGTCATTTCTATTATTTTGGTGGGGGTGGGGTGGTTGTTTTGGCCTTGCTCTTTAATATCTTGTTACCCATGATTCTGTTGATCCCCCCAATAGTCACTCAAAATAAAAAAAAGTTTATCCTCAGTGCATAAATGGCTCCTCCTATCCAAAGAACATTGGTGCAAAGTGAATTTCTTCGAGTATGCTTATAATGATAAGAAACAAAAAAGTTATTTGTGGCGCTCAATATTATCTATCATCATTTTGCCGATGTTTTTGTTTTGTGTGCTACAGACCAATACAAGGGTATAAATGATGAGGGAATGCCGATGTACCAGAGGTCGTTCATGAAAGGGAAATTGTACATTCACTTTGCAGTGGAATTCCCAGACAGCCTCAGCCCAGAGCAGTGCAAGGCACTGGAGGCCGTGCTGCCTCCAAGGAGTTCGGTGCAGCTGACAGACATGGAGCTGGATGAATGCGAAGAGACTACATTGCATGATGTGAACATAGAGGAAGAAATGCGACGCAAGCAAGCACAGGCCCAAGAGGCATACGACGAGGATGAGGACATGCCTGGTGGTGGTGCTCAGAGGGTCCAGTGTGCTCAGCAATGAGGAATGAATTATGCTGACCCAAAAAAAAAATAGGAAGGAATGATCTGGAGAAACAGAATTGTACTGAAAAAAGAAATCATCATTGGATTCTGTTACAGGGAGTGGTAGTAGTAGTAGGTTAGATTTTGGATTGTTTTGGGTTGCTCTGCTATTTTTGCAAACATATATACCGTGTGGGAGATCTAGTATTTGAATTCTAGTGTAAGTGGAAAACCATGCTTGTTGGTTGGGGGTTGGTGTATATCTATGTCATCTGGATGGCAATTTATGGGAGGATCTATAAGAAATCATTTTAGACTCTTTTAAGCTCTAAATTCACGCTGAATATAATTATATTTGCCTGTAAGGAAGATATATCCTTGCAAAGAAATCGGGAAATTAAGGAGCTCTGGTCTGGGAAACTATGAGTTGCGTAAGTATTTACTATCCACTCAGATTTTTATGCAGCTTTGTATTCAGTACGTATGACAGAGGGTACAATAGATAGGATATTTTGGAACCCTTTCAAAAAAGGTAGATTCATGATCCATTCATTTCACAGAATTTTATCAAATATGGGCATGCTTTCATTCTCAAAGAAGTGCATATGGCAGACCAAAGCTCATTCAAAAGTATTTTTTTTTTTGTTTGGACAATAGCTTTGGACAAAATTCTCACCACGAATAATCTAAGAAAATGTCGATTAATGGTATTAGACTAGTGTTATATGTGCAAGAAAGTGGCGAATCTGTTGATCATTTGTTTCTACATTGCGAGGTGACTAAGACCTTGTGGGTTGATTTTGTTACAAGACTTAGTTTATCATGGGTTATGGCCGGTAGATTGGTGGATTTTCTAGCATGCTAGAGAGGTCTTTATGGAAACACACAACTTGCAGTAATATGAAAAATGGTCTCTATATGTATGTGTTGGTGTATTTGACGGAAACAAAATGATAGAAGTTTTGAAAACTAAGAGAGAACAATGGAGGAGCTTAAACGTTTTTTCCTTAAAACTTTGTTTTCTTGGGTGGGGGCTATTTTTTGTAATGGACTTAATGTTCATGACTTTCTTCTTTTTGTTGTACATTATAGATAGGTATTTCACATGTATATTATCGGTGTACTTGGGCTTTGGCTATTACTATAAATAAAATTTCTTGATTACTTCTCAAATAAAGTATTTATTATAGAAAACTTTTTATATAGATTTTATATTTATTTAATATTTTCAAATTACAAAATCTCTTAGAAATATCATTTTTCCGCTTAAAAGTCTTTGCACAATTTTGTTAAAAGAAAATAAATAAAATTATCGTTGCTGCTGTTGCCTCACTGGAACCAACAACTGAACAACATTTTATTATAAACAAAGGTTTGGGAATTGGTCCCGAAAATAAATAAATAAAATTAGGTTACGAGTGCACGTCACGTCCATTGGGTCAATGTATGACGTATAATTTATTTTAATCTTGGCATTGCAACTTTTAATTAAAATTAGGCCTTTATATGGCAAACATTACAAAAATAAGTCGTAAAATCACTTAAGGAAGAATAAAAAATATAATTTTATAAAACCCAACCATAGCTCTAAATATCCAGTACGAGGATGAATACACCAACTATATTAATATTAAATTGCACTTTTTTTTTTTAATCTTTTCCTAATAATTCTTTTTTCATTTTGTGGTTCTTTCTTCCCTACATGTTACACAAAAGAATACTTGTTTAGGAGCTCGGGTTTGACTTTAATTGGTATCAAAATCAATGAAAAATAATATCAGATAATATGAGATGAATTGAGATAAAAGTTGAATACAATATTATTAGGATATATATTTTTTTAATATTTTTTATTTTAAATTTTAAAAAAATTGAATTGTTTAGTTTATTTTATATAAAAATTTTAAAAAATTATAATAATTAAATAAGAATTATTGTGAAAACAAACAAGGTCTTAACTCATCTCAGCTCATTTTAACTCATCTCACTACTATTCATTACTATTCAGCAACTTTAATTCACAAATCTCACTACTATTCACAACTCATCTCACTACTATTCACAATCCATCTCAACTCATCTCAACTCATCTTCAAATCCAAACATCTCCTTAAATCTTAAATGCTCTTCAACAAGAAAAATGGGAAAAGAAGAAACTTCCAAGTTTTGGGCTGTCCAAGGTGTCTATATACGGGCGAGTCTCCCATGTAACGAGTCCAATTCAATTCTAACTAGAATCGAAATCAACCCGATCGAGTTCCATTTCTCTTCCTCGATCTTCCTGATCTCTAGCAGAAAGATAAATTAATATTAGATAATGATCCTTAATTTCAAACTTAAAAGGATTAGTGACAAATTAAGATGATCAGGTAGCCTTTTTCTTAATTAATGATAACGATCGATGTGTTATACGATCGAATCCCATTAATTCTGTATTCAGTTTTTCTTTTTAATATTTTTTTTCTAAGGGATAATTAATAATACCGTTGACAATCCTGATCAGATAGAAACTAGAGATGTTAAGCAGTTAAGGTTGAAGATAATCACCAGATATCAACTCCCCAAGGAGCTGCAACAAAGAGATAAATATATATATATATATATATATAAATAAATTCTTGCTAGCTTCATCATCAAGAGCTCCGCAGCCTTAAACATCGGTACGTATCTTTCTAGCAATATTCAAGCTAGCAAAAAGGATGGACCCGCCCAGCTCCATGGATTCTTATTATGATCCTACAGATCAAAACACGGATGACGCTTTTGCTTATAGCTTCGGATTCTCCCTTGTCATCGTCGCTGTTATCATAACAATGGCCATGGCTTCTTACTACTGCAGCCGCAGGTATTCAGGCTCTGAAACTTACAACAGAAACGTCTCACTTTCCACCAGTACTACCGGAGATATTGGCAGCTCCCGCTCCGTGGTGATCGAAGTTATAGGCCTCGACGAAGCCGCTCTTCATAGGTTCCCGAAGTTGCTTTACTCCCAGGTCAAACTCAACAAGGCTGGTGAGTCCACTGCTTCTGCCTGCTGCTCCATATGTTTGGCGGATTATCGAGACACCGATTTGCTTAGGCTGTTGCCTGATTGTGGCCACCTTTTCCATCGGAAATGTGTGGATCCATGGTTGCGGCTGCATCCTACTTGTCCCATCTGTCGGAACTCTCCGGCGCCGACTCCTCTGTCGACTCCTCTTGCTGAGGTGGCTCCCTTGGCAGTGCGACAATATCGACAAATTTAAATTCAAAGTAAGAGTGAGATTGACAAATAATCACAATGGGTTTTACTGAAAATATTTATTGAACGCTTAATTATTGTTGTTATAAAAATTTAGTCATAAATATTGTAAGACTGATGATTACTTTATATGTCTATCTTTCTCCTTTCTAAGATCTTAAAAAATCATATCATCCAAATCCAAAATTTACTTTTAGATTAATTTTATATAAATTCATGTGGTTTTACGTTACAAGAAAAAGGAGCAATTTTAATAGATTATTTGTAGTGATAATGATTAGTTGCGATGAAAATAGACTTATTTTGATAAAAAATAATCATTTTTGTAAGAAATAATTAAAAAAAAATAAACAATTTTTTTGTAATATTATGAAGCTTTCATGCACTCATTATAGATGTAAATGATATTTTCCCGGCCCTTTGTTCTTCTTATGAGCTGCACGTACCAATAAAATCATGCCTAATGAATTTCTGTTTTGTTTACTCATAAATCATTAAAAAAAATAATAACCTTATTTTTAGCTGATTCTTTCTTTTTTATACATATATATGCATGAGAACTATAATTATCAAAATAATAATGCGTTTTCTTTCTTAAGCTAATTAATTATGACTAGTTATACTTTCGAGTCATGATCCCTTCAAATAATTTTTCTTGTCGATATATCATCTTCAAATTAGTAGACGTACAAGTTGTTCAAGTAAATGCTCTAAATATAATTATTTAGAAGAGTAATACTACATATAATATTTGTAAAGTGTACAAGTACCGTACAATCATTTTGAAAAAATGTGGATCCACTTTTAAAAATTAAATTTTTTATTTCATATAGTCATGTATTTATTCATTTTTTAAAGAAATTGTGCGGTACTTGTACACTTTACTACTGTAAATATCATTTCTTTAATTAAAAATGACATATATGCCGCTGCTTACGAAACCTAGCGCTACCACGTTAACAATATTGTTGATCAATGATCAGCTAATTTATTTATTTCGGAAATAAAGCTAAAAGTAAAAGGATTATCATCAAAATATGATTATCATCATGATATATATATATATATATATATATATATATGTGTGTGTGTGTGTGATGAGTGTATATGTTTGAAATGATCCCATATCTCAAAAATTTAAATCGATGGGAATTGATAAATTTTATTGTTTATTGTATATAATCTTAACATCTTTCTTATGTATGGGCTAGATTACTCCTTAATAAATAGGCCAAATACGTAAAATATGAAATTGATACAAACAGATTATAAATTTAATCATATATATATATATATATATATTTGATATATAGTCAACGTTTAGATGTTTAATAATCACGTACGGATATATTATATATGTAGAGGCCGCCACTTTGAGCTTATCGATCGATCCATATCTTATAGTACTATATATTAATGAATGTATTTTTACTCTTAATTATGATCTCTTATATATATATATGCATGTACTCGACGGTCCTTCCACTTTTTATTGGTTTCAATTAATAATGGAATAGAACTTAGAAGAAGGTGGAAAATATCCCAATCCAAATCAATGTAGCTATATCTATAGCTAATCACTGGCTAACAACAAAATTAAAATTTCTTTAAAATTTTTTTATTTTTCTTCCTCAAACTATATATATATGATAACTTTTCAATTAAATTAACGATGAGTACTTTAATCCCCTAATTAAGTATGCATATATCAGTCTATATATAGACATGATTAACCCTAAATCTTAATATATATATATATATATATATATATATATATATCGCCTGGGATAAGAATTGATCATGAGTTCAAGTCTATCATGCAGGGTCACGATATTAGGGGAGATATATAGTACTTTTAGTAATATTTCCGCTGATCTCGAGCTCTATATATGGTGATGATTTGGAGAAGGAAAATTCTACATATATATGCAATCTCATGATCTCAATTAATATATCTGATCATTACGATCGATGAGCTGAATTGCCTTTGATCAACCTTAGCATTTTTCTTTAAAAAGATTATAAACGATCATTTTGTTGAGGATACTTTTCCTTAATCTAAGGCTTAATTGCCATATATATATGTGTGTGTGTGACATAACTACCCCTAATTCTAGGAGATTATTTTGTATATACTTTCTATTTATTTGTCTCCCATACTACAAGAAATCATGCATGCATTTTTCAACGATTTTATAATCACCACAAAAAAATCTCTGCAAATAGTTATTATTTATGGTGATTTTTGTTTCGCTGTTGCAATCCAACCCAATATTATTTGCGGCCAATTGATATATAATTATAATTTCATGCTATTTTTAATTCAATATAATTAAATGGAAAACACTCACCACTTTATAAGTAGTGTGGTGGTTTTGATCATATATCAAACTCTCTCACATCAACTTAAGAGCTAGCATTAATAAATTAAATGTCGCGTGGACGAATAGAAGGTGTACGCGTAGCATATTTCTTTCGGCTTCAAATTACTGATCAATTCATTCGTAAAACACAAAATTAAAGATCATTGCTATATAGATTCGCGTGGCACTCATGTTCATTAATTTGTAACACTATTAATATTAAATATTTTTATCATAAACATATATATATAGCCAACCAATTACCCATCAATATATATACATCGATCGTTCTTAGAATATTCTATTATTATTATTTTCATAATAATTTCCTAATGAGTCAATATATATATAAATATATATATATATATATATCCAATTTGGCAGGGACTAATGAGAGTCATGCAGAAGATATATATTAATGATATGAGGATTCTCATGTAGTACTACGTACTGGTTCATCAGTAATATTATTCATATCGATTAATGTCAGTTCGATTATAACCATTGATATGGTCAAGAAGAATCCTAATGGAAAGAGCTAGCTAGCGTTAGGAAGAATAATTCTAAAATGGCATCCGCTTTTGAAAATGAAGATGACATTAGATACCAATAATAATTAACAAAGATGAAAGTTACAGTTATGAGTGAGTAAACGTCGCACAATCACTTTGAAAAAAGTGAATAAATATATACTAGACTCTTATGAAAAAAAAATTAATAGTGGAGTACTCCACTCTTTTTCAAAATGACTGCACGATGCTTGCGTACTCCACGACTGCATATAGTATTACTCTAATATTAATGTGGTTATATAAGTATGAAAATTAAGGAACCCTAGACGATGTTGTTGTCTGTGTGATTGAGTGGGTGTGATCTGCTGTCTGCAAAACAGGCTAGGGTTTATTTTGCACATCATGATCACTGTATTATAACCTTATCTGTGTTCTTACATGTTCTGTTAATATTGCTGATTAATAATACATCATGCACGTAGTAAACTCATGTAGCAGGCCGTTTGCCATATATACATAGAATCCCTAGATCATATATATATATATAGTACTGATCTTTCTATGCTGATTAAACATAAAATTAAGGATTAGGTTTTAATTGCTACTTCTAATTACTAGCTAGCCTATTCCGGCACTACATGATGTTATGCGATCATTTTTTTATGCTAGCTGATTTGAAAAGTGTCTACATCAACAGTACTATCTTAGGCGTCTATAAGATCAAAACTTGTAAATAAATTTTTATAGAGGACTCTCTCTAATTATTAGATGATGCAAGTTCTATATATTATAATAATTAATTTAGAAATTCGTATGTAAATACATACAACTGTAAAGTGCATAAAAGTCACGTAATTGCTTTGAAAAAGAGTGAGATCCACTATTAAAAAATTAATTTTTTTTCATGTAGATCCCATGTTTTATTCACTTTTTTCAAAACGATTACGAGGCGGTTACACAATTTACTGTTGCAAATATATTTTTTCTTATAATTATAAACAAAATCAAAACACCAATATTCTTTTATGCTAGACGACCGCGTGGAGGGCGGCCGGCTTCCACATTAGTAATGTGTTAGCTAGGTATGTGAATATAAAACGAGTTTGTGAATTCGTGAGTGCACTCATCAAGAAGGAAGTTTCCTTAAATATTTTAGATATGGAGGTTTAATTACTTTAGTAATTACTAAGATGATCAGTAATTAAAGTATATATTAATATCATCATGTTCTTAAAAAAGCCAATAACATACCATATCTTGCTATATATAATTTATGAGAGTATTTTCCTCATGACTAGCTAGATAGTTGGAAAGTCATGGCACACTTGGACATGAACTGCCTACCTCTTGTTCGATGTGTGGTCTTGAATAATCTACAGCTTTTTATTTTTGTTTCCAACTGAAAAACAAATTAAAGAAAAAAATTCACACTAAAATTAATTGTCAAGTGATCAATGTGGTCATGCATGAGCTGATCAAGATTGTTATTCATGATGAGAGTCATGAGAAACTGATTAACCAGCTTCCACAAATTAATTACTCTATAATAATTCATTTTTTATTTAAAGATAAAAGTATTTAATTTATATATTTTGGTAATATATATTTACCAAAATATATAAATTAAATACTTTTATCTTTAATCTTTTTTTTTTGTGTTATATATATATATATATATATATAAAGCTAGGTGCATGGCCTTTATCATGGAGATGATCTAGATTATTACCATCTGATGATCAAAATCAATTAGCTAGTTTTTTTTATTAATGTTTTCGTCTAAAATGATGAAATTAGTTTATGAATGCAAAATTAAGTAGTGATCAGCGAATATGCGAAAGAATGTTTGGAATGAATTTCCTTTGAACTCAAGTCATTGATTTGCAAGAAAAGAAAAAGATCCTAGTCGGAAAATTACCACTATTAATCAAAGAACACAAACAATACTAATAAAAAATAAGAAACAAAAAATCATATTTTTCGGATCAGATCAGAGATTCCTCAGCATGAAAATGACAGAATCCGTTGACCCCAAAATTCCAAAATCGAATTATGTATATATAAATAACATTCAAAAAGAAAATATATATATAAATATATATTTATATATATATATATCTCATACACATGTGGGTTAATCTCAGTACTCTCACAAAAAAACTCAGCAACAATTAATTGCAGTTTCCAGCCTCTGAATTCTCAAGGAAAATGGACGGCAGTGATCCTGGGGATGGCATCAGTGGCTTTACGTATGGAATCATATTCTCCGTTGCTGTCTTTTTTCTGGCAGCGGTCATCGCTTTTGCCTGCAACCGCATGCGCTACGCCGGCCAACATGACTGGCAGTCATCTCGCCGGAGCAGCAGAGTTCTTAGAACAGTAACAGACCCGAGTTCGATACGAATTGAGGGAGGTCTGGATGAATCCACTCTCAACGGCTACCCAAAGCTCCTCTACTCTCAGGCAAAGAAGGATTACTCCGTAGGATCAGCTCGCTGCTGTCCCATATGCTTGGTTGATTATAAAGAGACAGACATGCTCCGGCTGTTGCCTGACTGCTCTCATCTCTTCCATCTCAACTGCATCGACCCCTGGATGAGGCTGCGCTCGACATGTCCGATGTGTCGGAAGACACCAGTACTGCCATCTCCAAAGACAGCTGATGATCTTATCGCAGCGACACAAGAAAGTTAGATTGCTGATGCAAACTGGACGAGAGACTACTTGGATTTTGTTTTTGTTTTTTAAACGTAATTTTCTCCCCATTTGTGAATCCATGAAGTGAGTTGACGTGGTCTTAGATTGTAAAAATGTTATTTTTAATATAAAATGAATAAAATGTATCATGTAAAAATACGGTACGTCATTTTATAAATTTAAAACTGTAACACTTGGTCTCTTTTAAGTTAATTTCCATTAATTATGAGCTGCGCTATAAAACATTAATAGATATTCTTAAAAAAGATGCAAGTTTTTACCATAGAATTAAGAAAAAAAAAATATCCATTTTACATGTGGGCGGATCGATTCATCATATTTTTATTATGAAAAATTATTTTTATTAGTCATTATTCACCATCTCGCATCATATAAAAATACTTACACACTCTATAAAAAATATCTCTACACTTTATAAACAAATTATAGATATGAAATATATAATATGAATAGTGATTGATTTATAGTAAAATTCTTTTATTATTAATAGGCATGATTATAAAAAAAGATAAATGCAGTGAATTATAAATTAGTTCATTTTCATTATAAATAAATTGTTACAATACATATTTTTATTAGATCGAAGAGTAGTAGTGCAAGTCTATTTCATTTCCACTAATTAATGAAATAGTTTTTAATTTTAATTTTAATTTTAGAAAGAAAGATAGTATATATCTACTTTCACGATATGATCGCCCTCTAGTACTGATCAGCGTGATTTGTGGGAATATTTTCAGATAAGATCAGGTTCATATATTATATATATATATATATATATGTATGTATGTATAGGCCAGAGAGGTCAAATTAATCATGATGAAAGAGGAGTGGGGGCAGGTGGCTATATTGGTTTGAATGGACGTCAACATCACATAAAATCTCTTGCTAAGATAGATATCATGCCCTAATTAACTATTTTATTTTTACTAATTCAATTTCATGAGATAATTTATAAGAAATTATAAATTATAATTTGATGATTCTTCGAATAGTAAGAAATTATATTAACTAGAATTGGAGCGTAGTAGTCAACCGATCGACATAGTTGGAATTTTTTTGAATAGAGCAAATCATGGAATTACAGTAATTTTTTTAAAATAGACTATAGATTTAAATTTTATTTTTGATGGATATCGAATATTTTTTTATTAGATTTGTTAATTGAATTATAATTATTAAATATTTTTTATTGGATTAGGTGGCATCTTCTCATAGGCTGAAAAATTGTGGTATAACTTAGATTATTTTAGAGGTTGGTTCGAGGGCCAAAATTAAGAAAAATGCCCTAACTTTGAGCACCCAAGCCAGTGAGAACCGGCTATCAGTTTCCACGCCAACGTCTTCTTCCCTTTAGGGTTCACGGCGTCTGAGCATGTATATATACCCACGTTCTGCACTTCATGCAAACCTTGCCTTTTCTTTTCCAACCTAGGGTTGCTGCAGCCTTCAGTCCTTCAGTGAGAATCCTCCACAACTATTTTCCCACCCCTCACGGCCATCACATTCCCACGCAAAGGTCGCCCAACCCCACACCGCAGCCAAAGTCCACGTCCAGGAAGAACACGTAGTCATGGTAACAACTAGCAGCTACTCCACGTGATGTCCAGCAGCCCACGTCTTCTTCTTTAGCCACAACGTCGCAACCCTCTATCCTCTGCTCAGCCACCGTGCAAACGCCGAACAGAAACCAAGAACCCAACAGCCCCTGTTTTTAGCAACCGAAACAGAGCAACCCCCGCATCCACCAGTCCATCGCAGCTCCTCACGTCCAGCACTGCCAAAGGAAGCAAGACGCCGTCATAACCTCCGCAGAAAGTGCCGTCGGACACTACACGCCACTCCAAGTCCGCCGCTTTGCTCTCGGTAAGCCATACCCGATCCTCCCCACTTTCTCACTCTCCATCTCCCTCTCTCGCTCGCCACTCTCTCTCTCTCTCTCTCAGTGCTTAGCCGCACGCCTCCTTCCCTCTCGGTAGGCCTCAGCCGCACCCCCTCTGCTAGTGTTTGCTTTGTTTCAAAATAGGAAAGTCTCATTTGTTCTAATTGGTACGTACCCCATAATTTTGGTTCTAAAAGATTCTTAATTTTAATATATTTCTCTTTTGTTAATTGTGAAAACCTACCATTTAATTAATTGAGGCCGGTTATACATCAGCCTACATTCTCCAGACATTTCATTTTTTTTTTTTTAACTCAGGCTGATGTAAATAATTTTTCTAATTATATATATATATATGCTGTTTTAGATTATGATCACAAGGAGATCATCATAATATCATATGTATTGATCTGCCGCCATGGTTATACAGAAGAAGATGAGCGAAGGCAAGAAAACCAGAGGCCGACAAAGGATAGAAATCAAGGAACTGGCGGAGGAAAGCAAAAAACAAGTAACTTTCTCGAAGCGCCGTGCCGGCCTCTTCAAGAAAGCCGGCGAGCTTTGTGTCTTGTGCGGCGCGGAAGTGGCCATCATCGTGTTCTCTCCGCACAACAACGTGTTCTGCTTCGGCCACCCAGATGTTGAAACTGTCCTCGACCACTATCTCACTGGAAATCATTCATCCTTCTCGCACACGAGTTCGTCTGATTTGCACGATCAGAACCTCAATAACCTCAATAATGTGGCTGCAGCGGAGTTGATGAACAGACAATATGCGGAGGCGCAGGAGGAGTTGGGAAGGGAGAAGAAGCGGCTAGTGGAGATAGAGGAGGAGGTGAAGAGGAAGAAGATGGAGAACAATGGGGAGTACTTGTGGTGGGAGGAGGCGGTGCATGAGAATATGGAGTTGGAAGAGATGGAGCACTACATGAGTGCTTTGCAAGAGATGCGATGGAAAGTGGGGAGCAGGCTTGAACAATTTAGGATGATGAGATCTGCTACTCATGATGATGCTTGCGCCTGGGATTCATGGGAAACTATGTTGCTTTAATTTTATCAAGATTAATGACTTCTCCCATGCATCTTTATTCAGATTAATGACTTAAATTCGTTTTTCTTTCTTTGAAAACATGAAGCTTATGTTTAAATATCTGACCTAATTAGGACGGAATTATCTATATATAATTGGGTAATCTTTTTTTTCTCACTTAATTGCATTGCATGGAGAGACTTAACCTGTTTATGATCAGACGGCGGCCCTAAGGATAATGCTATATATATATTGTGTATTGCTGCAGCATATTGCTTAATCTCTTTACTCTCATACATTCACTGATTTCGTCTATTCCAAAATTACCCACATTGCATAGATCAGAGACTTGAACAACATGTGTATATAATTTCATCTTAATTAATGGATCGGCAAGCTTTAACAAAAACCATTGATCATCAAATTATAGAAAACTATTTTTCGCTAATCAGACCTTATACGTACAGTACTATTACATGCAATGAGAATCAAGTTGCTTAAGATGCTATTAATTATAACCTGGAGATTAGATCAGAGTCACCTTTCAAGATGATCCTCTTTTTAATTAAGCCCAGCCGCGTCTCATCACTACCAAAATTTGTTGCTTTTGGACTTGAATGCATGGATTGAAACTGCTTCTTAATTCCAAAATTAAAACCACCTTATATATATATATATATATATATGTACAAAAACTTGAAATACTGGAGTTTGGGCTGATGATCAGGCGCTGGAGCATGAAAATTGATCAGATGATCAGAGATTAGATTAATTTCTACCCTAATTTCCTAGATCGCCTTGATACAATTAGGTCCGTTATTGACACTTACTAATTAAGTAACTGCTAAAACTACGTTATACTTTCTAATTAACTTCCTACTTTAGTATGGCGTTACAAACTTACATGAGTATATATGATCAATCTTAGTTCTAATTTCCAACTCTGTCAAAAACCCATTCATTGTCTAGATCACCCTATAACGGCATGAGAGATCACCCTTTTATTCAATTAGATCATCTGGTGGTCATGGCATTGGCATTTTGGTGGGTTCAGTTCTTTGGTTTGACATCGGGTTGCTCCCCTCCAGCTGGTTGCCCATCACCATGCAGCTCAACTAGCGTCCGATTTTACCAAGTTGGCTCTGTCTGGTCCATTCCACCATCCCCAACTTATTACGCCAACTGGTCCTCCTCCAATTTCTTCCGCACCGGCGACTTTCTCAGTAACTCCGACTCCATCAAACAATTACTTGTTCAAGATCCATTAGGATTATATATATACATATATATATATATATATTATATCTATATGAGAAATACTCTCTAGCCACGAAGTTATCATATAAATTAAAGTAATCCCACAAACTGATGTATCTTGACGTGGTTTGTTGGATTGTAAATATACTTTTATTATAACGTAGATCTGACGGCTCACATGGAATCCGTCAATTTGTAGAATTATTTTTGTATAATTTCTTAATTTGTTGGTGTAGCACTTCTCTCTCTCTCTCTCTCTCTCTCTATATATATATATATATATATAGATAATGCATTGGTCTCATGTGCTAGCTAGTTGCACTGAATACACCCACATGATCTGGCCTGACTGCAATGATTTTGATCTTGTGTCTAATTATCTTAATCTGATTATCATGTACTAGGTTTTAATTTCAAAACGGGAGAAAACGATGTGATTCAAGTATCAAGACACGAGTACGAGAGTTGCACCTCCTGCAACCCCTTTAATGTCATGAACTTTGGTCCTGCAAACTTTCAACTCACCGAGGAAGGTGTCTTCTATTTTATCAGCAACTTCTCCAACTACTGTGCGCTTGGGCTGAAAGTTTCGGTCAAGGTGCACGGGTGCTCCTCCATTGACGGATCTCAGTCTGCTCCGTCACCGTCACCTTCTCCGCGGCCTGCTCCTCCTTCTTCATCGCCTTCACGGCCATCTCCTCCGCGTAAGCCTCCAGTTCCAAACCCGGCGCCATCGACGTCACCTAATTATGGCTATCCTCCAGAAGTTGGTGCTCCGGCCAGTACTGATCATGACAAGTCTATGGCAACATTAATGGAGCGTGGAAGGTGGTTCGGCGTGGGTTTTTTTGAAATTATCTTTCGCTTGGCTTTTGAAATTTGTTTGGTGGGATTTGTCATTCTTGGATGATCTAGGAAATTAAGTTGGATTTCGGGTATAATATTGTAGGAATTAAGCATTGACCGATGATCACTTGAAATTGCATTCTTTAGGATGTGAACACTTGTTTTATTCCACTTGATCCACTCGTAGAATGAGACCATGCAGTATTTCTCATGAAATCTAAATTGAATATCTATTATCAATAAATTTACATTATAATTTGTTTTTTTCCGTCATGTCAATCTGTGATTGTTTGCATTTAGTGGGAGAGAGCGCGAAATCTTCTACTTGATTATGATCAAAATTAGTCGGATCATGCTCATGTGTACCATTATCTCAAATCTCTGCTCTGACGCTTGATGCAGAGCTTCCTTCACCAATCTTTATGCCACCATATATATTGGCATCCCTTTTAACGTCCATGTTCAACTTTCCATGACAGAAGAGGGCAAAATTAATGATTTATCAGACTCAAGCAACAATCCATATTGCATCCCTTTTAACGTTCATCTGACTGATTATTTGCGACGATATGATTGATTACGACGAAAATAGACTCATTTTAACAGAAAATAATCATTTTAACAAAAAAAATAACAAGCCCCATATATATATATATATATATATCACATTCACACACACATGCATACTAAGTAACTTTTGAATTTTCTCAACGCGCACTCCATCCGTCAATCCTGGAAGATATAACATGATGAGGCAACTAGTAAAGTAGATCTGAATCAGAATGTTGTTAATTATTACAAAAATCCAGAAGAAATAAAATCTTTTTATGACCAAAAACGAGGGTTTAAGCGAGGATTTATCAATAAAATTAAGTACAAGTCTTATTAAAAAAAAATAGAATCTTATAGCTCATGGCACCACAAAAAATTGTATCTGTATGCATGATATATAGTATCAAATTACAGATAATCGCAAGTACTTTTCATCAAAACTAATCGGTGAAAAGCAACTAACAACTAATCTCGTATCTTCAATCTTCTAATTAATCTTGCTATAATCTGATGGAACTAGCACTCACTTGAAATCTGTTCATGAGGAGTCGATCGATGTCGTAGTAGTGTACATGCATGTGATGAGGCAGTAGTATCTTATCAATCAGATCTAGAGAGAGTTGTGTTTGGAACTGGGACGAGCGTTTTCCGGCATAGTGGACAATTGGGATGCATCCTTAACCATGGATGGATGCAATTTGGATGGAAGAGATGGCCACAATCAGGCAGCAACGTCTGCAGCACGTCACTTTCTTTATAATCTTCCAAGCATATGCAACAAGAAGAAGAAGCGCCCGAGCTGCAATTTTGGAGTTTGTATTGGGAGTAGAGGAGCTTTGGGAAGTTGTGGAGAATGGCTTCATCAAGGCCAACTTCAATGGCGACGAAGTCTGCGCCTAGCTGATCAAGATTTTGTGGGGAACGACCGGTTTGACGAAGACTATCATGAGATGCAGGCGGGTGAAGGCGGGTGCTGAAAAAATAAACAAGGTGTGAGAGTAGGATGAGGAGCAGGATGATTCCCAGAGGGAATGCGATCGCAAAACGAAAATCGTCAACGTAGTAGCCCATCATGCTACCAGTAATCATGTCCATGTTTCCTTAATACGAGTACTAATTAACAAAGATCGAGAATAGATCAAGGAACGTTTATTTTTGGAGAACAGAGAGAGGTGATGATTAATGTATCTTGATCATGAATGACCAAAGAAGAATTTGTTTCTACTTCTAATTATCTTAGGGCTTCGTGGGAATTAGAGTTGGAGTTTGTAATTTGAATGGGTTTTTAATTATTTTATCACATAATTATATATATATATATATGTTGATCGGTTAGGAGTTGGAGTCATGTTATTATTAGTATACAATATATATATATATAGTACTAGGATCAGTTGTACGTACTTATGAGGTTGGTGCGATATTTGATGATCCATTGCAATTCCTGATCTCATTATGATCTCCTATATATAAGTAGATATGTATTAGATCATGATAATTATGTAATGGACTATAAATAATTTTTAAAAAATTTAATACTGCAATATTATTATTAGACTCCTTTGCAGTCCAAATAGACGGAAAGGCCCCCATTTTAGAATGAACTTGACCAAAATACCCTTAGTGAAAGTCCCATGCATTTCATCTCCGTTTCATTTACCCATAAAACGGTGCGTTTTATTTATGAAGAAATGATCTCATTAGTAATAAACGGAGCCTATATATACACATAGGCAATAAATTATTTAATGAACTGTATCCCCACATATATTATATATACACACACGTATCTATATAGTGCTCGGAGTCGGCCGATAAGATGAACAAAAATGATATATACAAGTCGCATGCGTAACCGCGGCGCGAGCGGTGCTTAGGTGGAAAAAGAAACGGTTCATTTTGGACTTTTGATAAAATACATCCTTTTGGTTCAAGTCAAGGAGATCTCCCATTAATTATCTTTATTTCCTGGAAATGATCCAATGTAGCCTTGCATTTGAGAACTTTAGAAATTCCTATGAAGAAGCTGTAGCTATTGCATGGTTATTATAGATATAAGCCATGTTAGAGCTAGAAGAGGCCAAGCTATTGCAAGTCACAGCTTAGCAGAAAGGGTTAGAAGGGGAAAGATCAATGAAAGACTCAGATGCTTGCAAGACATTGTCCATGGATGCTATAAGAGCATGGGAATGGCAGTGATGCTGGCTTAGATAATTAATTACGTCCGGTCCTTACAAAATCAAGTCGAGTTCCTTTCCATGAAGCTTACTGCAGCAAGTTCATTTATGACTTCAACTCAGACACAGATGCTTTAGAAACAATGCAGAGAGCCAAAGCATATATATGAGGCAAAAGAGTTGGAAAGACTGATGAAATAAGGGTATGGAGGAGTCATCTGCCGGCATATATATATATATATATAGAGAGAGAGAGAGAGAGAGAGAGAGAGAGAGCCTAAAATCTTTAAATAATTCCAAGTAGATATATTGAAAAAAAAAATGTTACTTTTGTTCATGACTGGATGAGGCAAATCCATTAATTTTTATGTTGGTTAAGGCCAATCCATTAATTAAGATTAAGATGAAATTATATATGTTCTTCAAGTCTCTCCATGCAATGCAATTGAGTGAGAAAAAAAGATTACCCAATTATACATAGATATAATTTCCGTCCTAATTAGGTCAGATATTTAAACCCCAGTTTCATGTTTTCAAAGAAAGAAAAACGAATTAAGTCATTAATCTGAATAAAGATGCATGGGAGAAGTCATTAATCTTGATAAAATTAAAGCAACATAGTTTCCCATGAATCCCAGGCGCAAGCCTCATCATGAGTAGCAGATCTCATCATCCTAAATTGTTCAAGCCTGCTCCCCACTTTCCATCGCATCTCTTGCAAAGCACTCATGTAGTGCTCCATCTCTTCCAACTCCATATTCTCATGCACCGCCTCCTCCCACCACATGAAGTACTCCCCATTGTTCTCCATCTTCTTCCTCTTCACCTCCTCCTCTATCTCCACTAGCCGCTTCTTCTCCCTTCCCAACTCCTCCTGCGCCTCCGCATATTGTCTGTTCATCAACTCCGCTGCAGCCACATTATTAACGTTATTGAGGTTCTGATCGTGCAAATCAGACGAACTCGTGTGCGAGAAGGATGAACGATTTCCAGTGAGACAGCAGTCGAGGACAGTTTCAACATCTGGGTGGCCGAAGCAGAACACGTTGTTATGCGGAGAGAACACGATGATGGCCTATTATGGTCCTGGTTATTTCTTGCTGTTTGTAATAAGGAAATGCTATAAGAATGTATGATGGCTGCTGCGATCAGTAAGGGAAATGCTCATAAACTGTTTGATGAAATGATGAATAGACACATGGATGAAGATGAAGGCTGAAATTCATAACATAAATCACGCTGGAATTTGTTCGAGACAATTCATTTCTCCTGCTACAACTATTGACAACTTTTGATTCCACTTTTTTCCTCCCTCACTACACGTCCTTTTCTTTTCCTTTATACCCGTACCTCTAACAACCATAAAAGGTAAGATAAAATGACCTACTTACTGAATGAAAACTCACAGTAAATGAAAACGCACCGTTTTGGTTTATAACTACCAAAACGATGCGTGTTACATAATGAAAACCAACTAAAACGCTGCACAGCTGCTTCCTCTTTTATTCCTCTTCAACGCTGCGTTGCACCATGATTCAACTCCAAACGTTGCCGTTTCTAGTTCCAGACTTCTACCTTCAAGTTCACTTCGTAGGTTCCCCACTTCAGTTCCTCCAGTTCGTGTTTTCTTCTCTCCACTTTAGGGTTCCTAACATTCTCCCCTTTCTTTATAGCATCTTGCCCACAAGATGTGGGTAGTTTTGTTGAAGCTTCCACAGCCTTTCCCAGGTATTTTCTTCCTCTGTCATTCCTCTCCACTTGACTAACACTTCGGTAACTCCTCTGTTTCCCTCCTTTATCAAGCGCCGCCCCATAATGTCTTCCGGTTCTGGTTGGAGTTCTCCTTGCGCATCCACTGGAGGCAAGGTTGCCAGTGGCTGGATCGAACTTCCCACCTTTCTCTTGAGGCATGAGACATGGAAAGTGGGATGAATTCGGGAAGTCAACGGCAGCTTGAGACGGTATGCAGCCTTACCGATTTTCTTCTCCACCTGAAAGGGCCCAAAAAATCGAGGAGACAGCTTCATGTTTCTGCGGTGGACAACGGATTTCTGTCGGAATGGCTGCAACCTCAGGTATACCCACTCTCCTTCTTCAAATGTTCTCTCTGATCTGTGTTTGTCAGTGTGTAACTTCATGCGATTTCTTGCCTCTTCAAGATTTTCCTTCAATACCTTGAGAATCTGGTCCCTGCTTTGTAGTGTTTGGTCAACTGTCTGATTTGCTGAAGTTCCTGGTACATAGGATAGTAGCATCGGTGGTGGGTAACCATAGAGGGCTTGGAATGGTGTCATTTTAGTGGCTGTGTGGTCAGATGTGTTGTACCACCATTCAGCAAATGGTAGCCACTGTGACCACCTTTGAGGCTTAGTTCCCGCGTAGCATCGTAGGTAACCCTCTAGGCAATTGTTTAGTGCCTCTGTTTGCCCATCTGATTGGGGATGATAGCAGAACTGAGATTGAGTGCTGACCCCTGTAAGGAAAAAAAAGACTACAAAAAAGAACTCACAAATATTGGGTCCCGATCTGTCACAATAGTGCGGGGTAGACCGTGTAACTTGAACACATGATTCAAAAACAAGTTGGCCACCCCAGCTGCTGTGTAAGGGTGGGACAAGGGTATGAAATGTCCAAATTTTGTGAACCTATCAACAACAACTAGGATCACATTAAAACCACTGGACATGGGCAATCCTTCTATGAAATCCATAGAAATATCTGTCCACGCTTGTTGAGGCACGGGTAAGGGTTGCAACAACCCTGCTGGTGGTGAGGTCTCATATTTCACTGCTTGACAAATCACACACTCCCTCACCACTTTTTTTTATGTCTTTTTTCATGCCCTTCCAATAAAAATCCCGCTTCGCCCTTTGGTAGGTTCTTAAATAACCCGAGTGGCCTCCCATAGGATTATCATGTATATACTGCAGAACCTTCCCTTTAAATGATGAGTCTGCTGCGATGACAATTCTGCCATTCTTTAATAACAAGCCCTGCTGTAGTTGATAACTTTTAGCTGGAACAGTACCCTCCTTTAGTTGTCCAAGGACCTGCTTAAGTTCAACTGACTCTTCGTAGCTGGCCTTAAGTTCCTCTACCCATTCGGGTGTTGGAAATGTTATCATTGCTAAGGATCCACCCTCTACTTCATTCTCATTCCCTTTCCTTGACAATGCATCCGCCACCACATTTTCCTTGCCTTGCTTATAAGCAATAACAAAATCATACCCCATTAACTTGCTCACCCACTTTTGCTGAATTACGGTGCCCACACGTTGCTCTAATAAAAATTTCAGGGCCTGCTGGTCCGTTTTTATTACAAAAGACTGCCCTAGAAGATAGGGCCTCCATTTTCTTACCGCTGTTACTAACGCGAGGAGCTCCTTCTCATATGTGGAGAGAAGGAGTTCCTTTCCCTTCAAAGCCTTGCTCATATAAGCAAGTGGCTGTCCCCCCTGCATCAAAACCGCCCCCATTCCTTTTCCACTTGCATCGCACTCAATCGTGAATGGTTGGGTAAAATCCGGCAATCTAAAAACCGGAGGTTGTGTTACAGCCAATTTCAGCTCCTTAAAAGCTTTTAAGGTAGCCTCAGTCCACACAAAGGCATGCTTTTTAAGTAAATCCGTTAATGGTGCAGCAATTGTTCCATACCGCTTTATAAATTTCCGGTAGTATCCCGTCAACCCCAAAAATCCTCTTAAGGATTTGACATTCACTGGTACCGGCCAGTCCAGCATAGCAACCACCTTCCGTGGGTCAGCCATCACTCCCTTTTCACTTACTATGTGTCCCAAATACTCTACTTCATTGACCCCAAATTGACACTTGGACAATTTAGCGAATAATTGGTTTTTTTTAGTACTTCCAGCACCACACGTAAGTGCATTAAATGGTCTGTCCAGCAGCTGCTGTACACTAGGATGTCGTCAAAAAACACTAAAACAAACTTCCGCAAATAAGGTCGAAACACCTCATTCATCAGCCCTTGAAAAGTTGATGGGGCATTAGTCAAACCAAAGGGCATCACGAGGAACTCATAGTGCCATTCGTGAGTTCTAAATGCTGTTTTTGCCACATCCTCGGCTACCACCCGGATTTGGTGGTATCCGGACCTCAAATCCAGCTTTGAAAAAACCACCGACCCGTGCAACTCATCCAAGAGTTCATCAATAACGGGGATAGGGAACTTATCCTTTATGGTTTCTTGGTTAAGTGCTCGATAATTGACACACATACGCCAACTCCCATCCGCCTTACGGACCAAAAGTACGGGAGACGAGAAGGGGCTTGAACTGGGTCTTATTACACCTGATTCAAGTAACTCAGCCACTATCTTTTCAATTTCTGACTTTTGGTAGTGTGGGTAACGGTAAGGTCTAGCGGTAATGGGTTGGGTTCCTTCTTTAAGGGGTATTCTATGGTCTTGGGGTCTTGAGGGTGGAAGTCCCTTCGGAATGTCAAATACCTTTGGAAACTGTGAAATCAGATTCTGCACCTCATCTCCTCCACCCGAGATCCTCAACACATTTGTTTCACTAACAAGCTGCAAAAATAACCCCTTCCCCCTTTGCATGGATGTAAGCATTGATTTTCCCCCCTTAGCAAGGGTCAACCCTTCTAATTTCAGTCCCAACAACTCAACATTCTTCCCAAGATACAGAAATTTCATGGACAACTCATGAAAATTCCAAGCAATGGTTCCAAGTGTCTCCAACCAATCCACGCCAAGAACGACATCACAACCCCCAAGAGGTAAAACATAAAAGGAGGGATAGAAGGATATACCTTGTACCTTGATCTTGGCGTTACTGCAGTAACCTAAGCCTTGCACTATCTGTCCGTTAGCAACTTTGACAGCAAGTCTCTTTGACTCATCAACCACCAGCTTGGCTGTTTGAGCAATAGAGGGGTCCACGAAGCTATGTGTTGACCCTGAATCCACCAAAAGGACCACTTGTGTCCTCCCTATCCACCCCATGAGTCGCATAGTCTTAGAACTAGGAGTTCCCGTAATTGCATTTAAGGATATCTCGGGTTCTACCACCACCCCTTTCTGTTTTGAGTCTCCTTCAATAAGTAAATCAGCAACCGTAATTTCCTCGTCACCTACCTCCCTCTCCTCCGAATCCTCCACTCCTTGTAGGAGGTACACTTTAGCTTTCTTGCAAATATGATTGGGGTTCCATTTTTCATCGTAATGATAGCACAACCCTTTCTTACACTTCTCATCCCATTCCGTGGAGAAAACTTTTTTGATAGGAGGGCTGTATTTCTGGTTGTTACTTCTTGTAGCACCACTACTCCCATACGAAACATAGTTGTTAGTGGGACTAAACTGCCCCTTTTCCCCCAAGAACTTCATTGGTTTCTTAGCACTAATAAGGTATTCTTCTTGAATTCGTGCTAAGCCAAAGGCTGCTGTTAAGTTGTGTGGGTTAAACATGCGAAGAGGCAACCTTATTTCATCCTTAAGGCTGCTGAGAAAGCAGCTCAGCTTATGGTGGTCGGGTAAGCCTCTCACTCTATTCGAGAGTGACTCGAAACTAGCCTTATAGGCGGCTACTGTGGTGACTTGCTTCAACCTAGTCAAGGTTTCCATAGGATCATCATAGGCAGTTGGTCCAAAGCGAATCAACATAGCCCTCATCAAAGTTTCCCAACTCACAAACTGGTCTGTATCTAAGGCCTCTTGATACCATACTAATGCTTCTCCCTCCATGTGGTATGCGGCCAATAATAGTTTTTGGGCAGGGTTTGTTTGGTGGTATTCAAAGTACTGTGATGCCTTAAAGATCCAAGCAGATGGATTTTCTCCCGTAAAGTGAGGAAACTCCAAACGAATACCTCTTAGAGCTTGCCCCCTTTGCTGCACTTGCTCATTCTCTTGATGGTTTTGCAGGTCCCGTGCCATATTCCCCTGGTGAGCAACCAAGGTTAGAACCATTTCATTGAGCTAGTCTAGCCTCTCATCAATGGTGTTGAAGCGTGTTTGGGTAGCGAGGTGGCTCTCCTCCAAGGCATCAATCTGCTGTTGCATTTGTTTGGATCTAGTAGCTTCAGCCATGGTTGCAAGATTCTGGGTTTTTGGATGGTAAATTTGTATGGCTGTTTGTGACTTTTCTGGGTTATATCTTCTGGTTTTCTAGGCTGTCAATATGTTGGTTGTCAATGGTCATGGATGGGGGTGCGGAAGGGGATTGTGTCAGGATCGGTGCTCAAATGATACCACTTGTTATGGTCCTGGTTATTTCTTGCTGTTTGTAATAAGGAAATGCTATAAGAATGTATGATGGCTGCTGCGATCAGTAAGGGAAATGCTCATAAACTGTTTGATGAAATGATGAATAGACATAGGGATGAAGATGAAGGCTGAAATTCATAACATAAATCACGCTGGAATTTGTTCGAGACAATTCCTTTCTCCTGCTACAACTACTGAAAACTTTTGATTCCACTTTTTTCCTCCCTCACTACACATCATTTTCTTTTCCTTTATACCCGTACCTCTAACAACCATAAAAGGTAAGATAAAATGACCTACTTACTGAATGAAAACTCACAGTAAATGAAAACGCACCGTTTTGGTTTATAACTACCAAAACGCTGTGTGTTACATAATGAAAACCAACTAAAACGCTGCACAGCTGCTTCCTCTTTTATTCCTCTTCAACGTTGCGTTGCACCATGATTCAACTCCAAACGTTGCTGTTTCTAGTTCCAAACTTCTACCTTCAAGTTCACTTCGTAGGTTCCTCACTTCAGTTCCTCCAGTTCGTGTTTTCTTCTCTCCATTTTAGGGTTCCTAACATGGCCACTTCCGCGCCGCACAAGACACAAAGCTCGCCGGCTTTCTTGAAGAGGCCGGCACGGCGCTTCGAGAAAGTTACCTGTTTTTTGCTTTCCTCCGCCAGTTCCATGATTTCTATCCTTTGTCGGCCTCTGGTTTTCTTGCCTTCGCTCATCTTCTTCTGTATAACCATGGCGGCAGATCAATACATATGATATTATGATGATCTCCTTGTGATCATAGTCTAAAACAGCATATATATATATATATATATAATTTTTGTTCTAAAAGATTCTTAATTTAATATCTTTCTCTTTTGTTAATTGCGAAAATCTACCATTATTAATTATGTCCTAGAAATCTTGACACAACTTCAAAGTAATTCCATGATTTGCTCTATTCAAAAAAATTCCAACCATGTCGATCGATCGGTTGACTACCCTCCAATTCTAGTTAATACAATTTCTTACTATTCAAAGAATCATCAAATAGGAAAAAAATGGCCCGGCTCGCTCATAGAATTCGAGTACTACAATTAATCATATTTTTTAAATTCTATAATTTCATTAATTCCATATTTTTTTAGAACAAAGAGGTTTTAAAAAGCTTAATTCATGGATGCCATCTAATTAGGACAAAATTAAAATTAGAAATAAAACTGTAAGTTTCACTTTATAATGGACGTATTTTCTATCTCTTATCTTAACATAAATTTAGACAAAAACTCGATTGATATTTTTTTCTATAAATAACTAAAAAAATTATAAACGCACAACACTTCATGTATTGCCAAAATATATAGTAGTGATCAAGAGAGTATTATATATTCAAAGGTGTATACTGTATATAGTAAAGAAAATTTTATACACCATCACACTTTCATCGACCTACTATATAATATATGACACATCTATCACCATTGAATGATCATTCATTAGATATTTTTATCATCCAATAATAATAAATATACCACATCTTACATAATAGGATGATAGTGGAATAGTGTTATGATGTATAACATTACTTATATGGTAACTTTGTTTGGCAACAACACATCCGTATGATCCGTGCCAGAGTATTATCTCCCAATTAATTAGTACCAAACACAAAAATCAACTCAATTAGATAAATATTTTAGCTATAAAGAAATTTCATAAAAATAAGCATACAAACTTATATGGTTTGGTATAGTACATTAGATTGTAAAGTTATTTGTATCGTAAAGTAGATTTAACATATCATATGAAGTCACATTATTTATAGATTTATTTTATAAAATATCTTTATAGTTGTAATGCTTCTCTTAATATAATTAGGTGAAAACTAGACCACCATGCTTAGTGTGTATACTAATTATCCAAATTCATCACTTTTTAATCACCATACTTATATCAATAAGAGGAGTACTATAAACATAAATGAATTACATAAAACTAAACCTAAAAAATAACGTAACTTCATGCATGTGATCTTGTAAAGGTTTTGTAAAACTACCGTAAATATTTTGGGTGGTGATCCTTTGTATTTGTAATGGTGTTTTCATATACACGTTGCTAAGTCCTAATCAAATACAAATTACTCTAATATCTTATTTACATCCGTTTCCTATAATTAAGGAATCTTGCTTTCCGTCTTTATCTTGGACTGGGTCTTGATCTTGATCTGTAACCATAATAGATCTGTTAGATTAACTTTACAATTTAAAGTATCCCATCATGCCATGTCATTTTATGGATTTACTTTTGTGCAATTAGCCCTAATTTATAATTAAAGTATCTCTCTATCAATAATTAATATATAATATCATTAATTAGTGATAATTAAATAAAAATATTGGTCGTTAGCTAGTGACCTTGTAGCATAATGACAATTGTTTAATTATCTTTCATGATCATGAAGAATGTTGAAGAGGAAGCAAGTTCTTATGCATGCTCCTAAGTATACATAATCCCTTACTGAATAAAAAAAAAACTTAAGAAAATTGAATTGGTCGTTATTTTAAAAAATTTTGAGAAATTTCACATTATTCATCCAAATTATCATCAAATGCCAATAATTAAAAAAGTTAAAATTAAGGGAATTTGGTAAAGGTCATGATCGATTACACTCAAGTAAAGCAGTCCTAGGGCCCGCCAAATTATGACCGTTATAGCCACTCCACTCCTCTCTCTATCGCACACGTGTCCCTTCTGGTGTTTTTCACCCGTAGGATCCACCCAATCCTTCTCTGTCCCCACGACGTTTTCGAATTTTAAAATGCTGCAACAACTTTCTAGCCGTTGTAATCTCTCTCCTCTCTCTCTCTCTCTCTGTGTCCAAACACCATCTTGTGGACCGAAAAAAGAGTCTCTTTTTGCCTATGCTTCTCACTCGTATATCATCGGCTAAGAAACCCCCCTTCTCGAGCTTTGAATATTCCTTGCCCAAATTAGATTTCGATACTTGAACTTCGAGAAAATGAAGGGAATTATCAAGGGAAAGCTGTTAAAGAAGCTCAAGTCGATTCGACCTATTGGGTATCTGAAAGTACCTGATCGAATTCTTCAAGTAACTGCATTATCAGAAGAGCATGCTGAGCCTGTTCCGATTAATCAGTATCTTAAAGTTCAGACAGAGTTGGTCTGCAATGAATTGAAGCCGAAGAAGGCAATACAGAGCGGTGTGATAGCGCAAGAGCCTGACATTATCGATGTGGCAGAGCTTATGAGAGACCTTGAAGAGGATTTTGACGAGGATTTGGACAACAAAGAGAACATTGTGCCGCCAATGGAAGCAGAAGACCCGGTTTCTTTCCATCAAAAAGAGAACTTACTGAGATCGGAGCCCGAATTCAGGAAGAACAGAGCTTTGGAACCGTCGGAATTGGGAACTGATATATGCCGACAAACCCCTTTATCGGAGATTGACATCTCGTCTTTCCGGCGGCCGGACTTGAACTCCAGCAGCCTCTTCGACCCAAACCTACTTGCCGCCTTTGAGAAAGCGATGAAAGAGCATATTCGAATTAGTGAACCAGAGAAAATAGCCAGAATCGAGCAAGAGAGCCTTGAAAAGAAAGAAGAAGAAGACGAGGAGCCCCCGTTAAAAGCACGTCGCGTGGAGGAAGACGACCCGCTTTTAGGCTTCGAAGAGAAGTGCCCGCAGGGGGGTAGAGACTCGGTAATCTTCTACACGACGACGCTTCGAGGGATAAGAAAGACGTTCGAACAATGCCAAAGCATTCGTTTTCTTTTAGAGAGCTTTCGGGTACTATTCTACGAGCGGGACGTGTCGATGCATATGGAGTTCAAGGAAGAGATGTGGAGGCTTTTGGACGGCAAACCACTTCCTCCGAGGCTTTTCATAAGGGGGAGATATATTGGCGGAGCCGAAGAGGTTTTGACATTGCATGAGCAAGGGAAGTTCCGGCCGCTTTTTCAAGGGGTCCCGATGGATAACTCCAATGGTGCGTGTGAAGGGTGCGCCGGAGTCCGGTTTGTGCTCTGCTTCAACTGCAATGGCAGCCACAGAGTCGTTGACGATAATGGACAGTCGAATAAGTGCGAGGTGTGTAATGAGAATGGCTTAATTATATGCCCCTTTTGCTGCTGAAAAAGCATTTGGGATTGCTATATAATTTCTTGTGTATCTATTACAATTTGAGTGCCTATTTTTGTTTTTGTAGTTTCTTTTTCTTTGGGTGTTTTGAACATTCTTTCCATTCATTTGGGGTGCTCTGCTACATTCCTTGAAATATGAACATTCCTTGGCTACATACAGCTTTGCCAAGTAGAATTCAAAAGAGTAAATTGAAATTGAGATCCATTTTGTTTTTATAATGCGTCGTCCAGTGTTTTTATCAGAAGATTTGGATAAAACAACAGAGCTCAGATTTGCAAGGAATCAAGGATCTCTTGGCATCACCGTTCAACCACCTATATCGGTTGCATAACAAGCCCAGAAAAGTTTCAGGATATGACAATGGAGATGTCATTTTCTAACTCCACAAGTTGAATACATTTTCCTGTCTCATCACAAAATATAGATAATCTCGAGTCTGTAACGATGATATTTGCTTATAATTCAGTGGAAAATATAACACCTAAAACAAATAAAATAAAGCGTTCAATGAATTTGGCACCATCTGGTCGCATAATTGGCATACAGTTTTTATTAACAGCAAAATCCGATCCAAACACAAGCACAGTCATACCTAGTAAGTGGTATGGAATAAAAATAAAATGCTCCTCATTAATATCACCACATCCCTACCAAATGAAGTTCCCAAATCCACTCCTTGTAATCTATTAAATTCCAACCTTCAGTTGCTCCAAAGCAAAGGTAAAAGCATAATAAACAAAATATTGCCCAGACATGATCAGTGTCGTCCATCAGTATCTCCTGGGATAGCGATCCATAAACCTGCCAGACGGGCACTCATATGCCAGATGTCCACGTCCACCACAGTTGTGACAGATCATCAAGGGGCCCATGCAATCCCTGCTCATATGACCCAGCTGCTGGCAATTCCTGCATACAACATCACGGTAACCACTGCTGCGAACACTACCACCACGCTCGCCAATAATGTTGGATTTCGGGCACTGTCTAGCCACATGCCCTGCTACATTGCACAAGTTGCAGATGGGATCGTTTGGGCAATCGCGTGCCAGGTGACCTGTCTTCCTACAATTGTTGCATGCCTTCTCATTTGTACAGTCAGCTGCAATATGACCCTGCTTATAACAGTTGTTGCAAAGCCGCAAGTCCCCAGGGGGTAGTGCAGGAGCTGTGCACTCTCTAGCACGATGCCCAGCCTTACCACAGGTGTGGCAGATGCCCTCATTTGGACAACTGCTGGCCATGTGGCCAGGTTCTCGGCAGTTCCAACATAGTGACTTTGTAGTGCATTCTGAAGCAATATGCCTGAACAAGATGAACATATCAGTACTGAATGAAAAGTCACGGTTAAAAGACATAAAAATCAAAGGGTGAACAACACCATTAGATGAGGCAAATTTTATTCCCATGAGGTCCTGCTCTTCATTAGCTAGAGATACTGAAACTCTTAAGAAATCCAAGCTCCACTAATGGAACATCCAAACCTTGGAATTCTTATTCTCATCATTTAAGGATCACATCCTTTTTCATAGAGATTGGCGTAACTTATGCTCTGTTTTAGGTAAGTTAATCAACAAAAGCAAAGCTACAAGGGTGCCACCCAAGTACAAGAAAGTGCAAGTATGCAAGATATGCACTTAATCAACAAAAGAAAAAAAGTGCAAGAAAGTCCTGAATACTAGAAACAGATTAAACATGAGCATTCATCAAAAGATAAAGAGAATGGATCGAAAAGCCCTAAGCTCCTACATCGTCCTCTCACAATCCTAGAAATAAAAATGATATGGTGTTGGTTGCTATTGAAAAAAGTGGCATTCGCCTCAATGGATATGCTTGAAATAAATTTTTTTAAAAATGTAGTGTTAGATCGAAGGCCTCCATTGTTTATAAGCTGATGAGGGTAGCTGAAAAGATAAGGTAGAGGTTGAGGCAAAAGTGAAGTGGAACAGAAATGGAGCAGCAGGGGGCAGAATTTGATGGGGGTGGTGAAAATGGATAATGATAAGGGTTACTACCCTCCTACTACCCATTTACTACTCTTTTTGTATTTGATTTTTTTTTTAATTTTTAATTTTACTTAATGGTTAAGGAAGTGACTATTAGTAAAATTATATATATTTATAATTTTTTCTTAATGATTAAGGATGTTAAAAAAAAACTTAAAAGAAAATGATAAAAAAATAAATAAAAAAAACTTCAAATACACTATAAGCAGTAAATGGGTAGTAAGAGGGTAGTAACCCTATCACTACCCGGTGAAAATAGTGGTGTTGCTGGTGACACAATGGAGGTAACACCACATTTGTGTCATGATTTGATTAATGACACTGGCTTAGGCAGTGACGGTGGCAGTGGCTCAAAGGTGAAGATGGAGCAGATGGTGTGCAGATAAAGATAGTGAAGGTGTTGGTAATTTTTGGAAGGAGTGCTGGTATCTAAAATGCAACGCAGGGCTGCAATAGCTATTTGCTTGTGGTGGTTGACATAAGGTGAGTTTTGGTTTTCAGTGGTTACATAGGCTGTAACAGCAGCTGCAGAAAGTTGGTTAAGTTAGAGGTGGAGGTGGTAGTGTCAGATGTGGTAACAAAAAGTCTATTAAAACTTGCAGATATCAGGTCTACACGTTTGTAGGGAAAGCACTGGCTAATCTCTAGTGTCGGAATGATGTATACTCTTTGGGAAATCATGAAAAACTTACTAAGACTGTGAAATGAGTAATGCCTTCAAGTATGAACACGAGCTTTAACTTTGGTGAACATAATGTTTCAATCAGAAAGCAGTTCAGAAGTTTACTTACCCAGGTAGGCCACAATTGTGACAAATTGCCACATTAGGGCATTCTCTAGCAAAGTGACCTGGACGTTTGCAATTCTTACACAGATTGTCACGGCTGGAAAAAAAACCAGATACAGTAAAATTTAAATAGCAAATAATGAAATAGTATATTCTACATCCAAAATCCAATTTCTATAAGATCAGTCACCTTTTGATATTCCTATAGAATAGGAAAGCATTACATCACAATAAATCTTGATATTCTTTCTTCTTTCCTTTTCTTTTTTGTGAGTTATTCAAGTTTTATCAATGATCAAATGAGGTGTTGCCCGAGTGCCCGGGTTGTACATGAGATAAATCTAAGCAAACAAAAAAGCTAAAACAAATAAATATTGATATTCAGCAAAAGAAGCCAGCTGGCATGTTATCGAATACGAGTGCATGCTCATGAGAGCAAGAAAGTGGTGTGTGTGGGGGAGAGAGAGAGAGAGAGAGAGAGAAATACATTCAAAATATATATATCATCAAATAAAAGTATGCAATGGGATTCCATTTGAAACATAAACTACACCGAGTACACATTGTAAATCTGTAACGATTCAAGGAAGATCCATATGGTTTATAGGAGGTCAACATATGTATAACCCAGAATACAAATTCTAACATTCAAAATCCTTATTTGTGAAGTAAAATTTGGGGAAGGGGAACGTTTCTATAGCCTCATGTGTTATAACCTTCATGTGGCGACATGAATTGAAATTCCTAACGGAATTGGCACTGGGCTTGAAAATTACAATATTTCCAAACAATAGTTTGAAAACAAAGCAAAAGCACATAATAAGAAAGAAAGTTATAAAACATGAACTTTAAAGGTTTTAAGGATAAATTCAAGTATCAGTCTTGTCAACCCAAACAGGATGACAAGTACACACAGAGATTGTCTGTAGTGATTCAGTGAAGCATAGAGCTTACTTTTTCTTCCCTAGCACACTAATTATGCAGAAAAAAATAAATAAAAGTTTTTATAAGTAAAAGAATAAAATAAATAATACATATTCAGAAAACCTGAAACCCCGACGTGAATCTCTCCTGTAAGGTGCATCACGATAGGAAAAGCGATCAGAACGGATCTTACGATCCAATGGGCTCCTGCTCCTGCTCCTGCTTCTGCTCTGGCTGCCTGAACTCATATTTAATATTCTCCCTAACACCACCTACCACCACTGAACTGCCGAAATTCCACCACCACAACACCACACAGCCGCCGCTTCCTCCCTGTCCACATAACAACCACGCACCCAAGATCATATCCATGTGTCCATACCAAACCCCTTACTTTCAGCTCCAAAATAGTAAACACCAAACCACACCAAACCCCAACAGCAAGTAACATATAATTTCAATAAGAACGATCTCATTGCAACGAACACCACTGCATGCAGCACCCAAACATTGAGAACCCAGTTCCTCAACTACACCCTTCATTAGAAATTCAAGCATCCCTTGCAAACAGTCAACCTTCCCAATCCAACACCAATCCTATATAGATCGACTGGATTCAGACTCAAAACTTCTTATGAAATTGAAAAGAGAAGAAAACGAGGAAGAGGGTGGGACAAGTTCCTTATTTGACACAAGGGAGAGAATTTTCAAAGGTATGCATCACCATGGTTTTATAAACTGGACCATTGACAGACGAAGAGAAGTGAGAGGCTGATGACTGCAAGTAATTCACTTCACAAAAATTGGCATAAACTCATTCAAATTGGCAGATTTTACTAAAAACCTGAAAATTTTCAAATAAACTATTGAAACTTAAATCCTTATCTTAAAAGCATAGACAAACAAAAAAAAGTAACAAATTACACAATTCCCAACTATCATCAGACAGGCTGCCATCACTAAAACACAATTTACAGGCACAAAGCAGACTAGCGGCAACAGTGACAACAACAATCAACATAGAAAGAACCGCCATCAACAACAACCAACACCTAATCTCAAGTTTATGAAATATAAAGAGCAAGAGGAATGATAAATTAATGAAAAAGTGAACCGAAATGGGGACAAATTTTGAATGAAAAAGAAAATAAAATAAAAGAAACGAAAATGTTACCCGATATGGCAAATAGCTCACGGAGATATCAGAAATCAAATAGCCTCAAATAACTTAGACCAACCTCTTCAAGTGCGGTGGTTTTTTGTAACAGTTAGGGCTGAGATGCGACGGAGGCGACCAGTGGGCTGACGGCGTTTGGAGTCTAGGGTTTGTGAGAAGATGAAAAGGGGAAAATGAGAAAGGAAGAAGGAAGGATCGGGAGATAAGGAGGAGAAGGCATCTCACGTGGGTGGGCCTCTTATGGGCCGAGCTTGGACTTTAGGCCTTGAGCCTATTTTAATTGTTAGCCGTAAGGACTTCTAGCCCATTTAATTTGTAAGGGCTTCGGCCCATTAGTTGCATTGTTGTTATTTCTTATTTTCACAGTCAGTAACAGTAGCACTACTTGCTATATATAGTTAATTACAAACAGATGAGGTATATGTTCACGTTAATTGGTGATTTCCCTTTATGATGAATGCAATATTGAAATTTCTATTTTCTCTCTAATCTCTCTCTCTGGAGGCCTCCTCTCACCCTCGAAGTTGAGACTACAATTTCCTTGGTTTTTATATTTTAATTCTCTTATTGCTATGCTCGACAAACAAATATATTAAGGTCTCGTTTATTTTCACATATGAGATGAGATAAGATGAGTTGAATTGAAATAAAAGTTAAAAGTTGAATAAAATATTATTATAATATTTTTTTTATTTTGAGATTTGAAAAAGTTGAATGGTTTATTTTATTTTGTATAAAAATTTTAAAAAATTATAATAATTAGATAAAATGAAATAAGTTGTGAAAATAAACGAAGCCGACCATTTATTTTAATTTTGTATTTTGTGGGCTCATCATACCATAACTTTTTTACAAGTCAATCTCTCTCTTTTTGGATTGAGCATAGTTGAGAGAGATCATCTCTTTAGATTATTAGAGTGGACGTTGACTGACACCTTAAATCAGTAAAAATCGACTTAAATTTAATGGAAATCTACAAAATTGATCAATGAAAAGAGTGATGTTATTCTTCACCTTCTTAGATCATGTTATCCTTAGTACGTTACAGTTAAGGATGTTGTATATTTTTAATGATTTCATGTGTCAATCAGTTAAATAACAACAGTTAGGTTTTGTTTATTTTCACAACTCTTTTCAATTTATCTTATCTCATCTAATTATTATAACTTTTTTAAATTTTTACACAAAATAAAATAAATAATTCAACTTTTCAAATTTAAAATAAAAATAATATTAAAAAAATATTCTAATAATATTTTATTCACTTTTTAACTTTAATCTCAATTCATCTACGAAAACAAATTGACCTTAAAATATGTCACATCAATAGATCTGATTAAAAATGGCAAGATTTATAATCGGGAATAGTATTTCTCTAATAAAAAATGCGTAAGAAATTGGCATCTATAGTGGGCACCCCTTCACCTTCTCTTGGGATTATGAAATGAGCCTTGATGGCTAGCCATTAAGGACCAGTCGAGAGATACGTGTAGAGGGGCTATTTACATAGCCCCTCCTCCCTTTGGATACGTACGTGGGTAGTACAAACATAAATCTCTCTTTCAAAATGGTTCTCTCTAGTCCCAACATATAAGTTATGAAATATGTGAGTGTTACTCTTATATGTTACCTCGTAATATACTCCACCATCGCCGAGAGGATTTTGGATGAACAATAACGACGACGGATAATCTATAGAACAACCACACAAGATCTACGACTTACCAACGAGATAATAACACTTTCGTTGTATATTTTGATCTAATTTTTCTAACAAAATGTCTTAATTGCAAGCTATCAAGTCAGTCGATGGATTACATGAAAACCACAAGGAGTCTCTAGGGTCCCCACCCTGGCTATAGGCAATGTGCTAACATAAACAAGCAAGTGATTCAAAGCCAATAATTTAAAAGGAACGACATCGAAATTAAAAGGGTTATTAGAGAAAAATCAAGCCAAGAAAAGAGCTCACACGAAGTGATCAATCCCGGCAACAATGGATACGTGCTTTTCTATTTTAGCGATATTGCTATAAAGCTGACAAAAAAAAAGGAAAAAAAAAAAAAGATTAGTTTTGACACTGTATAAGAATTCGAACGTTTGAATTGGATTTTAAAATTTACGAGGAGGAATGGTTTATAAATCGAAGAACTTAGCACTGTGAACAGTCATTTACATAACCCAATCAGAAATCGGAGATTGACCATTTAGAAAAAGAACAGAGAAAAAAAGATCCACGCAGCTCTAAAACATGTAATACAAAAGGGAGAGGCTTCCATTTCCTTGCTTTACAATTTGAACTGAAAGCACCACCATTAAGAAAAACATCAAAAAGAAAAATGGACTTTTCTTTTCTGGGCCATTTTGTTAATGAGTTCTACTACATACAGTCACTTTTGCATACTCATTGCGTATTCTACTGATGTGATTAGCCAAAGCAATCAATTCCCTTAGTAGAGTGTGTAAAGAGTATGCAAAAGTAACAGCACATAAAGTTTTTGTTAACGTAAACAGCCACCACAAGAAAAACAGGCAGAACATATGTTAGTAAGCTAAAACTTTCTACACTTTAAAAGAAGTCCCTTGTGTATCTGCCAATGTGGTTGCTTGTAAATCACCTGTTTCCTCGGCCACTGGAGATTCGGCCATCGGGTGCAAGAACCGGGTGTAGTGGAACTCAATTTGTAGCCTGTGATGAAAAGTTGCTGATCCCATCAAGCCCTTCTTGATATCAATCTCTAATTCCCTTATGGGTATTGCGGCCAAGAAGCTCTTAATATACTCCCTGCATGATTCCTTCCCCCTACAAACTACCTCTTCTTTCTCACTCTTCTCTAACTCATTAGATTGGACTAGTAGAGTCCCTTCAGCTGAAGTTTCCTGGCTGTTTTTAGGTTGCACCTTATCAGTAGTTGGTTTTTCATCCGATGCTTGACCCTCATTTGATAATCGTACAATAGATGTGTCTTTATCAAATTTGAGGATGTATGCCTCATTGCATCCTTCATAAAGCCTCTCCCCCAACGTGTCGATGATATAGTAAGCATCCTCCTCCACCTTTAGGACAAAGAAGTGGTCATTCCAACATACAATGAAGACCAAAGGTTCGTCATTGCTAGAGCAGTTCGATGCAGAAAGGCTGATCTCATCCCAAATGCTGTCGAAGGACATGGCACCATGTAGGAAGTCAAAATCCTCCTCTGCCAGTCCTGCATGGAAGAATCCGATAAAGGACTTCTCTGGAACTACAGAAAGTGGACGGATTTTAGCTTGGAGAATGGTCTCAAGATCGAAGTGTTTGTCAGGAAACTGTTCTATGTAGGCCTCGTTCTCACAAAGATTTCTCCATTCTAATGATCCGTCTCTAATTAGCCTGTCAAACTCAGATTTGATGGGAGTCTCATCTCGGTTGGAATGCAACCAGTCAGCAACAACTGCAACCAGAGCTGTACATGCACTCTCCCCAGCAGCACGTTCACTCCTCTGATCAATTGACGCAAAAAAGACTTGAGTTTGGAGCTTCAATTGTCTGTCACGACAGGTTACTTCCTTGCACTCCCAACTACCTATGGCAAATTTGTCATCCCCAAATTCAGATATCGATGACCCATCAGAGCTGAAACCTTCTTTCTTATGCCACTGCCAGAAACATTTTCGTCAGTAGGACAAAATCTTACATAATTTTATTTTATTTAAAGTGGAAAAAAGAAAAGAACAACAGCGACAATAAACATGGGGTACTAGTGGACAGAAGAGTTAAGCAAAAGGTTTGATACTTACCCCAGAACTGGACTCATCAGAGGAGGTAAGCTGCCTACGATCATGATCGATATCATCCCCACCTTCCTCTTCGTAATGCTTTTTCAGAAGAGGCTCCCCCTTGGCTTTACGAGACCTGAAGCTTAGTTTTCTCTTCTTCCAAGAAAGGATATTCCGCTTTGAATTTTGCTGCAAGTTTTGCTTGGAAATTGATGCATGTGAACTCTCGAGATAATAGCATCCAACATCCAATTTACTGTTGCTGTAGTAGATCCAGAATTCATCTTGACCATCGTTTCTCGAATTAGAGTATGATAATCCTCTGGCACCAGCACAGTTTGCAGAGGCCAGTGTTTCATAATTGAATGGCTTGATACTAGAATCATCCTTACTTTCTTCTGATTGATCCTCGGCATCACCATCATTAGGTGAATCTCCGTAATAGGGATAATTGCACTCAGGATCTGTGCTTCTGTCAGAGCACCTGCCATCACTGCTCTCTTCTTCATGGCTTGCCTTCTTTGCTCTTACGGCTGAGACATAATCTGTAAAAGTTTTCATTTTTCTCAGACCAGCTTTAAGAGCTGAAAACTCATCTTTCTCAGTTGAGTGAGTGTCTGCATAACAGGGTGACAGTGGAAGGCACGCTATTGATTTCTGCACCGTCTCCGAAGGTTCTAGAGCAGTTATCCATTCCAATAAACTGAGAGATAACTGCATTATGGATGAACTTGGGATGATATAAACAAATCTTCCATTAACAAACATCAAGGAAAGAGATCAACAATAAGAGAAAAGCATACAGAAATCACACTAAAAATTTGTCAAGGCACTCACACTAAGTGAGGGGCTGGTCTCAGTAGCGCAGCCAGGGACTTTGACAGAAACATTTATTTGAATCTCTCTTCTGTCGGCTGCAAAAGCATGTTCTGCTAAGTTCAATGATGCAGTTCCAACAACAGGAATCTTGTTCCTGGACCCTTCCTTCATACCCTGACAATCGGGAAAAAAAAGTATCAGCAACAAACCAGTTAATCAATGAGAAGAAAAGAATGAACCTCCAGAAGCAACATTATAAATCGGACATATATAGCCCTTAAATTGGTCGAGACAAATTTCAACATTCAATTCAAAAGTGGAATACTGTAGAATTCATGGCATACTGTAGAATTCATGACAAGCCTCAGATCAAGCAACAAATTTTCAAATAACACCTATGCATGATACGAGTCTCAATAGGGCTCTGGTAAGATGATGATGATGATGATGATGATGATGCATGTCATGTCCAAGTTGCTAGCACCCTTTTCCTCAGATACCGTTAAGAGTCTAAATCAACAAAACTGACCACATTTTGGAGCAGAGAATATACTGGCTAGATGCGTGTCAAACATCTGTATGAAAGTAACGTCTAGTGACCCAGATGTAAAACAGTGACCACAGATCTCAGCGCTGATAGTTAAAAAAAAATGCTACAGAAATTTCAAACTCCAAAAGGATCAACAATAAAGGCAGCACCAAAATCACATACACGCATCCATTTAAATGACAAGTAATAGTCCACAAACTAAAAATATAATAAAAGAAAATGCATGCACGATCACAGCTAACATGACTACAACTCAAAATTTTCAATTCCACCGGCGGCCGCCCGCGGGGAGGGGGGGACGACAAAAAATAAACCCCTATAAAAGAACGAAACCATTATTATGAACTAATCCCAAAAACATCTGAAGGGAAAAAAAGATTAATAACTAAAAAAGAAAAGAAAAATAATTATAAAAAGACGACAAACTTACATTGAGCACTGAAAATGAGACCTCCCATGGAAAAAACACACCCTCCTTGTAGGACGAGAAACTACACAAACTCCGAAACCCCTCGTTCCACTCCACCACCCCATCATCTCCAACACCTACTTCTTTGGTGAAATTTCTCTTTACAGAGCGTCTCAACGAGCTCAAAGCTCCCTTCTGACCTTTCCACTTAATCTCACAAACCAATGCCTTTTCTCCCTCGGATTGTGCTAAACATAGACCTTCGATCCGGTGAATGAAAATTATGGCTTCGAATTTCCTCGATGGCAACGGGGGCCGTGATGGCCACCGTATCAGCTTTACCACCATTGGCTAAGACGATGAAAGCCAAAGATTTTGTGGAATATGAGCAAGTGGGTATTGGAATTATGGAAAAGAAAACAAAGATTTGTAAAGATAGAGAGTCTGAGAAATTTGAGGAAATGGGTACTGAACATGCAGCGGATAAAGAAAAAAATAAAAATAAAATAGGCTCTTTGATACGGTTTGAATTTAGAAATGAACAGAGGATGAAAGGGGGGTTGGAGTTTTCGTGGTTTGGTACAGAAACCGTTAATGGAGATAATGACAACTAGATTTCAGAGTTTGAAGGGAGATTGAAGGAGAGAATGAAGGATGAAAAGCTAGCAATATATATTATTGGAAGTGCCGTTTGTCATACAAAAACAGAGAGAGAGAGAGAGAGAGGGGCCGGCACTGCAATTTACCTAAGAACCAACGTCTCTCTTTCCACCTACGAAATAGTTTTAGCAAATATGCCCTTGCATTCTTGTTTATTTCATTGTGAAGTTGTCAACTCTCTCTCCCCCTCTCTCTCTCCGTGTTTCTTGGATTTTCTTTACTCTTTCTTTTAAAACTCTTATCTAGTTATCTTAACATCGTGTATTTATCGCATAAGGATAAATACATTAAGAGATATTAAACTTGTATTTATCGCATAAGGATAATGATAAAACATTATCATTAATATATATTTCAATTATTATAAATAAATCTTAATTTTAGAAAACTAGTATGGTTTTTTATACAACTGTTCATATTTTTTAAAGTTGGAAAAGGACTTTTATAAATTTAGAATATACAAGTTTTGTGGAAGTCTTGTAAAAAATAAAAAGTGAAATTTTAACACTCACCGTATCTAATGTTATTGTTTAAAGTTTATTATCTTCGAGTTACAATAATAAAATGTTTAATTTTTAATTGATGGCAAAGATATATAAAAATAATAATAATAAGGTACACATGACTCATATGTGTGGATATTATGTTAAAGCCTATGTTTCGGTATTAGCAAATAAAACAACAAATGAACAATGAAAGAGCAATTAATATCAATGAAAAGAGTGTCGCTATTTTTTTTCTTTTTTTTTTTTTCCCAAAGTGTGACTAAAATATGTATGTGACGTTGCTTCACGCAGTCGTGCAATTCTCATGCCATGTCTTCTTTCAAATATGAGGAAAAAAAACAAAAAAAGGGAGTAAAAGAATTAGATGAAAAGGGTGCACCTCCACCAACACCAAATATTCCCAATTACTTAAAAATAATAATGAAAAATATTAGTTACACTTATATAATATGTGAACTTCACGTATTCGTTTTTAAAAAAATAAAATTTATTATTAAAAAATATTTTTTCACATTTTTTTTAAATAATAACAACGTTGATCATATATGGGTGGTGTGCATGCTTTTTTATCTTATTAATTCATGTGACCAAGTGATCTTAAGACCCCAAATGGACCAATTTCCTTGTTATATATATATATTCATACAAAGAGCCAAAATGGTTATTTTTTAACAACACCATATTAAATCAACATTTTTGTCATGTTTACCAAATTTCACTCTAATATATCATTAAGTATATTCTAAAAACCTAAAGAAATTGGTGGATGTGAACAGAATTAATATAATATAATATAATATAACAGAAATTAAATCATGAAGGATTTACAGATAAAATGGTTCTTTTTGTATGATAGGAGTTGGAAAACATGCAAATCCAAGCCATTGGTATCTCAAAGTTTTGAAGTAGGTATTTCAAAGCATTTTGTCAATAGAAAGATATGGCTGACTTCCTCCTGTACACATAATCAGATTTCACTCACTTCTATCTTGAAATTGTCAAATATAGACAAGTTTCGTGCTCCATTCACTTTAAACTCTATCATTGACTTATATATATATATATATATGTATTAATTAAGCTATTAGAGTTTACCATAACCCAATCTCAAATAAGTTGAATTTATGTAGCAAATATCAACAAAAAGTTATGAGAATTGTTATAGATACAAAAAAAATTATATAAAATAAATTTATAACCTGATGTAATTTCATAGAATCCGTTATATCTATTTTATTATAAAAGTAACGTTACAATCTAACATATCACATTAAATCACATCAGTTTATAAATTTATTTTTATATAATTACTTTTTAAGTATTTTCCAAAAGTTATTAGGTCTTTTTTTAAAATAAAAGAAAATAACGTGACAGTGATACGGGTCGACACCATATCAACCCGCAAGAGGGCGGACATTTCTAATTGGTAAAGTTTAGCATTTTCCATGCAAAAACACCATACCTAAAAGAAGTAAACATCATTCCTAAATTTGTCCTGCAAAATTAGTGGAAAATATTGATGAAACAGAAAACACCATCCCTAAATTAGGCATTGCCTAAATTTGTTAGGGGAAAGAGTCTTGTTTGACCTTCATCCATAAAACAGAAAGGACCCAAGAACAGGAGAAACAATGACTTGGTCATTGCAGAAAAAACGTGTAGATTATCTTCTCGGAAGGTGTAACCATGACACTTGTATGTATGTGTGTTAAATGCTCAAGACTGTCATCTTTACCACCACACACGTTCACAATGTTCAGTCATTTAACCCTCTGTTCTTCTATTCTATTTATTTATTTTTCAAGAGAAATGTCATCCTTCATTTATTTATCAAGCAAAATTTATATTTATAATTAAATACATGTGGACATATCTTCGTATCAATCATTTAGAACTCTATCAATACATTATTAGATTGGTCTTGATTTTATTATTACTAATATTTTTTACAGATAAACGTTCAAAAGATAACACTTTATCTAAACAGATATTCAATATCACCCTTCATAAAAAGGAAGGACTCAATCTCTACGGACACAATCGTTCAAGTGACGATTTCTTTTTTTAATTTTTAGACCAATTTTGATAGATTTTGACTGCAAGTGAAAGTAATAAACTTATCTGTTTACAAGCACAAAAATTAAGGCTTCGTTTGGTTATTAAATCTCTCTCAACTCATCATTATAATTTTTTTAAATTTTAATATAAAATATAATAAATAATTTAACTTTTTTAAATTTTAAAATAATAATAATATTTTAAAATAATATTTTATCATCTCAACTCAATTTAATTCAAAATTCAAATGCAACCTAAATCTGAAAAATTTAATAGTAGAGATTCTGGCGCTGTGACAAGAAGAGCTTTCATATACATCATTGAAAGGGGTGTTGCGTGAGGGTTCCGGAGGGAGAGAGAAATTTCTTCTCTTTTATGGTACTCTGCTCTGTCATCTTTATCAAGTTGGCAAACAAGGTGGGAACCACAATATTGTAAATGTCGAAGATATATATATATTCTTTTTCTTTTTCTCTTTTTGGGTCTACTGAATTTCCAAGATATATCATTGAATAATCAAATTTAGATAGTGTTTTGTTTAAAAAGAAATTCAGATAGTGTTTGATAGATTTTCCTTATTTTTTTTCATAGAAAGGAAATAGAATGTAAGCAGAATAATCAGTGATACGTTTGGATTGCCACTAATAAATAGCTCATTAAATCATGGGTAGGTGACATAGAATACAATCACATCATGATTTCATATAATTAATGTTAGATATAAGTTTTTAAGTCAGCAAAATTATTTCATAAAAATAACTTATATGGCACGTTTCTTTTATAAAAGAAGTAGACTTCACGATAAAAATTAATAATTTTTTTACAATTTTTTTTTTAAATTTATATAAATATATTTTTTTTAAATTAAGTTAAGAGAAATACTACATTCATAAATAAATTTTATAAAATAAATTCATAAATTGACATGATTTTATATAATACATTAAGTCTATTTTATAATAAAAATAACTTTACAATTTAATATACCAAATCAAGTAACAATATACAAGTTCACTTGATAAAATATTTATCTTTAGTTAAACCATATGACATCATAGAAAAGAAATTGATGAAACATTAATAGAGATGAATGCAATGACATCTTTTTTTTTTTTTTTTTTCCAAAACAATATTTCATTCATGAATGGGTCTTACGACACACTTATAGAAAAGACAGATATAAAAAATAGCAAACACATCATCTTTGATTCTTTCCACACCCATACGGCCTACATCTACACTGAAGGTACACATGGCACGCTGTGCTTTCAGTATTTTAAAAGAAAAATTTTATATATTATATTATCATTTCATTTTTATCCTATTAAATATGATATAATATATTTATTATTATTAAATAATTATTTATTATATTTTTTTATCATTTAATAGTAATTAATATGTCATATATTATTTAATATGATCAAAATAAGATGAGAGTGTGATGTATAATAGTACTCATTTGTCAATTTTTAATGTTTCATCCTTAGAACCAAGTTAAATTTTATGATTTTCTGCAAAGTCCAGAAGATCTTCTAGACCCAAAAACGACGATAACAGTGATCTCTTCTTCTGATGGAAGAGCTATAAAAATACGTATTTCATTGAGAAAAAATGAATTTTTCACATTTTTTATAATAAGATTAACTTTAAACTTATATATATCATTTATTTTTAAGTAATTATGATCCACAACCAAATTTTTAAAAAAATAAAATAAAAGTAAGGAAAAAAAATACAGAGAACTTGAACCGACTATTATGCATAATGATGCCTACAAGGCTACAACCGACCAAACCCACCACCAGGCTTCAAATTTTGGTGGTACGTGTTTATTTTTTTACCCTTTTCTTCCATAAAGCCAAATCATACGTCTATAATCGCATAAAGAATAAAGATGTTTTGATTTTTTTTTCCTTTTTTTTTTTTTCCCCTCCTGGGTTGGAATCTTTGGATATTTGAAACGTTGGGAAATTGACCCAAAATCTCTAGGTCTTTAATCTTCATCCATGTTACCGGATCATGACCCAAAATTTTTATTTTAATTAAATCAGGATATGATTTTGATCGTCTACCAAATTCGTTCTTATGTCTAATTTGTTATCTTTATTTATTTATTTGTTATTATTAATTTGTGTTTCTTAGACTATGATTAACTTGACATGTGGAAGTGCTAGCTATAATATGTTATCCACATAGATAATTATAAAAAAAAAATATTTTATAAACTGTATTAATAATTTAGGATGCTTTTAGATTGTACATGACAAAAAAGGGTGGTAGAGTATGGTGCAAAATATATATATATATATATATATTAAAAAAAAAAAAAAGTGGAAGAAACTGAGTGGACCCTTTGGTTCAGCTTTACTAAATTTCTCACACAAAGTGGGCAAGCAATGAATAAAAATATGGCGAAATCTACCATACATTGATAAAATGTCATGTGCCCCAACAAGACCATCATTTCGAGTTGACAACGAAACAAGCTTTTTGGCATTCGAAATTGATCAAAGCTACCGTTGGTGGTGGAGACTCGAGAGTTCTTTCTTTTCTTTTTCTACTTTTTCTTGGAAAACAAACATTGCAAAGTTGACATCGGGGGGCTTCACTTGCTCGACTTTGAAGACAATTGGGAGGGGAACAATAAATCGGATTTGCATATAATATAGGTACTTTTCAGCTGCCCATTGCTCTCTGACCAATAGGGTGCCATTTATTTCAGGAGAGAAACATATTGAAAGGAAAATCTTTGACTTTAACCCTTACACATTGTATCCACCATATCATATCCATAATCCAGTTGGATTAGGTATCTAATATAAATTATTATATGACACAGAAACCCATAAGTCAACGGTCAACCAACTTTGTGTTGCCCATATTAGAATTGCATTTGCAACCCCCCATCACACCTGTGGAAACCGTTGTGCATCATTAAAAAAGTCAAAACCATTTGGAGGTACAGATTGATTGCATTAAGCTATCTAGAAGTATATCCTTTTGAATCCCATGAAAGGATGCAATTTCAGGAGGCAAAGCAATTGGATATCAGAAATGGTGATGATGAGTGCCATTCATGGAGTCGCAGCATCAACTGTTCAGTAAGTCAAAAATGGAAACAATGAACAAGTGAGCAAATCCATGGTCCCAAAAGACTAGTGGACTCAACTAACTGCATTAATGACATGTAAAAAACTTGAGAATTGAAGGACACTATATCTGGCCTGGTCCATCCATGGCGTTAGAGTAGAATCCCCTCAATTGTCTTACAAAACTATTTCTTTTAAATATAATAGCATGCACCACTTAACAAATAGGACACATGACTAATTTGGACATTGAAACCACTTTTATCTTAACTATCTTTGGCCGACTTGTTTTCATTAATGAATGTGCCAACTGATTTGAACCAACGCATGAGATTCCGGTGATCCTTCACATAAAGCCATGCTTGAAGAAAAGGAAAGAGATCCTCATTTATTCCTCGCTCTTCTATGTAACTGTGAAGTGCATCTCGCATCCTTTCATCAAGGTCTCTGTCAATATTAACAAACATTTCAGGCCAAACATAGATAAATTTGATAACACGTGGGGATACTAATTTGACAGAAAACTCAACCGAAATGAACATATTTGATGTTAGAACATGCAAGGACCATGAATTGTACAAGGCCAACCATTTCATGGATCCCTTTGAGCCACTTCAATGAAATAGAAAATGAAAAATGTTTTTTTTTTCAAATAGAAAATGAAGAATGTTAAATCAAGCAAGCATGCAAAATTCATATGTTAGTCGAAACATACATCATATTATTTCTTTACCATTTGCGTTACATTTATAGCAACGCCATACTGAATATGATCATATCTCATAGCGCAAAGACCACCCAATACAAAGCTTCTTGATAGGCAAGGTAAAAACACTCGCACACCTGAATGAAACTGAACCAATGACCTCACCCTCCACCCCTGGGTTATGGAATGAGAAGATGAGATCTAGTCCAAAGAACAATCGCATCATCCGATGCTAATTTAAGAGAATAGGGGTGAAGTATAGATAATGTTTAAGAAGTTTCAAATATAGTTAAAAATACTGCACACATTATTATTGTATACCCAAGGAAACATATGATATATTCAACTATCTTCCAATACATATGCAATAAGAGTTTACTTACAATAAAAAACATATGCAATAAGAGTATGGTTTGCTTCTTGAAATATCCATGCCACATGGTTATACAAGACTTTCTGATCATACACTTTTTTTAGACCCTTTTATCTTGCAGGCTTAATGGGCCTTTTGGTCTATCTTTTGTGAACATCCTTTGTGGAAGAGATTTGCCCCCTTTAGGCCTTCTTAAAAGATAATCCCAACTCCAAAAGTAATATATTTTTCAGACACATCTCAACAATGTTTCCACCAAATGAAAAGAGAGCCTGTTTCCCATGTTTTGAAAAAATTTAGACACTCTTCTCAACCAAAATCAGTTTTATCAAGCAACTGCTAAACATGATAATAATTCTTGCCAATGAACTCTTAACTCAAATGACACCCCCTCCACGGGACTCATGTATAACTTATCTTAAAAATGAAAAGAAAAGAAAAGTCACAATACTTTCTGGTGAGTTTCTAGAACAAAATCCCAGGTCTATCCTCCAGTTTTAAGTCTTTATCTGTCCTTTCATAGCTCACTACTAGCTACCCTACAAACATCACCATAGCTGCAAAAGATGGACAAAGTTTAGCAATCAAGGGAAATTAAAGAGATGTCCCCCATTTTTCTCATAAGTTGATGAAGATTTTATTCAAGAACACAAATGGCATAGCCCAAGTACACCCTCCCAAGTCTTATAGTCACATTTTGCACCATTAAGTGATACGTTCCTTCAATCCCTCATCCTAACAAGATATCTTCGCTCCATTTACCCTCTTCCTCGAGCTCAATCCAATTTAAAAATATAAACTGTACTTACCCAAGACAAAAACTAACTAACGAGTCCTTAACTTTATTTGAACCTCAAGAACATAGTCCTGGACCCATGGGGCCTTGTTACCAACAGTAGCAAACGGCAAATCTTACTTTATGGAAAAAAATCAAATAAACATATAACAAACATGAAACTCAAAGATTTAAGGCAATCTATACAAGGGAACCTATCTAGAATGGGCTCCACAAAATATCTGTTTGGACATCATGCATATGACTAGTATCAATTCAGTTACATGCAATTTCTTAAGCATTGTTAATATGATCGCTCAAGCCTCTAGAGAACTTCCTCACTGAATTGGTTAAAATCAACAGATTCTCCATACCGATGTGAAGGAATCACTCCCTGCTCTCAATCAAGAGAGTTTTAAGTTGAAACTGCTATACTGCACCATTGAAAACATTACGCTGCCTTCGGCTCTCCCACCCAAAAATAACCCCAGATAATTCTATCGCTAAATTTTAATTATGTCGACTCATCTTAATTAAAAGAAGTTTCGCTTCTATTACTTGTCATTTTAAAAAGATCCTATCATGAGAATGCCAACAAGGTAAATTGCTCCATATAAAAAAACAAAAAAACAAGCACAGATTGAAAAAGGGATGAGTTTTTACTCACTCGAAAACCGGCCCAGTGTACTGAGACGGAAGGATGAGGAACCCTGAGCTCTCAGCCTTGGGCCGCATCGAAATGGAGTGAATTCCCAATGCATCTGGATACAACCCGCACAGAAGATGCAAAGAATCCTGCTGCCCTGGCTTCGACACGTCCACGTGAAGAAACAACTGATTAATGCTATCATCCCCATCATCTTCGCCAGCGCCACCGGGGATTATATTAGCCAATCGCATCACGGAAATGCTAATTTCTTCGTGGTCGCCATAGCTCCGCTTGAGGACAGGACCACTACCGTCCAGCGCGCCTTTCACGATAGTGAACGGCGAGGGAGGGCTCACCTTCTGTGTCCCAAATTTCAGATTTCACAACAATTAAAACCAGTCCACGTAACCTACATAAACTCAACTAACATTTCATTGTATCCATATAGAAATGGGTTTTAAAAAGAAGGAACGCCACATCTCTAAAACCCTACTAAAGCCTCTTTCTAAAGCCCTACCCTGAGAGAGGGTCTGTATGTATGTAAATATAATTGAGCGAGATTGATAGGGGTTATTACAGTGGGAGGGGACATCTTGGAGACTTCCAGGTAGTGATCTTTAAGGGAGCGGAGGAGCATGGAGTTGACGGCGGAGGAGACGTTGGTTGAGTGACGGCAAGCTATTGTGCGCCATGGGTGGTGAAGTACACTGCCGGTTGCGGCTGCCAGTACTTTCCTCCACATTGCCCGTAAACTGTTCGGTGTCTTGCTGCACACAAAATGGAGTTCGGAGCTTCCCCAGTCGCAAAATAAATAGTGTCCCAGGCAGGAGCGGCTCAAGCTTCGAAGGGTATCAAGGTAAGGCCACCTGCACAATTCGGTTCTGAAAAATAAAGAGGACTCATATTTCTTGCGTAATTAAAAAAAAAAAAAAAAAGATAAATCTGATATTTATATTTAAAAAAAATTAATAATAAATCTAATTTTTTAAAAAAGAAGCACACAAAATTTTCACACTCTAAGATTGTATCTAATATTAATATTAATAATAAAAAAAGAGTAATGCTAATGAGTGCACTTCGCCACTTCCTTTAAAAAAATATATATTTATTGTTAAAAAATAATATTTTTCATATAAATTTCATATTTATATATATATACTTTTTTTTTTTGTAAAGAGCGTATAGAAATTGTACTATGAAAATAAAAAGTATGGTTAGAGAAACTAAAGAAAGTCCCCCTAAAAAAAATTAGTATCATAAAAATCGTAAATTTGATGAAGTTAAAGAATTTGACTTAATTATTTTTAAAAAAATACCTATACCCTTAAAAGGACGTAAAGAATGTAAATTTAAAAAGAGAAAAAATTAAAAAAAAAAAAAAAAAAGTAAAAATCTTACTCATAAGAAAATATATCGAAAAGTATAAGAAAAAAGTTGACAAAAATGGTAATAATAGAAGAGGCAAAAAAATTAGCAAAAAAAACAGTAGAATAAAAAAATTATTAGAAAACAAGGGTAAAAAAAAAATTAAATAGCATGAATTGTAAATTTGATGTTTATAATCCACATTAATGTAAATTTTCAGAAATTTTCTAAACACTTTTCATAAGTTTGAAGCTTGAAAATAAAATGTTTCCCACCTCCACTTATGCCGGTTTTGGAGGTTCCCCTGAAGAAATGGAAAGGAAAGAAAGATACAGTTTGAATTTCTGTAGACCTTTTTCGTTAGGCTTCAAGGGAAGCATTTATGCACCACGGGCATGTGCACAGATGTTATTCTACATCCAGCTTTTATAAAATGTATATTTGTAAGTAAATCAGAAAGTACAGATTAATTATTAACCACCACTTCATGGACAATACTAATACAGTAGCAATCCTTGCAGTCGCCTGTAAAATTCTTGCCTCTTCACACTTCAATCAACCTGCAAATTGCCTCTTTCCATTGATTGATATAAGCATATTAAAACTAAAAAAAAAAATTGGCCACATAAAGTAGCCTCAGTCACATATTCGGCCAAGAGAAGTCATATTGAGAGCAATCTGAATCTGTTTCCTTGAACAGATTCAGGCCCTTCTCTATTTATGTTACAAATAAGAGTACACATATCACCATCAAAGGCATAGATAGTTGCCAACCTCAAAATCCTATGGAAGACTAAAACTAGTACAGCACAGATCTTCTCAGATTTACTAGGAACGATACAAAATTGTAATGACTGGCATCGCAACCATGCATACAAGAACAATTGTGTGCGGGCAGAGAGCATAATCAGATTTTGTAACTTACCAGGCTCATTTATCTTTTGCCAGCACCAATCAAATCCAGGTGACCAACAGAAACACCACTCTCTAGTTGTTGACCTTTAACCATTATATAATTATTTGCCCATCAGTTGCAACTGTAGCCCCTGACAAGGAAACCGGTCGTCTGTAATGGTCCCTGCGTTTACTTCTTCCGTGCCTTGTTGCGATTAACTCGGATAATTTTTCGACCAGACTTGTCCCCGCCACCAGCACCCACTGAGAAGCTCCCTCCTAAACTGTTTGTAGCCTGAAATGGAGGCTGGTTCTGTGAGGTGGCTGAGCTCTGTTGGGCTCCAAATTGAAATGGATTATTGGGTGCTGATGGAGTTGTTGAACCAAACACAAAGCTGGATTGAGGAGGTGAGACGAGAGGTTGACCAAATACTGGAACTGTAGGCGTGGGTGCTTGAAAGGTATCCTCCGCCATGCTGTCCTCCATATTCATTTGATCATTATTTCCTGAGGAAGCTGAATTAAATGTGAAGCCTGAATTAGGGTTACCAAAGACAGGCTGTGATGAGGGAACAGCCATAGCCGAAGTGAATGAGAAAGTGGGGCCAGATGATGCACCAATAGACGATCCAAATACAACAGGTGCACTGCCAGTAACAGAAGCAGAAGGTGTAGATGCTGCAAATGAAAACCCAGTCAAGGGAGATGTAGCTGCTGCAGCAGCTGTGAAGGGAAACACCGTTGAGGATGATTTAGCAGCACCAGAAGCTGTAGATGCTGGGAAGGAAAACACAGATGAGGGTAACGTAGTTGCAGGAACAGAAGCTGTAGATGCTGGGAAGGAAAACACAGATGAGGGTAACGTAGTTACAGGAACAGAAGCTGTAGATGCTGGGAAGGAAAAGCCAGTTGAGGGGGTTGTAGTTGCAGCAACAGAAGCTGTTGATGCTGAGAAGGACGAACCGGCTGAGGCGGATATAGAGTTAATTGCTGAACCAAAAATAGGAGGCTTTGTAGGCAGCCAACTGGAACCAAACAAGCTTGAAGTAGAACCATCAATGGCACTACTGGAGTTTGCCTCATGAGAGGAAGCAGAACCTGAACTGAAAAGTTTAGCAGTAGTAGAAGCAGAAAACAGGGAACTACCAGAAGAGAAAGCTGTATTCCCAGCCAATCCAAACGAGGGCACAGATGAACTGAATTGCACGGGCATGCTGTTGGTAAGAGATGAAACCCCTGTCTCAGCAAGTGATGCCTTTGCACTTTGCACAGATTCACTGCCAGTGCCAAAAACAGAAGAACCTGATTGATTATTAGCTGTTGAAGTAGTGGCGGCAGCACCAAAAGAAAAAATGCTACTCCCTGAACTGGCATTTGCAGCAGACATGCCAACAAAGGGAGAGCTCTTGAGATTGCCAAAGCTGGTCTCTGGCCTCGTCTTGGCTGCTTCTGATTCTACTCCAGAAGTATCTGTTACTGGTGAAGCTGAAGTTAATGGACCAGTGGATCCGAATTTAAAAGTAGGAGTTGCCAAGAATGAAGGTGCTGCTACAGCCGAGGTAGAAAGACTGACACTGCCATTAATGGATGTTAAGGCAGTGGTGGGGGTTGTGGCGCTGCTGTTGCCGCCACTGGTGGAAGTAACAGTGAGTGTAGAGCTATTGGATGAATTCTGACTGAAAACATTATTAAAAACAAGAGGTGGAACGGGGGAAGAGAATGAAGAAGGGCTTGAAGCAAGAGACCCATTATTTAAGGAAGAATTATTGGCAGTGACATTGGCACCAATACTAGAAGTAGCCATTGGTGATGATGCAGCAGATGGAAGTGCAATTTCTGCTGTCCTAGAAGTGACTCCAGCATCTGAATTATTCTTATTATCAGCTTTATCCAATTCAGGTACTTTTGGTACAGAATTGGTTGCACCAACAGTTAAAAAGCTGCACATGAAGATGCAAAAGAATTCCAAGTCAGGTTCATGAAAGATCATGTACTCAATGTAAGACTACTAGCTCTAAATCTAAGAAGTCAAACGTAAGTTTTGGGAAATGATTTGTGAAAGCACCGGGCTTGCATGCCCATTAAAAAATGTCGGACCCCACACGAGAATTTTTTCTGGTGGGTCCCACTTTTTTCTTCAAAGGGCTTGCCCTAGGCTTGCACATCTAGGGCTTATATCTAGCATTACTCTATAATGTTTTAGACACCAGGCTTTGACTCAGGGAGTAAAATTGGTGAAGAGAAAACTGCATAGAAGGCCTCACAAATCGAAGAAGTAACTAATGCAATCTCCATCCCAAGTTCCAAAGGATATTATAACTCAATCAACGGAATATGTTGTTGATCGAGTTATTTGAGTTGAATGATAGATGGTTTGTGAATGATAGTGTGATATTTGAGTTGAGATTAAATGAGTTAGAAAATGTTTGAGTTAAAACGTTTTAAGGGATTTTGGGAAAGGAGAAAGAAAAAGTTGAATAAAAATATTATAAAATTAAAATATTGTTAGAATAAATTTTTTTAATATAATTTTGGTTTTGGGATTTGAAAATGTTGAATTGTTTTTGTGTTTTGTTTTGAAGTTTAGGAAAGTTGTAATAATTAAATAATGATTAGATAAAAAAGTTGAATATTTGAAATTGAAAAGTGTTTGTATTTGTGATGTTGGATATTGAAATGAGATGAGATGAAAACATCTCTCTATCCAAACCAAGCCTAAAGCAGCAGTGAAAACACTTGCACTACGTAATGCATTTCATACCCCGTAAGCTCCAAAGGATATAAAAACTGAACAATTTTTTATCTTCATATAATCTAAACAATTTTTTATCAGTAAACAAAATTTATATACTCTAAGCAATTATACTTATAAAAAAAAATATATACTCTAAGCAATTAATAGCGCAACCTCCTCTTTTTCCCTAAACTTGTAAGTCACGGACCCTATGGGTCTTGAACCCACAAGCTCGCATCAACTCCTTTCTTACCAAGGAGAGAACATGCCTTTGAGTTAAAGCTCAGAGAAAATATTACACATATTTTTCAATTTTTAAGCATACAACCATGAACATTCTTGAAATGTTTGCTTGTGAAAGGCAACACAGCTTTGGGGCATGGATCATAGTTTGAAATAAAAAAAGCTGTCTCAACATCCGGGATGTGTTCAGTATTGGCAACTAACATATAAGACCCAAAGTTAACACTCAAATTAGAACTTTGCATGAATGGAAGTAGTTCTTGAATAATTTCATAACCAACTCATGGTTATACTGGATACGAAACATAAGAGTAGCTTTCAACTCAGAACTTCCAGTGATGACCACTGCCTAAAAATTGATAATTTCTAGACCTCAAATTTTTTTAAAAAAAATCTCAACACAATAAATCGATATAGAAATTTTTTAAAAATAATCAGAGACTGGGCAAAACTGCAAAGGTCTCAATTATATCCCAGAACCATGGTGGCAGATTTTAATTGCATGATCTTTCCTTTCAAAATAAAAAATCTATGAATCCTACTCTATAACTGCTGCATATATAATCATACAAACCAGTATCAAAGCCAAATGAGATCCAACGAAATTATTTTAACCAAGGGGGATTTTTTTATTGGCACTAGGTATCTGGAAACAAAGTCTCGACTAATCCGGGGGGTGGACAGGCCCTTGGCAAAGAGTTTGCCTCATGTGAACCTTGTGTAATTAAAAGAGAGTCCCCCAGTTTGATGGCCCCAAGAGTGTGAATGCGGAGTTTCGGACACAGGAAATTCCCCCAGTCCAATAAACCAAGGGGAATTATCACCATACATTCATAGCCCTACATGGTTATGGTAAAATTCTTAACTAATCAAGGAGACGGCAATCTTGCATTGGTCTCAACAGCACTTACAAAAGGAAAACAACTGATGCTGCCTACTAAAATGGGTCAAAAATCAACCTCAAGGGTCCTTGGGTACTCCAAAAGTAACTAAGAGAGATTTCAACCCATTCCCCTCAGATGTAAGAACTATATCTTTCTACTCTTGAATCTGTGTCCTGAAGAACTTTGAAAAATCCCTACCCATTTTTACCATATGCTCCGGTAATAAGGAATTCCCTTCTAAAAAAATTGAAAAAAATACAAAATCACACGAACAAGACAAGCGCCCCTCCCCCCTTACTTAAAAAAATCACAAAAAAAGGAGAAACCAGTTTTAGAAAAAACCTTTCACATGGTTAGTACTAACAGATATACATACCTGTTTGAGATTTCTGGTTTTTGACCTGAACAAACACCAAATTTGAGACTAGTGGATTCACTAGCTGAAGACGAGGAAGCAAATATAAACTTCGGACCATTGTCAGCACTTGAAACAGGTAAAAAGCTAACAACTCGGGACGTAGCATTTGGTTCCTTGGATGAAGCAACTTTACCTTCCAAGCCATACATTGGAGGTGCTACATTTAATTGCTCTGGTGACACAGATTTATCAGATGTCAAGGTTGGCTGTGTCACTAGCAGAGAAGGTTGGACAGCCGTGTTAGTAAAAGTGGCATTTGGAAAGGCAAAGCCAGTACTCTTTTCAGCAACTACAGGCCCATCAGAAGATACCAAATTATTTTTTTGGTTCAATTCAGAACTTGAAGGGGGCTTAAATCCCATCAGAGATGGAGGCTCCTCCAGTGTTACAGCTTTAGCATCGTGAATCTTACTCCCCACCACAGAAACATCAACCTTTTCTCTCTCTTTAACAAGTGCTGCCCCATCAGGAGAGTCGTCATCCAGCTCAAAATAATCCTACAAAGCAGATCCATAGCAGTAAAGCTTTTTGATGGTTCATGAAAGTGATGCATTAGAAACCTCTGAAGGGTGTAAAACCGATGGTGCCAATGTAAGAAATTATATAATTTTGTATTCGTAACCTCATCAATAACCATAAGTTTGATAAAATAATAAGCATTTGATTCGTATCTGACAGGATGGCAGAAGAAGCCAGTTGACCATACATTTATCAAACAATACTCGACCATACAAAGACCAAAAGATACATGACAAAAAACACATACCTCATGTGCACTCATCTGAAAAGCCTGTTTCTTTTGCAGAGGAAGGGTGACAAAGTTCATCACGGCAGAATTTGTAGTCTTGACACTGGGCAAGGTGTCCTTGTTTGGAGATTTATAATCTATGCAATTCACTACAGAGACCGACCTGTCACAAGGAGCAACAAGCTTCACAAGGGCATTTTCATCTTTGTTTTGCCTTTGAGAAGTGGTGTCTAGAGCATCGGGTAACGACGTGTCTAGTGATACAACCAATTTTCTATTATCTCGTACATTCTCCAAGAATTTAGGTGATTCTACAGTCTCCAGGCTTCTGAGAGCTCTTCCATGCAACATAGATGGCGACAACTTAGTGGGTGAGCTGTCCCTCACAGAAACTACCTTGAGGTAAGATGATTTCTCTTTTGGTGAAACTATCTTTTCAAGTTGCTGCAATATTTTTGAAGCCATCTCACTGGACTTGGTCGGAACAGGGGTAAAACTTGTACCTGGCACACTGTTATCTCCATTTTCTATCGACATCTTTGTCGAGTTCTCCTTAGACTTTTCCAATAAAAGTGGCTTCTGCGTTGAAGATGAAGGATATTGAGCAGCACCAGGAACGACTCCACTATCAGAAACCGGAAAACTCAAGCCTCTTGAAGATAAAAGACTGGGTTTATGACGGATTCTACGTATAGGACCAACAGGTCCTATATCATTATACAAGACTGAACTTCTGCGTTTCAAAGCCTGCAAAGGGAAAAATGACATATTCAGTGATATGATCTTGGTGGTGAACACGATATATAGACCAAGTATCTAATGATCAGTGGGGGTACCCCTTGTCTAGAGCCATAAAGTTTATTCTGCTCCCAAGCAGCTGCAGCCGGAGATGATGATGAAGGCCCATCATAAGCAACAATGGGCCCAACACCCTGGGTAGAGGTTGGATGAACTCTGGAATATGGAGTTCGACCCATGCTGTATATTGTCGATTTCCCTCGAGATCTCGGTGTTGTAAAACCATTTTCTGGATACCCAGCATTACCAGGAGACCGGGGCACAAGTGGCATAATGGACGATTTTGGCGGAAAATGTTGACTGCTTATCATATTGGAATCTTCCCCATATGCTTGATTGCGAATACCAAGCATTGATGGTGATACTTTTGAAGGCCTACTGCCCATGTAAGCTTTTGCAAGCTCTGCAGGTGAAGCAACATCCTCATCAAGGACCTGAAGACATTTTTAGCCACTACATGTGAAAGAAGTGCAAGCCAATAGATGCCTTACTTATTATGAGATAGGGAATCATAAACAAACACCGAAAAGCAATTTTAACTGTGTACACCACATGATCAATCATACAGAGATTATGAGCAGTTTTTCTCACTCTTGAACTAATGACAGGGGTTGAAATGAGGCTACTCCCAATCGTATTTTCTAAAGCTTGAGCTATTGGAAATTCCTCCTTTCTATCATAAGAGATCACTGGCTCTGGTGGAATCACTTCAGACTTTTTCTCGTCATGCCCAATAGGTACATCATCAGTTTTTGAATGCAACAAGGCTGTCAAACGATCAATCTCAGATCTGCAGAGCAATTATCAAAGATGTGACGATTAAAAAAAGGGATGCATCTGCATGACATGAAAGAATATTAACTGCCAAAAAGGGATAATAAAAATCCAATTTTAGACAGCATCAGAATTAGACGAAGCACCAAAGAATTTCTCCATAGTATCTCTCATATTTAGATAAAACGCAAAGGCATATTGCACAAATTGTACAGATGATGATGTGATGTAGATTATTAAGGGTCCAAGGTTACAAAACTACAAATCAGGAAGTATTTTGAGTAAGACACCACTATTAATTTTACAAAGATTACCTGGTAAAGGTCTTCTGCTTTAAAATTTGCTCAAGCTCAGTCAAGCCGCCTCTGTCAGAACTACCACTTGGCTTGTCACCACGATCAGTGGCTCTTTGTTGCATACCAGGAGAATCCTTTACAGGGAAATGCACATACAAGACAGACACATCAACAAGATACACATGGCACATAAAGATACTGTGGAAAAATCAGCCTACTGAACCCAAATATATTAAATGTCTAGTTACAGATCAACAATATATTTACTAAATGTCAAGTTGTATACACATTATTCCACTTAAAGAATACAGCCTGCAGGACTAAATGGATCACAGAAGAACAGAAACCAGTCAAGATTGAGACAAACTATAAATAATTCACCAAAAGTAATGAGCCACCCAATCAGAAATTATAATGCATTTGAAATCTACAAACTAACATGAGTGGTACCAAAACCCTTGTAAGTTATCCTTTCTTAAACACGCTGTGATGGAAAACTAACGTTTTCTATCCCACTCCCCCCGGGGAAAAAAATACCAGTCAGAAAAAAATGCTACCCGTTACACCAGCTAAAACAATAAATGGTGATTCATTTTGCAGCAATAGCAACCTTCCAACACTCCTGCCGACAAAACAATAGGATCTCTTCCAGAGAAAAAACAAATATCAGCTACCCATGTAAGCAACAGGTTGGCACCGGAGACACAACGCACTGGAGCCATTCCAAGAAAGGTATCTTCTCTGTTAGTTCATTTTATCAAGCGCTAACGAGCCTTGGAATGACTAAGTTCCCGTGGAAGAGCATATGGAAGACGAAAGCTCCTTCAAAAGCAACTTTTTTTGTTTGGACAGCATCCTTGGATAAGATCCTTACTACAAAGAATTTAAGGAAACGACGGGTAACTGTACTGGATTGTGTTGTATGTGTAAGAAGCATGGAGAATCAGTAGATCATCTGCTTTTACACTGTGAGGTGGCCAAGTTCATGTGGGATGATTTTTTCTCGAGAATTGGATTGTCTTGGGTCATGCATCTTATATTGGTGGATTTCCTAGCAAGCTGGAGAGGACTCCATGGCAATTCAAAGGTAGCGGCGATTTGGAGAATGGTCCCAATATGTATTTGTTTGTGCATTTGGATGGAGAGAAATACCAGAAGCTTCAAAGATCAAGAGAGAACTATGAATGAGTTAAAAGTTTTCTTTCTTAAGTCATTGTTTTTATAGGCAGGGGCAATTGTTTGCAACGGGCTAAGGGTCCATGACCTTCTACTTTCTATTGTAACCTCTAGTTAGGTGTTCCCTATGTATATTTCCTGTATACTTGGACTTTGCCTATTTCTATGAATAAAACTTCTTGATTACCTATCAAAAAAATGAAAGCAACAGGGTTACCCCACCTAATGTGAACTGTAGATTACCCTTTGTAACACCTCAGTCCCACATTAATTAAAAAAAAAAAAAAAGGAGATGCTCTTTATTACTATACCTTTTTACTTTGTTCCAAAATGGTAAACTCAGTAACTAATCACACAACCATAGTAACAAAAAAAAATTAGAAAAACAGAAAAGAAGTTTACTTTACAGAAGGTCTCAGAAGAATGAGCCATGTGACCCTTTTTTGGTTGGGGGCATTTTCTATTTATTATATAATTTTTTAATCAATAAACAAGAACTTTATTGATGAGAGAAGGCATAGCTCAAGTACATGGGTTTTATAAATAATTCAGGCTCGGTTTGGATCAATGTTTTTAATTTCGTACCGTACCGGCCGGTACGGCCGAAATTTTTCGTTTCGGCCGTCCGGCCGGTACAGGTACTAGATATATACCGTACCGGCCAAAATACCGGCCGTTTCGGCTTAAATTTCGGCCTGTACCGGCCTATATTTCGGCCGGTACCAGCCGATATTTCGACCTGTGTTTTTTTTTTTTTTTTCGTTTTTTCAAACTACAAGTTTATTTTTTGACCCCCAATTTAGATTAGACTATTTATAATTTATATGTATGTATGTATTTATATATAATTTATTCATATATAAACTATTATTTTAGAATATAATTGTTATATATATTTATATATATAATTTATTCATATATCGACTATCCCGAAACGGTACCGATACCGAAATATTTCGTTCCAGTGTCTTGACCGGTACGCCATCTGGTACGGTATTCAAAACATTGGTTTGGATACACAAACTCATCTCATCTCATCTCATCATTACAACTTTTCCAAACTCTCACACAAAATATAATAAACAATTCAACTTTTTCAAATCCCAAAACAATAATAATATTAAAAATTATATTATAACAATATTTTATTCTCAACAAAACATCTCATCTCATCTGAACTACGTAACCAAACGAGATCTCAATCTTCTTAAGAGCACAAAGTGGTGCAACCCAAGTACATTGGGTGTATACAAGAGAAAGCACCCCGCTGTACAGAGGAAAAAGAAAAAAGAGGGTCGCATTTGATGCTCAAAGGACCTATATGGTAGACAATGGGAACGAACTGTGTTCCACTACTTACAGAACCAAATACCTGTCAAGGCGGAATTTGGTCCCAAATATCTGGTACCACACCAAGAGGCTTCAGCAAGTCAACCAACCAGAAACTTTTAGCAATGAAGCTTATTGGCAAAATTCAAATATGCAACAATTTTATCTGTAACAACCCTTTTTCTGAAACCAAAAAATTAAATTATGGCATCTGAGTGAAAAAAGAAACCTGATCACAAGCAACGAGTAATATATAGCATTTCAACTTACTGTGACAACTGCTTCATTATGCTGATCCCTTGCATCCCGGTGATTATCCCTTACTTCCTGCTTCGCTTCTGAAAAACATTGCATTCATATTGCATGAGGTTACAATATAACAGCAACCAAGAAGAAATCAAACATTATTGTACCATTATTGTAAAGCAACTAAGAAGAGAGAATATAACATTATTATACCATACAAAAGATAAAAGATTACAGCAACCAATTCCCAGAAAAAGCATCAAGGAATGACTGAAATCAAAGAAAATCAACAATATTTGGGAAAAAACAGACAATCACCGCCACTTTAAATTGGAATTATAAGGTCATTGGACTACATGTTAAGCAAAAAATAAAAGCAAATCTATCATTTTTTTTTTTTTTGTAAGTAATAAGTTATTTCATTGATAAAAAGGTAGGCATTGCCCAGGTAAACTAGAAGTATACATGTGATTACACTTATTTAAGAACTACGAACAGTTACAAGGAAATCATGGAAGCTGCAACCATTCCAATCAAGAGCAATGGCCCACAAAAACAAAGTCTTCCAGAAAAAACTCCTAAACTCTTCCAAGGAGCGTTCATGATCCTCAAAGAGTCTCTCGTTTCTTTCATTCCAAATACACCAGAAAATACATATAGGAACCATCTTCCACACGGCTACAATCTGTGGTGTCCCTGTGATCCCTCTCCAGCTTGCTAACAAATCAACCACTCTACCCGGCATCACCCATGCTATACCCATTCTACTGAGAAACTAAGTCCAAATATCTCGGGCAAACTTACAGTGTAAAAGTAGATGGTCCACTGTTTCACCACTATTTTTGCACAAACAGCACCAGTCCATAATAATAAGGCCACGTCTTCTAAGATTCTCAATGGTCATAATCTTCCCTAGAGCTGTCGTCCAGACAAAAAATGCAGCCTTTGTAGGTGCTTTAGTCCTCTATATATTCTTCCAAGGGAAATTGTGCCTTTGATGCATAGTAATAGAGTCATAAAAAGAGCATACCAAGAATTTCTTTTTTCTAGAATGTCGCCATTCCATCATGTCTTCCATTGTGGCAGCAGTAGAAATGTTGTACAGCATGTTCATAAATTCCAACAGCACCGTCACTTCCCAATCATGTGCATCTCGAGTAAGGCTGATGTTCCACTCCTGCGAACCTTGATTAATTACCCGCAAATCAGCCACCATAGCTTCTTTTTCCCATGCAATTCAGAAAATCATAGGATAAGCATCCTTCAAGCCGTGTCTCCCAACCACACATCTTGTCAGAAACTAATCCTACTACCATCCCCCAATCGCAGCCGAGTATTACTAACAAAAGAGCACCAACCTTTTCGTATATACTTCCATAGCCCCACACCATACGTCCCCCTACCCTCTTTAGAGCACCAACCCCCCTTTTCACTACCATACTTCATGTCAACCACCCATTTCCATAAAGCTCCCCTCTCATGGTTGTAACACCACAACCATTTACCTAATAATGCCTTATTGAACGCATTATCATTTTATGGTTGAAGTTTCAATAAAAATTAGGCTCACATGTTTATCTTGTGAGTGAGCTTTCAAAAACTCTAATATTTAACTTGACCTTAGCTTTCTATCATAGAAAATTCCAACAACATACAGTATGCAGAACGTAACATTATAATGGTCATCAATGAGAGAAAAAATCTATGATCCTTTAAGACAGTATGGCTACAGTTGGCAATTTTCCCACTATTACATTGTTGAGATACCCCATAGTGATGATGATTGTAGTTGGTCTATGGGATCCCACGTTACTTGAGAATGAGAAGTTCTTACTCTTTAAAATGAACTCAGTGGGGTTCCAATTGCACCATTTTTTGGAGTGTGGCCCAAATATGGCTTGGCCTTCCCTTAAAGCGTTACAATTGCACAGTTGCATTATAAGACGCAATTCTCTCATTCCCACGCGTGTGCACACACCAAGATGATCATGGCCAAGAAGAGGTCTAAACCAATCATTTTCAAGTCTAAATATCCCAAAATATGAAGATTCATTGCCTTTCTTCTAGTTCAATATCGTGGAAAATGCCTAGAATTTGGACAGCCAAATTAACTACATTCACTACTTTTCCATAAGCGATTGGTACAAATCAAAATTTTCGACAACAGAGGACAGGACTTCTAGAAATATAAAATATTTCGAAAATATGTCTCAGTTCAAGGAGAAATAATTCAAAATGCAACGCATTTGCATATATACATATATCTACGAAGAGCGAAGAAACCCTACATTGGTCCCAAGACAAAGTCAGCTACTTCCACAACACCAAACGGGTACCACTCAAAGAAAGAGACCTAAATATGAACTGAAAAAATAATGCCTTCAAATAAATATTAGAAAAAAAAAGGAACCCGTAGAAAGTAGAAAGCCTCTAGCTCCCACGTTAAACCCTAACAACATGCCCCGAAATGAACAACTCCATTTCTACGACCAATAACGAGAAATAGCTTGCGAAACAAGGAAAACTAACCTGAAGTGGAAGGCTGCGTCTGCGGCTGCTGAAGTGGGGGCGGCGGCTGAGTGAGGCGCTTGCGGAAGACGGAGGAGAAGATGCGGTGGGCGCTGGAGGTGATGAGCCGCTGAGCCGGATCGACGAGCCGCGAGAGCCAACCATTGCTGTTGTTGTTGGCGGTGCCGGCGATGCTGGGATTCCTCAGAGCCGTAGGCGGTCGGTCGTACGGCGTCGTATGGTTGGTCCTCCGGAATGGCCGCTTCCGAAACTTGCCGCCCGTACCCAATCCGTCTTCCGAAACGACGTCGTAAGGATTGCCCTCGCGCGTTGTCTCCATACGAGAGAGAGAGAGGGGGGAAGAGAGAGAGAGAGCTAGGGTTTAGAATTTAGGAAAGGGAAAGAGAGAGAGGGAGAGAGAGGAAAGCGGTATTGCCTGGAATGAGAAAATGAAAGAAACGAGTAATAAGATATTCGGAAAAAATACGATACACTGGCGAAGAACGAATAATCAGCAACATAATCTCCTCAACCTTTACGTATTATATTTTTTAAAATTTTTTTTTTTTAAATAATTTTTTTTTTATTTATTATTTATATATTAAATATTTAATAAAAATAATAATAATTAAAAATTATATAATGTGTAAAAATTATATGAATAATAAAAAATTATATAAATTTTTTCATCATTATTTAATAATTGGCCTCATTGGCTTGGATAAATATATTATTAAAATTTAATCAATATCATATATTTTTATATTTATTTATTTTATTTAAATTCAATTTTTACATTAAATTAACTGTTTATTTTTTATATAATAATAAAATTTTATTAAATTAATAACTTTTTATTTGATTTATCCTATTTTATAAGTCTTTTAATTTAATATTAATAATAATTTTATTCTAATTAAATTAATATTAAAAAAATCATATTTTCAAAAGTTATTTATTACTAATAATAAAAAATATTTGGTTAAACTCATTTAAAATTCTATTTAAATTTCTTAATTACAAATCAAATAGTATTTTTATTTGGAGTAAAAAATTAATATTTTAATATTTACTTAGAATGAAAAACTAATATTTTAATATTTGATGAATCAATTATAATTTTTCATCTTTGATCAACTACTATAGTAGAAATCTATTTTATTTTAGATTTGATCAATCCAATATTGGTTACTTTTACATCAATTATGTCAATTTTAACTAACTTTTTCACTTGACCAAGTCAACGTAAATACTCTTAAATAGCTTGTTTTATATGAATTTGAAATTTCCCTCATTTGCAAAATTAATCATTTTCAATAATCCTGCTTAAATTTTTATTTATTTATAATTAAATTTATAAAATCATTTCAAATGAAAAATTATAGTTGCAGTCGTGAGTCTATAAATATTGAGTAATCACTTTTAAAAAAATGAATAAATAAGGAATCTACATAAAAAATAATAATTTTTTAATAGTAAATTTTATTTTTTTTCAAAACGACTGCATAAAACTTACATATTTTATAATTGTATATAACATTATTCATTTTTAATATAAAATATAAAACGTTTTAATTATCATATTTCTTAATAAATTGATAAATAAAATTATAAAAATCTGTAACGCACATTTGCTATTGTTATGATTGTAATAATGACTTTTAATTTTATATATAATTATTAAAAAAAAAAAACAAAAAACAAGAAGAAGAAGAAGGAGGAGGAATAATTGGCTTTGGGAGCGTGTAGGGTGGGGCCCCTCAAAAGAGTGGGATATATCATATGCCGATGGAGGAGCGTGTGATTCCTTATTACATTTATTTATTTAAGGCCTAAAACTCTGGACAGAAAAAGAAAGGGTGGGGGTGGTGGCGGTGGCGGTGGCGGTGGAAAAGCATGCACAAGCAATGGATGAATAAAACTATTTAGTGCTCAAGAAAAGAAGGGCATCCCACTTCTCCACTAGCTCTAGCTTTTATATATGAAAAATTATTTTTAAAAGCTTATATGCAAAGCACACCTTCTATTTAATTTATATGATAAATTTTGATTTGCTAGAAAAATTTAAAATTAAAATCACTAACAAATCAAATACTGTCATGTTAATTAAATAGAGGGTATGCTTTGCACAGTGATTTTCTTATAAACTAACTGTTGGTGATCAAATTAGAGGTGATTTGATAGAGGAATGATGATGCATGATGAGAAAGAGAGAGAGAGAGAGAGATTTGAGGATGTAGAATTAGAGGTGATTTCAGATATGAGATTTCTTTATTTTAGTAAAAAGATGATACTGTTGATGATCAAATTTAAACCAAGAAAGCCAAGCTAATTTTACCAAATATGAATGAATCAGCATTCAGCACCAGCCAATGCTGTGAGGTGCTTTTTCCCTCACAGCATAAATAATAATAATTAATACCAAAAAACACAAAGGAACATACATTTTATTTTTGGTCATCCATATGGTATGCAATATTACAATTAAAAGGGTTGGTGTAGTTGCAAAACTCATAGCACATGAAACTCTGAAAAAATTCAATCATGTTTTTTGTATCTCTTTAGAAAGGCCTTGGTGCTCCTTAGATGAGCATATATGCTCCTACTGTACAATCTCGAGAGGTTGAAAGCAAAGAAGAAAGAATGAAGAATCTCACCACTGCCTATGCAACTATAGTCTTAGAGCTTCTTTAAGCCCGATGCTGAAAGTATGTTCTAGGCCCTTCTTACCAACACCTACAGCATTTCCTTTTTGCATCATGGCAACAAACTCATTGTAATCTATGCGTCCATCCTGCAAAATTAATATAAAACAATTTCTTTTTTGGCTTAGTAATCGAGATTTTGTTGAAGAACAGAACGCTAAAGGCATTGCTTGCTCAAATAGAAACAAAAATCATACGCAAGTATGTATGATGCATCAGACAGTCACTGGAAGGCTGGCTGACTGCAATTGTAGTAATTTACTATACATACGAAAGGAAAGTCTGATACACAGTGCAAGCCATGTCAATGGCATTAGGGGAGTTCTAGATAAGGTCGTAGCCTTTAGCTCTTTCCCATCAAATGCAGCCATGTGCTCGATAGGCTAAAACAGTTTACCATTTCTGCAAAGAAATGGCCCATGCAGAAACTAAAACTTGAGAAATCTTTTTATTCTCTATCTTTTGTAGTTAACAATGAAATCCTTATCTCAACCCAACCCACCACTCCAAATGCCTAATCACTGTGATGGGATGGCCTGCCTTAACTTCATCTAACTTATTTTCATGTGGAAAACCATTAGTAAAATCCAACTTAAATTATTTCCAAGCTTGCAAGTCAACATAAAGAAGGTGGATAGGGTTCTGGACAAGCTACTACTGCATCAACTTGTGGCTGCGCTAAGCAAACTAGGCCATGCTTTGCTGAGTCCAATTCTAAAACAGGGGTCAATGTATCCTTGATGCGAACTACCTATTCATGTAAGGCAACAGAGATTGATCTTTCGATAACTTTTCATTTTTAAACGTGGAAGTATGATTTTAAAGTAAATACTCACGTTATCCTGATCAACTTCTTGGATCATTTCTTCAAGGCGAACATCTTCTATCCCAAACTCCTCAAAAGCCTTTTGAAGCTCATCAGGAGTAATATAACCACTTCCATCCTTGTCGAAGTACGAAAAAGCTGCAAATAGATGATCCTGTCTCTCGATTTTGTTCAGATGCAGTGTTGCAGCAATGAACTCCCCATAATCAATGGTTCCACTGTTATCTATATCTGCCTGCAATTCAGTCATGTAAGTGGATTAAAAACATAATTCATTAGTGCAACATTATTTCATTGCCTCATGACAGCATGCGGGATTCCCACAGAGGCAGAAATACAAACTATTTTCATAATCTTGCCAATTTCAACAAGACTAGAGAAGTTTCTCATGCAAGCTCCCATGTTTTATAAGAATACAGTGCATCGAGGTCTTCATATTTATAAAATAACAGAAAGTTTATACCCTCCAGGTAATAATAACCAGTGTCCCAATCATCCATGGCTAAACCAAGCTTCTCCAGGTAATAATAACATATCAAACGAGCCAAATTATAATCACTTGAGTTCATTTCTATAATGATATGTAGTCAGTAATATGAGAAAGAAACATTTCTTTACTGTCTTCCACCCATTTCCTTGTGGGGCATCAGGAGCCACTTTAGACCCTCCAAAACATCGTGACCAACACCTAAAACTAAAGGAAAAGAAAATAAATAATGAGAATCTCCAGGCCTTATTTAACGTGTCAAGGAAAGATAGACTTTTCATTCTCCAACTAACAAGGGCTTTACACTTTGACCCTAAACTACCCAAGATTGACACATTGCACCTCCAACTACTACTGACTGTCAAATAACACTCTCCTCCGATTAAGTAGGTGAAAATAGGTGAGCAACACAGTCCAACAGTCAGATTGTAGTGGAGGGTAGGCATTGCAACTGTTTGACAGTTGGAGGGGTGCAATATGTCAATTCTGGTAGTTTAGGATGACTCTCTCTCTCTCTCCCGCACACACACACATGCGCATGGGATTTTGGTTTTATATTTTATACTCAGAGACCTTTTTCTTTCTTTTCCCACAAACAGCATGATATCAATTAGGGGAACCCTTTTGAAGCATTTAGGAAAAGACTTGGATCCAAATTCATCTAATACTTACGGCTTGCATCAGATCATAAATTTCAGATTCCTTAAGATTAGCTCCTACTCTTTTCAAACCAGCCTTCAGTTCTTCAAAACTGATTTGACCACTATCGTCTGTGTCAATCATCTTGAACATTTCTTTTAGGCCAGCTATCTCTTCTTCAGATAAGTTCTCTGCAATGACCTGCAAAGAACAAAGATAGGGAGAAAAAAAAAATTAGTCACTCTATCTAAAAGAAAATTCAAACAATATTTTCAACATGAATTATGTACTGTATTGTTTCTGATCATTAATTAATTTACACAGAAACTCTTAACGATTCAGCTTTTCAACGATCTTATATTCAAAAGCCTTCAGCTTTCACAATACACTTACTCTAAGTGCCATTTTCTTGAGCTTGTTCATAGCAGAAAATTGCTTCAAGCGACTTAAAACTGCAGAATCAAGAGGCTTGTCGGGAGCAACTCCATCAACTTGAACCCAGGGATGACCTGTCAGGAATTTAAATTGTAGATGAGCTACAACAAGAAAACCCTTGCCTGAAACATTCCTTAAATATTATAGGATTTATATATACACAAATAATAATGATGGTTCAAACAGCTAAAGCAGATGACATGTCATTTTAAAGAATTTAAAATTTTGCAAAAGGAAAATACAAAATCGAAAAGGACAAGATCCTTTGAATGGAATTTCATATGAACTATTAATCTATGCAGTAGTCTCATATAGCAAACCTGGGTTACAAGACAATAAAACCACATCTGTAGTAGATATCTGTCAAGATTTTGAAAGACGTCTCACTTTCAACAACAAGTCCTCTCAGTTTCATCATTGAGGACACAGAAAGCAACATTACTATGACATCGAAGAAACTCTCATCTTTCCTTCAATATACCATCAAGGCTCACAATAAAAACCTTGGAAGGGAAACATTACAAAAATATAAGTCAGCCACAGCATTTGTCATTATTGTAGTTTAATAGGTTTTTTATAAGTGGATTCATTTCTGACGCCAGCACGGCATTCTTCTAGTTTAATACTTCCATTGCTAAAAATTTTGAGTGTATCATTGACAGTCCAAGAAAATTTGAAGATATCAGGGCTACTTTTGGTGCAAAAAAGAATAAAACTATGATCATGAAAGCTCCAAAACGAAACCATTCAAAGATGAATTTTGGAGACTCAATGGGACATACATATTCCAATAGAAATAGTTTGTATTTGACCCCATCCCTAGATACGAATCAAATAACGCCTACTTGTCTGAATTAATCAATCAAAATACAAAACAATTATAGACTCACACAAAACTTCATGAACAGTGAGCCGCCTTCTAGGATCTCGAACAAGCATTTTTGTCACTAAATCTTTTGCACTGTTGGAGATACTGGGCCATGGGTCAGATGAGAAATCAAGATCACCATGCAGGACCTGTTCGAATATCTCTTGTTCCGCTTCTACGTGATCATGACAAGGATGGAGAGGAATGTTGTGAAAAAAGGAAAATTAACAAAACTTTGGAACATATTTACACATATGCAGACACCATACAGGAAAATTTCAAGAACTAGCAGATTCCAAGCTTCTTACCTGCCCAAAAGGGAGGCACTCCGCATAATAGAATGTACAGAATCACTCCAGCACTCCAAACATCCGCTTCTGGACCATAATGCTTCCGCAGAACTTCCGGTGCAACATAATATGGGCTTCCAACCACATCAGAAAATCTTTCACCTAAAAGGGGAAAAAACTTAGATATCAGAAAATCCAAATGGATTGCTCCTAGTTCTATGAAGTATCAAAGAAGCAAAGCAAAGAGTGGTGGAGCAGATAAGCTTATAAGGAGTTGCACACTCGACCGCAAATTAACCAATCAATTCACAAAAATTTAAAAATGAGTATAAAAAGTCAAAAACGTGCTTATACCAGCAAGTAAAGCAGTATCATTACACTATATTTGATGCATCTGAATGTAAATGTGTGTTCTGTAACGCTTAAAGTAAACATTATTTCATATGTTCTACCTATTTATATACGAACACAAACCATGCATGAAGAATAGGTTAGTAACTTATAAATGCATCTAACCAAATTCTAGGAACAAATAATCATTATCTTATCAGTACTTTCTGTGATCATGAATTACATCACTTATAATTGTCATAATTTTGGTGATTTTAGAATATCAATGTAAATAGGATTGTATGTAATGTTTAAACTGTGAAATTGGTGATTGAAAATAATTTGCAGAGATCAAACAAGCAACTTGGACTAGTCACGAGATAAGAACGTTGTGCAGGTGTTTTATAATTTATACAGAAAGCAAGTAGAATACCACGCCCCTTAATACAGAATGATCTCATCATCAACTAGTGGAATCTCATCCAACTATCAATTTTGAAAGACTTTGAAGTAGCAACTCAAATAGTTTTCAAAAGTACTACAGCCATATGAATTTACCTGGTTTAAAGAATATCGATAACCCAAAGTCAATGGTTTTGAGAAGTGATTCCTCTTTATTGTTGACAAAGAGAAAATTTTCTGGCTTAAGGTCACGATGCATCACTCCCAGTGAATGACAAGCTTCTAGAACCCCAACTATAGTTCTGGTAAGCTCAGCTGCCTTTCTTTCTGTGTAATGCCCACGCTTAATAATCCTATCGAAAAGTTCACCACCTGCACATAGTTCCATCACAACATGAACAGCCACTGCATCTTCATAAGCCCCTTTGATAGATATAACATTCGGATGCCCCTTCAGATGGTGCATTATCTGAATTTCCCTTCTCACATCCTCAACATCTTCGTCTGTTATCAACTTCCTCTTTGCAATAGATTTGCACGCATATTCTTCCCCTGTTGCCTTCTCCACACAAAGAAACGTTGTCCCAAATTGCCCTTGTCCTAGTTTCTTTCCCAGACTGAAAAATTCCTTTATATTACCAGTTTTCGTCTTCAAAACCTCAGCACGAAGACCTGCACTAGCCACCCTCTTCATATGTGGGTTCTTCTTAGCTTTTGCAGGTTGCACTGGTTCCGAGTTTGGAATTGTCATTTGTTCTGGGGGCTTGTTTTGGACCGGCAAAGGCGATTCGGGTTGCTGCATTTCCTCATTGACTGTTTCTCCATTAGTATGAGGAGAAACCGAATCATCAGGCATCCGGGTTCGCCACATTGCGGCAGAAACCGATTGGAAGAAACCATTCTTAGAAATGCTAGGTCCGACACAAGTATTCCCCATATAGCACTAAACTGATTTCTTTATAACCTCCCTGCTTTCAACACCAAGATCTAATCCCACTGGATGTGTTAACACCAAACATGTTGGATCTTATCTTAACGACCTGGGTGACATAAGTAAGTCAAACACCCCTTGTAATTTTGTCTAAACTTGATAGAGATAACAAAATCAATCTTGAAATATAGCATGTGTTAGAACCATAAATCAACGAAAAACAAAGTAAAAAACAGAAGCATTACTCACCGAATTTGGAAATTTCTTCGTGTATTCAGTTGCCGACTTCATCCATACAAAGATAACAAGTGCACAAATGATGTTACAGTAAGATGAACAAAATTAAGGACACCCAAAGAGGCCAAAAGAAGTCAAAAATCTTTATTGACCAAAGATGAAATCCAGAAATATTACAACAACAAACAGAAAGAAGTAATTTCCCTTAAATTTTAGGATCTCAGAACCAGTCAGTAATAAAACAAACCAAGTCAAGCCAACAAAAAAACTGAAAGCCGATCAAAATTCTTCTATGTTCAACAAAAATCAGAATAACCCAAATGAGCAAACAGTAAGGAACGTGTAAACAAAGTCGAGAAGCTGGGAAAGAGAAGAAAGGGACCTCTGGTTTACCAGGTCTCTGGAATGGGATGTTGAAAAAAGAAATAGACTATAGTAATGCCGGCTTTTAGTGGGTGTCTCTGTGCACAAATGCAGGCTTTATTTGTATTTTACCTTGTCATTAAGAATGCTATTAATTTCAATCAACCGGGCTTTTCGGCTGATTGTCTTGCGGAAAGTCGTTGGCTATCTGAACCCACCAATCTCAACTTTTTGCCCAACGACGGTTTTGACTGTTATAATGTTTTTCTTGTTATATTATGTTTTATTTCTCCCTGTCTTTGTACTCTAATGTTTTTCTAATCAAAAATCCTATTCACAAGTGGCACTTAATGTCTGATCTGATCCGATCCGATAATTATATAAAAGACTCGTGTAGATGATTAATCAGGACAAATAAATCTGAAAATCCTCATAAAAAAATAACACGAAATGTCAATGAAGTTCATCGCGAAAATGCACCCTCCATTAGGCTAATTGAGCAACTTGGGAACCAAAAGGTGTATTGTGGGGAAGTACTTGTTTTTGTCTTGAATGAATGGACGGAGTCCAAATTAAGTCATCAGGATATTTCGGTATATTTATAAATAATAATAAAATTGTTTGAGTGGAAGTGCTGCTACTTCCATGAGTTTGTCCCATTCAATCTTATCACTAGTTTAAATTGTATTTTTTAATTTTTTTTTCTTTTTTATCTTTTAAATATTTTTTAAACATTTTTACATATCTTTTAAAATTAAAAAAAATACATCACTTTACAAATAGTTACTTTCTTAATCATTTTAAAAATATAAAAAATAAAATAAATTATATGAGTACTAACTTTGAGGGAGCAAACTCATGGGGCCAAATATCATTTTCTTTTAAGTGAAGATATATCTTTGGGTTTTGAGAAATGATAGATACAAAATTAAAAAGTTATTTGAACATAATTTTTAATATTATTTTTAATTTAAAATTTGAAAAAATAGTATTATTTTTTATATTTTGTTTAGAAATTTGAAAAAGTTGTAATAATTAAATAAGGATTAGATGAAAGAGTTTTACTATTCATCATCCCACGCATCACACTCATTTGTATTTTTTTTTATTTTTTTGGGTTTTATTCCACTTAGGCTCCGTTTGGATATTGAGAGTTTGGATGTTAAGATGAGTTGAGTTCTTTATAAATAGTAGTGAGTTGAGACGGTGGAGTGAGTTTTGTGGGGGCCACTCAAGATGAGTTTAGATGTGTTTGAATGTTAAGATGTTAGATATATTTATGAAAAATTGAAAAAGATTATTGATCTCACTTATAAATGGGTGTTTAAGTTGAAAAATGCCGTAGGTCTAACATGTAAAGAGGTTTTAAGTTGAGATGAGTTTAATAATTTGAGAGTTAAGTATTTAGATGTTAGATTTAGTTTAAAATTAGAATGAATTGAGTTGATCTCAACTGAGTTTAACTTTCAAACAGGATCTTAAACTAATTGAATTATTTTACTCATAATCTATACACTACGCACTTGGTAAAGAAAAAAATAAAAAAGTGATGTGTAGCATGGGAATGATAAGTAGAATTTTTCTTATATGAACAAATTAAATATTTGAATTGAAAATTATTTTATGTTTGAGAAATGTTTGACGTGAAAATATTGGAAAAAAGGGATTCTAAAGTTCACCAAAGCAAGTTTTGTTTTCGCACTCGTTCTTTAGCAACGAATCCACTGGAGTGTATCGTAATGACTCAATGAGGGGCCAGTTGAGTTAGCAGAGACGTGGAAGCATGCATGACGTTATGACGCGGGTTTAAACTACAGGCAACGTGCATGTCCATTGTCATCAGAATAGGTAAAAGCCGTGTTCCCGCCCTTAGTCAGGCTTATGGACTACGTCTATGAACACCGCAATCCATGCCGCAACTCTTTCTTTCCTTGTTTCTCTGTCTCATCTCGTGATGTGTACGCATCGGTCTTGTGAGAGAAGAGGTGGGTTAAGGACAAAAAAATATGTCCTGGCATGCATATGCAATCTAGCTTGAAAGTAATTCATGAAATTAATGGTTTTATATTTTATTTTTTTTATGCAAGGACGAGAGGTTCCAACCTGATTATTTTATTTGAAAATTAGTCTTTATATCATCTGGTCTAAAATTCTAACTCATCTCATCATATCTTATTTAATCATTATAAATTTCTCAAATTTTTAAATAAAATATAATAAACAATTCAATTTTTACAAGTACTAACACAACTAATATTAAAAAATAATACTCTAACAATATTTTATTTAACTTTCATCTTATTTCATCATTAAAAAATAAATCTTGGTCTATATTGACAAAATCAAATATGTTCATTCTCAGGATTCCAAATTGCACAAAATCAGCCACAGAATCATAACCATAATTATAGGAATAGCTATTAATTTGTAAATATTAATTACTTCCTTATATTTGTTTATTTCCATACATAGCTTCTTGTATCTATTTAAACAAGAATGTATCATTGTATTTTGCAAGTTATTGAAATAAAATCATTATGTTCTTTACATTCTTAACATGGTATCAGCCTAAATACGATCCCTACCCGAGACCTCCATGGCTTCCTCTTCCCCTCCAACCTCCACTATGTCCTCTCCATATACCCTCCACCCCTCTAACTCCCCTAGTCTAATCTTTGTCTCTAGTCTCCTTACAGGAGATAATTTCCCAAAATGGCAAAAGGCCATTACTCGAGCACTTAACGCCAAGAACAAGCTCAGTTTTGTTGATGGCTCTCTCCCCAACCCTGATCCGAACTCTCTAGAGTACAAACAATGGAACCAAACCAAGGACATGGTCCTTATCTGGATTTTAAACTCCATCAGTCCATCTCTAGCCAACTCCTTTGAATACCACACCAATCCACGAGAAGTTTGGATTGACCTCCAATCTCGTTTCAGCCATGGGAATAATGCTTGTCTCTATCACCTCAAATGTGAGCTTTCCTCTCTGCAACAAAACACCACCTCTATTCATGAGTATTACAACCATATCAAACAAATATGAGATGAATTAAGCCATCTTCAAAACAACAATTACCTCAAGGATTTGCAAAAACAAGCGGACGATGAACGCGTCTTCCAATTCCTTCTTAGCCTAAATGATTCATTTGCCCAACTCATAACCCAAATCCAAGCTATGGAACCCCTTCCTCCCATCACAAAAGTTTTTTCTATCTTCTTTCAGGAAGAGCAGCAATGCCTCCTGCACATCCGCCCACTACCGACGGAATCCATGGCCTTCGCAGCAACCTTCGTTGCACTGAATGTGGCAAAACGGGTCACACCCGTGACTGATGATGGCGTGTTATTGGATACCCATCTGGCCGCGACCCACGCTCCAAGCCGCGCCCCTCTCTTATTGGCAAACCACCGTCTAGCTTGGCTCCGGTGGCAAATCAAGCATCTTTCTCCTCAGATTCCTCGCCGGTACCTGGACTGACGCCGGAGCTCTACCAAAAACTGTTGGACTTGCTTACCCTGACACCCCATTCCTCCAATTTTGTTGGTAATGTTACTTCTTCGCCTTCTTCCTTCGACAGCCACCACGATTGGGTCGTGGACAGCGGCACTAGCACCCACATGTGCCACGATCGCCATTTGTTGTCTAAACTAAAATCTCCACCTCCTTCTCTCTCAGTGAAGTTGCCGAATGGCCATATCCTCTCCATTATGGGTATCGGCCATTGCACATTATCCCCAACCCTTACCCTTTCAAATGTCTATTATATCCCTGATTTCCATTTTAATCTCTTATCTGTCCCACAACTTACCACTAACACAAATTGCATTGTTTATTTTTTCTCTAAAAAATTTTTGTTTCAAGACCCACAATCGACGAGGCTGATTGGAGCGAGTGATTTTTGCAATGGGCTTTATGTGTATCGGCCCAACAATGTTATGGCTCTCTCCGTACAATCCACTGCTAATAAAAGACTTATGGCATCGATGCCTAGGTCATCCTTCCCGTCTTTTTATTCCTCAATTATTTAATAATTCTTATGTTATTTCGAATTGTGATGTTTGTGCTCGTTCTAAACACACACGTTTGCATTTTTCCTCTAATGATAATAAAAGTTCTTTTGCTTTCAATAGAATATTTTCTGACATTTGAGGTGGCTACCATACTTCTTCCATTAGTGGTTCTCATTATTTTCTCACTATAATTGATGATTTTTTCCACACCACTTGAATCTATCTTATGCGTTATAAATCAAAGGCATATACCAATCTCAAATATTTTTTGGCCCTTGTTCAAATCCAGTTCAATACCATGGCAAAAAAAATTCGCATTGATAATGGATAAGAATTTATTTCGCAAAAATTTCAACCTTATCTTCACAATTACAACATTATTCATGAACGTACCTGCGTTGAAACTTCGCAACAAAATGGTGTTGCAGAGCGCAAACACAGACACCTTCTAAATATTGCTCGCAGTCTTTGCTTCCAAGCACACTTACCTCTAAAATTTTGGGGAGAATGTGTACTCACTGTGGCATATCTCATTAACCATACACCAAGTTTCATTCTTCAAAATAAATCTCCTTTTGAACTTCTCTTCAACACCATTCCAAATTACAATCACCTTCGTGTGTTCCGTTGCTTATGTTACGCACAAACCCTCCATGCTCATCGAGATAAATTCTCTCCCTATACCTCCAAATGCCTATTTCTTGGCTATCCTAGTAACCACAAAGCATACAAACTCTATAATCTCGACACACAAAAAATTTTCTTTTCTCAAGATGTCACTTTCTATGAAGACATTTTTCCCTTTTAAGATCTTCCAGATATTTCTCATCCATCCATTCCAATTCTCCCCTTACTCGTTCCTGAACCTATCCTCTCATTACCTGTTCTTGAACCAATCCTACCAACCCCATCCTCTCCTCCTTCTACTACCACCACAGACTCCTCCCTTTCCTCTACTTCTCTTTGTCCTCGTCGCACTACTTCTTGCCCAGCTTACCTCCAAGATTATGTTTGTCCGACTCTACACGTAGGGCCCACGACATCATCACTTGCTACATCAACCTCAAGTACTGCTCACCATTTATCTGTTTTTCTTTCATATTCTCATTTCTCACCTTCTCATCTTACTTTTTTACATGCTCTCACCGCTTATGTTGATCCTTCTTGCTCTTCCACTGCCCTTCGTCATTTCCATTGGCGTGAAGCAATGTCTAATGAGCTTCGTGCCCTTGAAGCCAATTCTACCTAGACACTTGAATCCCTCCCTTCTGGTAAAAAGCCCATTGGTTACAAATGGGTCTTTAAAACCAAACTCAAAGCAGATGGTTCCATTGAAAGGTATAAAGCTCGCCTGGTTGCAAAAAGCTATGCTCAAGTTGAAGGCCTTGATTATCATGAGACTTTTGCTCCCATTGCAAAAATGACTACTGTTCGGTGCTTGTTAGCTGTAGCCGCCGCTCAACAATGGATCATTCACCAACTTGATGTCAACAATGCCTTATTGCATGGTGATATTGATGAAGAAGTAAAAATGACACCACCTCCTGGATATTGTCCTAAGGGGGAGACTCGTGTCTGCCGCCTCCGCAAATCCCTTTACGGCCTCAAACAAGCATCCCGCAACTGGTTTTTTAAACTAACCACTGTGCTTCTTGATGCAGGTTTTACTCAATCTCAAGCAGATCATTCTTTATTCACTTTGGTCAAAACCACGAGTATCACCATTGTGCTTGTCTACGTTGATGATATTCTAGTTACTGGAAATGATCTTTCCCAAATTGAGACATTCAAACATGCACTCTCTACCAATTTCAAAACCAAGGATCTTGGCTCTCTCAAATATTTTCTTAGTCTCGAAATTGCTCGTTTATAAAAAGGCATATTTCTTAATCAACGAAAATATGCTCTTGATATTCAAAATGACAGTGGTCAACTTGGCGCCCAGATCGCTTCATTTCCCATGGAACAAAACTTGAAGCTCACAACTCAAGATGGCGTCCTTCTTTCTGACCCTAGTGCCTATCGGCGACTAGTGGGACGACTCATCTACTTGACCATCACTCTTCCTGATATTGTCTTTGTAGTGAACATCCTCAGTTAGTTTATGCATGCCCCCCGCCTTCTGCACATGCAAGCCGCCACTCGTGTTCTTCGATACATCAAAGGCAGCCCAGGCCAAGACATTCTCTTTCCCTCTTCCAATACTTTACATGTTACTACCTATGTTGATTCAGATTGGGCTAGCTGTCCTACTACTCGCCGCTCCACCACCGGCTATTTCATTTAGCTTGGTACATGTCCTATTTCATGGCACACCAAGAAACAAACGACAGTAGCTTGCTCTTCCGTTGAAGCTAAATATCGTGCCATGGCCGTCACCACTTACGAGCTCACCCGGTTAAAACAACTCCTTGCTGATTTTGGTATTTCTCATCCTGAACTTTTCAGCTTACATTGTGATAATCAATATGCTCTGCACATTGCTCATAATCATGTGTTCCATGAAGGTACCAAGCATATTGAGATTGATTGTTATATTATTCGAGATAAGATCCAGGCTGGTCTCCTCACTGCAGTCCATACGTCATCACATGAACAAATTGCGGACATCTTCACCAAAGCCTTAGGCCGAGAATTTTTTCATCATTTCTTATGCAAGTTGGGCATTACGGATCTTCATACGCCAACTTGAGGGGGAGTATTGACACAATCAAATATGCTCATTCTCAGGATTCCAAATTGCACAAAATCAACCACGGAATCATCACCATAATTCTAGGAATAGCCATTAATTTGTAAATATTAATTATTTCCTTATATTTGTTTATTTTCATACTTAGTCTAGCCTCTTGTATCTATTTAAACAAGAATGTATCATTGTATTTTGCAAGTTATTGAAATAAAATCATTATGTTTTTTACATTCTTAACCGTCTATGAGCTTGAATTTGATTCACTTTAAATTATTAATATTAGTCACAATTTGTTCAATTTTCAATGGGGATGAAAAAAAAAAAGATAAATAAAGTTGTAATTGCCTACTTGGTTAGGTTTTCCCATCATAACAACCTTACAATTTTTTTTTTTTTTTTTTTTTTTTTTTTTTGGGGGGTTTCAAACTCTTTACTTCTATTTTGGAAGATGGAGATTATGCCAATTAAGCCACATGTCTTGACAAAACAACCCCACGAATTAGTTTCAAATAAATGGGTATTCACATGATCTTCTTAATTCCATTATTCAGCACATGAAAGTTAACCTACCTTACCAAAAGAATGGACGTGCGAGTTTGTGGGTCTTAATTATATATGATTTATTGTCCTTTAAAGCAGTTGCGCTTACATTTAAATCCATTACCTGCCCACCTCTCATTTTCATACAATAATGATCACCACAGACCCTGCACAGCCTTCAAGACAAATAAATAATAATCAATAACTTGTTTAGGATTAGGATTCTTTAAGATTTCTTTGTCCCAAATCTTCAACGTTTTGGTTAAATTGATTTTTTTGGTCTTAAATTTTACATGAAATTATAATATAAATAAAACTATACTAAATTGCAGAGTCCCAGCAATTGCACACGATCTCAAAGTTGTCCTAAATTAATACTTCAATCACAAACTTATAAGGATACTTAGGCCTCATTAATTTTTTTAGACAATATAAGATGAGTTGAAATAAAAGTTAAAAATTAAATAAAATACTGTTAAAATATATTTTTTAATATTATTTTTATTTTAAGATTTGAAAAAATTAAATTGTTTATTATATTTTATATAAAAAATTTTAAAAATTATAATAATAAAGTAAAATGAGTTGAGATTAACTATGAAAACAGTAAGGCCTAGAACATAACTTGAGTTGGGTCGATCTGTGCAAAATGGGCCTGGGCGAGTCAACTCAAACATAGACCAAAATAACTCACTCTGGGGCTGAACCCAACTCAGTGGGTCATTCCAAACACGTACGTAGAGAAGAGAAGAGAAGAGTAGTGATCTTCTCATCTAAAAAAATGACGTGGGCTTTTTCTATTGGCTACAGAAGCTACTCTCTAATATTGAGATGGATTTACACCACCAGAAATTATCAAAGCAGAATTGGTGGAGCAGAGACTGCCAACTGGGTAAGATATTTGCATGAAAATCTTCCTCTTTCATTTTCACCAATGAGAATAGAGATATAGATCACATGAGATAAGGGTCCCCTACTGCCTCCGACACTATAAAGACTGCACCCAACTAAGGTCATCCACACTCAAATAGCACCCTCAACACACCACTGATCTCTTCCTCACATTGCTTGCTTTCAAGTTCTAAACAACTTTCTTTTCAGACCAATGGCTGCTTCGACAATGGCCCTCTCCTCTCCTTCTCTGGCTGGCCAAGCTATCAAGCTTGCTCCCTCCTCATCTGACCTCCTTGGTGAGGGCAGAGTAACGATGAGAAAAACTGCTGGCAGGCCCAGGCCCGTCTCATCTGGAAGCCCATGGTATGGCCCTGACCGTGTTAAGTACTTGGGCCCCTTCTCTGGCGAACCTCCATCCTACCTTACAGGAGAATTTCCTGGCGATTATGGTTGGGATACTGCTGGACTCTCAGCTGACCCAGAGACATTCGCTAAGAACCGTGAGCTCGAAGTGATCCATTCGCGATGGGCCATGCTTGGGGCTCTTGGTTGTGTTTTCCCCGAACTTTTGTCTCGCAATGGAGTCAAGTTCGGTGAGGCTGTCTGGTTCAAGGCTGGAGCTCAAATCTTTAGTGAAGGTGGGCTGGACTACTTGGGAAATCCAAGCTTGGTCCATGCTCAAAGCATTCTAGCCATTTGGGCCACACAAGTGATCTTAATGGGTGCAGTTGAAGGCTACCGTATTGCTGGTGGGCCACTTGGTGAGGTGACAGACCCGATATACCCAGGTGGGAGCTTCGACCCATTAGGCCTTGCTGATGATCCAGAGGCATTCGCTGAGCTCAAGGTAAAGGAGCTCAAGAATGGGAGACTGGCCATGTTCTCCATGTTTGGGTTCTTTGTCCAAGCCATTGTGACTGGCAAGGGACCATTGGAGAACCTGGCTGACCATTTGGCTGATCCTGTAAACAACAATGCCTGGGCATATGCCACAAACTTTGTCCCTGGAAAGTGAGGGAAGCAGTAAAAGCTGTATGTACAAGAGGGTGTGAGAAAAGAGTGTTGCTTGTGATGTAACCCAATGGAGAACGCATGTGTACTTGTGAAATTAATTTTAAATAGAGCAAAATTTCTTTCGAAGTGGGCATATATCCTTTGATTGTGTATTGAATAAGTCCATTGTTCTATGCCTCGCCAAGCCTTGAGTGCATGATCATGATCTATCACCCTGCCTTCTAAGATTTGTCAGCAATCATCCAGATATGAGATAGGCATCGGCAAGAGTCTCAAGAAAAAGTAAATAAAGACAAGGCAACGGAACGATATAACAAATGAACATAAATCTCAAAAGCAGCATCTAAGAATTGAGCTAAAATGTAAAAAAGCATGACATGTTGGCAAAGTGATGTAGTCCAAAAAATAACAACAACAACGAATTGAGGTAAACCGTAAAAGGTAAAACAAATGTTGGCAAAGTAATCTAGTCCAAAGAGTAATATTAGATACAGTCTATGGATTCCAAGTTCCGTGCACCCTCTTTGAAAAAAAGTAGAGTTCATTATTTAAAAAAAAAAATATGAATTCCAGATTTAACCACTTTTTTCAAAAGAAATGCGTGAGACTTGCATATCCTATAATTGCAAATATCATTTATTGCAGTCCAAAATATCCATCAATCCTGAAACTTAGAACCATGTTGTCCAGCACTTTGTTAAATCATCATCTCTTTTGGTAATAAAAGGTGATGTGTCCATGCCTTGCACAAACAGAATATTTACAATTCAAGGAAGAAAAAAAAAAAAAAAACAAGTAGCAGCAGCAGCAGCAGCAAAAGAACAGAATTTCACAAACACATAATTACAATAATTACATTTTTTTTTTTCACCTTGCAAGCCATGAATTTGCAATTTTAATCATTTTATTTCGTAATTTTTTTCTTTTTTATTGAGATGAAATCCACTTGATAGACATTTCGTGGTCCATCTAAATCAACAAAATCAATTCCCCATCTCACGAACTAAAATTGGACAACTAGGCACCGCCCTTATTCAGAGACAAATCGAATACAAAAGTCTTGTGCAAGGAACCTTCCCTTCCAATGCATAGAATTTCAGCTTTGACAAGGGAGTACTCTATCTGCAGCAGCCAACAATGGTGAAAAGGGAAGTTACTGAGCAATACTTATCGTGTGGTGGTTTATTATAATGCATGTGTTGCTCTTGAATTTATATATTTATTTATTTTTACAAATTCACGTCTCAATAATCAGCAAAGTGCTCTTGAATAGTATTGAAGAACTTACAAATAGGACCCACAAACCCACAACCACTTCTGGACATTTTGATCAGAAGATGTGTTCTGTTAGAGAAATACTCGAATCACAAAGTAATTACATAAAAGTAATCCCACAAATTGATATAGTTTAATGTGATTGATCCGTCGGATCTGCTTTACAATAAAAGTAATCCCACAAACTGATATGGTTTGTCAGATTTGGAAAATTACTTTTATTGTAAAGCAGATCCGACGGATTAATCACATTAAACTATATCAGTTTGTGGAATTACTTTTGTGTAATCTCTTTGTCTCGTTTTTTATAGGCAGAAAACTTTGTTATAATATTTCAAGGCACAAAAGGTGGGGGTGTAGAACCTACAATCGGTTCAAAATATTCAGAGGAAAACTTACCTTCTTCTTTGAAGTGTTCTTCTGGAGGCATGGGAACTGGCATTTTCCCATATTGTTCAATGGCATGAGGTGAAATGAGAATCTTGTCCAAAGGCCCCAAGCATCCGACAAGCTACTTCAAGCAATGTTGCTGCATAACATTATTGATAATTAAATACATAAAGTACTTAGGCCAACCATATCTTTCTCATGAAAAAAACAAAACCATCTGCCGATCGAAAGCAACTTTCTAACACCATTTTGGCTATGAAAGCAACATTTCTCCAATAAAGAAGTGCTTAAATTAAGTGCAGAACTTAATCCTGAACAGGCCGCTAACAATATCATATTCCATGCAATCAAATAATACAAGCAAAAGCAGGATCTTACAAAGGAAGATTCTACCACATATAGTTAATATTGATGACTGGAACACATGCAATAAATATACCAGCTTAATGCTTTTGACTTGATAATAATAAAGTCCCAATTTGACAATAATGAGGGTCAGATTGCATCTGGGCATCTTCTCTAATCGAAACTGTCGATTGCAGTGTTTTTCTCTTTGGTTGCGGCCTCATAAAGCAGTTCCGTAGTCTACTAATTGGACTACACACAACCCGTATCTTTTGCATGGTATAAGACTTATAGATAGTACCGTTCTTTTTTTTTGTATACATTGTCTTTATTTATTTGTGATAAGTGTTTCTACAGTTATAAAGAGATCTCACAAAACTAAACTCACGTGTTGATATAGTTTCATATGATACGTTAGATCTACTTTACAATAAAAAGTAGATTTATAATCTAATGCATCACATCAAAATACTTAATTAATTTGTGTGTTTACTTTTATGAGATCTGTTTGAAGGAAACATTGCTTTTTTCATTTTGCTTAGATAGCGTCTACCATAATAGATGGCACAAATTCTTTTCACCGGGCAAATGCACGAAACTTCAATCTTGAGATTCTAGAGTACTCTAACCTTATTTTACAGTTACCTACTCAAGAATATGCGAGAAAAGAATTTCTAATTGTTGATTTATCCGACAGAGAAATAATCCAACCGCATCGGATTCTTTTTGTGTTGTCTGCTTTTAATCTTAAAACTCAAAAGTCAAATTCCAAACCTATATCCCAAGGAACCAAGTTTGGTTTCAAGAGTCATGCAAAGGTTAAACTAAGGTTGCGTTTGGATGTTGAAGTGAATTGAGTTGAGTTGAGTTGAGATAATAAAATATTATTAGAATATTATTTATTATTATTATTATTATTTTAAGATTTGAAAAAATTGAATTGTTTATTATATTTTGTGTTAAAATTTAAAAAAATTATAATGATGAGTTGAGATGAGTTGTGATTCCAAACCAACCCAAATTACCCTCAGCCATTTGGACCACTAAAGGACAGCTATGAGCTATGAGTCTTTGACCAAATCTGACCCACCGACACACACAAGCACACGAGCTCACAAAAATTCCCTAGCATTCACCCTTCACCCAAACCGAAACATCGGATACCGATATATCGCCGATACTACGATCGAGAGAGGACAGAAAAATAGGCGAACATACCTCTCCTGGGTTTTGCTGCGACTTTAGCAGTAGCATGTGAAACAATTTTGGTCTCCTCTTCCGGGAACAGAACCCCGTCAATCCCTTGAACCGAAATCCTCCCGTCGATGTAAATATCGGGATCGAACAAGTACGCCGACCCCTCGCCCTGACCGAACTTCACCGACCCATCGGCCTCATGGGCCATTACCTTCTGCGGCAACCGCAGCGTGTCGTACTTCACTTTCCCGAACCTCCTCACCGCATTGTACATGCTCTCCTCCGTCTGATACTCCGGTATAATGTGGTAATACAGTATCTGTTCTGGCGCGCCTGGCTCACTCAACTGGTCCGTGGTCAGCTTAGCCATGGCCTCGTCGTTCGGAGCCAAGACTGTTATTACGTACCCCTCCGACACGAGCTTTCCCATTTCGGTGGCTAAGGAAGTGAGGTTCACTAACATATCGGCTATTTCATTGTACCCGCCGTAGTGTAAGAGGGTGTGGATGAAGTCTTTGACTTGTTCGATGCCGTTGAAGTGGTGGTGGGGCCCTCCAGGGCCTGGCGCCGGAGCTGGGGCTAGGGACGGACCGGGAGCCATGGCATCGTAGATAGGGAGAACTGGCGGCGAACCGGGTTTGCTCGGTGGCGTGGGTTTCTTCAACCGATTTGTTCTGGGGTCGATTTCCGGGGCTCCTTCTGGTTTGATGGCCGAAATTGATCGAAGGCTCCGGCGGTTGTTGAAATCCTGCTGCACGGACTGTGGGATTAACAGCCGTTCGATCCCGTGGATAACGCCGTCCGGACGGTTCACGGCGTGCGGGTGTATCACCCTTGCGGAACCCACGAACATCTCACCCGAATCCTTACTCGTTAACTCGACTGGGTCGCGGGCGAGGGAGCCGTGGAGACTAGACTCGGTGGCTAACTTGGGCCATTCGTGTAGACCAATTCGTTTGGGGACAATGTGGGACAGCAAGAGGGTCTGCAGGGACATGACGTTCCCGGGCTCGAGAAGGAAGCGCTTGAATTCTGGGTCGAGACCTCGCTCGAGGGCCTCATTCATAGGGGCGAAAATGGTGATGTTGTGGTGGCCCACCTCGTCTTCGAGTGTCTGCAACAGGAGGGCCTTCTCCACGAGCTCGGCGAGCTCGGTATAGTGGGAGTCGAGGAGAGCAACGAGGACTGAGTTGGAGTTTACGTGGGGCGAGCGAGTAATTGGGTTCTCGGGTAATGCACGAGCACCGGGTAGGAGATCAGCGGAAACAATAGCGAGAAATGAAAAGAAGACGAAGAAGAGCTTGTGAAAGACTTCCATGGCAAAACAGAACGAAAGAAGTGGAGCTGGTGAGTTGGAGAGAGGAAATAAATACAACATTATTATATAAAAGCTTTATTGGCTTCAAAGTCGAGATTGTTTTTCTTTGGCAAGCTGTCTCTAAATAAAGTCGGCCATGGAAGTACTGTTTGTGCTCTTGTTTAGGACAGTCTGATCTGACAGAAATGGGATTGATTAAAATTCGATCCGGTGGCGTGTAAAAAAATAAAAAAAAATTTATCGCTCAAGTGATCACGATTTATTAAAAAAATAAAAATATATAAATTTAAAATAAAAGAAGGTTAAAAAAAAATTCAAATCTTAAATTTTTATTATCTATTTTTTAAATAAATCTCGTAGCGCCACGTTAAAATGATCATTCAAATGGTAAATTTAAGATTTGAAAAAAATACAGTCAAGTTTAACTGAGAATCCCTTCAATCCAACGTAAATCGTATTATTTTATCCGGATTATGTCCTATTTAATTGATGTTACACGTTTGAATGAAGATATGGTCACGTTGTTACTTGAATTAATCTGTTTTTACTTTTTATTTAAATTCACATATTTTTAATGGTTTAATAAATCTACTATTTATTACTGTATGACACGCTAATAAATTTCATTGAAGATAATAAAAATAAAAATAAAGGCAAAAAAATTTAAGACAAAAAAAATTACCAATTGACCTAGAGTAATTTTTATGTTTTTATTTTCTCAAAGGTTAAAGTACCGTCGGCTGTGTATGAAGAATACTTTTATTCGTCAATGCTACACCATGATTTTTTTTTGTCATTATTATACCTTTTTAATTTTTAATTTTTTTTTAATAAATATACGGCCTATAAATGATAAATATAATTTTTTTTAATTCAATAAAAGAAATCAAATGTCATGTATTGTGTCAAGTATGAATGAAGAATAAAATGGCTCGTATAGAAATGTTAAGAGATATTTAGCGATGATTTAAATAGTGAATTGAAACCAGATGTGTTGATATGAAATTTGAATAAAATATTATTTTTATTTTAAAATTTAAAAAAATTAAATTATTTATTATATTTTATTTAAAAATTTTAAAAAATTATAATAATTAAAAAAATTAAATTAAGATGCTGTTGATATCCAAACCATCCCTAAACAATGGCCATATATGAACACGTGGAGACAACATTATTATTATTATTATGTGATGGGAGTGATAGCGACATTGCCGGGTGCTTGAAGCGTTTGTTTGCAGGAGAAAGTTTGTATTGAGATATTAACAAGAGAGGTGGGGAAGGAAGGAACGTGGAAACCGTTGTCTTTGTACCCACAGTTGTTTGGAAAGGTCGCGGCGACCCTCGGCCACCTTCTCTTTATACTATTAAACTGTTATTTTCCCCCATCCATATTTGTAAGCATCCGACATGATAATCCGATCCAAATTCATCTCCAACTTTGTAGAATTGTCGATTCATGGTCCTGTAGTCTGTAATTTTTACGAGAGCAATGTTGAGTACAAGTTTTGGGGGGGACGTGTAAGTTTTACAGAATGAGATTGACCTGTAAAAAATGAATTATTTTATTTTTGATTGTGTAAAGTCTCGACCCTATTAATACGTTGTTGTTGTTGTTGTTGTTGTTAGGAGCAGGCCGAAACCAACCCTATTAAATACAGCCTTTTTCTGTTTTTTTGTTTATGAGTCAGTAACTACTCTCAACTCATCTCAACTCATAATTATAATTTTTTCAAATTCCAACACAAAATATAATAAATAATTTAACTTTTTCAAATTCTAAAATAATAATAATATTAAAAAATAATATTTTAACAATATTTTATCATCTCAACTCAACTCAACTCAACTAACTTCAACATCCAAACACAACCTAAAACTAGCTCCATTTATGTGACGGATTCCTTGTGCGTCAAAGCCCAATTGCCCGAGCTTCGGCCCCTTATGCTCAAATCCCGACTTCACAGAAAAAGCCCCAAAATCTGTAATTTATGTGAGCATGGGGTGAGATTGAAACGTTCAAGCTCTTTCCTCGTCTATTCTCGCGACACCATATCTGATGCCATTTTCTTCATGCATTTTTCTATTTCTACAAATTTCTCCCTCCATGTATGTTGATGTAACTTCCTATTCAAGGGTTGTTCATGAACGAATTGTGGTTGGCATACCAAAGACATGTTGATGCTATTAGGTTGAAATAATTTTTAAATCTCAGACAGTGCCAACTGTTAAGTCGTGTTTTGACCCCCATTTTTTTAGAGGTCTCTGACTTTTTTTGTCTTTGTAATGATGACCCTCTACTTCGGATGGCTTGGTGTTGTATTTAATGTGGTCGAGACAGGACCTTGACCCCTGGTGAGGGCCATTTAACATCACATTTAATGCAGTTGATCCTATCGGCAATATGATCCACCCGACCTTTTTCTCATTAGTGCACTTGAGAGTATTGGGATAGTGATTTGTATACACCCGAGTTGGGCTCGCATCGCCTGGCAAAGCCCACAGGCTGTAAGGGGAATAGGCCAAAAAAAACTTAGGGAGAAGGGTTCAGACAAGCCCGCCGCAAAGGAGTTCAGCTGATGGCTTGCCCCCATCTCTTATCCTAGCGCATTAATGGGACCAGGATTGCTTAAAATCCTGTCCCCCAAAGGATCATGCACATTAAGACTATATTAAGTTACGAGACTCAGTTGAATTCAGTCTAATTTTAAGATGAGTCTAATATCTAAATATTAAATTCTTAAATTATTAAATTCATCTAAACTCAAAATCTCCTTACACGTACGACCCACAATTTTTTTTAACTTAACATATATTTATACTTAGGACTCAAAATATTTTTTAACTTCTTATAAAAATATTAAATTCATATTAACATTTAAACATACTTTAAACTCAATTTAAAAGGATCACACATAACTCATTTTACTATTTAACTCATTATTATTTATAAATAATTGAACTGAATTAAGTTCAACTCAACGTCTAAACATAATCTAAATGCGTTCGAGATCCCCCAGGTTGGAGCCCGATTCTTGGCTCAGGTGATCGCATTAAGTGACACGAAGGAAAGCAAGGTATTTTGACGGGTAAAACTCATCCTCTCTGTTTTTTAGAATTAAGCTCTACGATAACTAATTTTGACATCGGAGATTATCCGGCACCAGCCACCCTTTCCTTCTCCCTCCCGTAGGTATTAGACAATGGTTACGCTGTCCACAAGTATATTCCCCCTTCATGGACCAGCCGAGGTCTCTTTCCTCTCATTTCCTACTTGTCAAACCACGAGACTTTGGTTTCTGCGAAGTGGGCTAGCCTGGGCCTGGTTGGGTACAAAAACTCCCTTCCACCCATGATCCAGCTCGACGGCCACCATCCTCTACTCCTAAGGCTTCTCGTCGTCCACCCTGAATTCAATTCTCCAAACTCTTCAAGCCACCCTGATTTTAGTTTTGTGTCCATACCAGATGGTTTGTCTAAAACTAATGTCTCAACTGAAGATGCTCTGGCCACCATATCGACTCTTAGAAAGAACTTTGAAGCTCCATTTCAGCGATACATGGAGCAGATCATATTGAAAGCAGATCAGGATGATCCCCACGATCGGGTTGCTTGTGTTGTTTATGATGGGTTCATGCACTTCGCTCAAGCTTTGGCTAACCATCTGAAACTTCCCGTGATTACACTGATTAGTGTGCGTACGAATGCGACTGCCTCGTTGCTTGCCTTCGCTCTCTTTCCTTATCTTCATGAACAAGATCATGACTCTTTTCAAGCTAGGTACGTCTGGATCAACTATTGTTGAAATCTATCAATAATATTGTAAAGGTGTCCCTCTGCTGGGAGTAAACTCCCTGCGCCTTAGACCAGTTTACAAGAGAAAAAGAACTAAAATAGCAGAGCAATATGCTTAATTAAAGTGCCAGGGCAATAAAAACTGGCCGCAAGAAGATTAACAAAATCTGGTTGAGATGGTGAAGAGATATTGAAAGCACAGTGTCTACGGTCCATAATTGCATGGGGCCTAGCCAACAGTGAGCAGCCTTTCTTGTGGGTGGTTAGACACGGTTCAGTTCGCAAGTCTGAATGGGTTGAGCCTTTGCCCGTGAGTTTTTGAGTGCGAGGTATGTGCGTCATGTATGGAAGGTGGGGTTGGAGTTGGAGAGTGTATTGGAGAGAGGGAAGATAGAGAGAGCTATTAAAATTCTAATGGGCCAATGGCGGATGTTGAAGGAGTGGAGATGATGAAAAATTCTATTCCTAAGCCTCATACACCACACACCATCCTTTTTATGATTTCTTTAATTTTATTCTCTTATCAAATGTGTGGTATGTGGATTATGAGTAGAATAATTCAATTATTTTAATAATAATAAAACCATAAAAAACTTTAAAAAAATTTTAAAAAAATAAAAAAAATCTTGGTGTGTGGTGTATGGGCTTATGAATAGCAATGCTCGGAGATGAGACAGAGAGCAAAGGGTTTGAAGGAAAAAGCTGATCCTTGTCTCAGGGATATGGTCCATCCTCCGTTGCCTTGAATGAATTGGTACAGCATATATTGTCATTCTGATGTTAAATTGGCCTACACAATATTTTTGTGAGGAAAATGTTAAATTAATTTTTTAAAAAATTATAAAAAATTTATTTATCTACGTTATTAATATACTTAAAATAATAAAATTTAAAATAAAAATAATAAAAATAAAATGAATATTATAAATAAATTCCATTTAGAAGTCTTTTTGTAATATTGTATTGAAAAATCTATTCAGAAGTCTTACACGCACTCAGCACATTGCTATGTGAAAGCTTTACGAATCAACTATATTGAAAAATGCCAAGATTTTTTGAACCAAATGACATAAGGTTGAGGGGTTTGGATTTAGAGATAAATTGAGATAGGTTGAAATTGTTTATGAATAGTAGAATAAAAGTTAAATTATTTATTATATTTGATGTAAAAATTTGAGAAAATTATTTTGATATTTTAGTAAATTGAATTATTTATTATATTTTATATAAGAATTAGAGAAAATTATAATGATAAGATAAAATAAATTGAAATGAGTTGAGGTGAGTTTTATCTTCAAAGTCCACGTGAGAAAACCGGCTTGGAACCCCACTCATGTATAAAAGAATACTACACTAAAAAACATTGGTATTTTAATTTTTTTTTAAATTATAATGAGCCTCACAATAAATAATGTGCTAAAATATCTACTTATGTGTAATAACATTTTATTTTATTACATTGTCTCAATCGTCATGATAGACTTTAAAAATAAAATAAATATTTTGCAAAAGAGTTATGTTAATAAAATTTTAATTTTTATTGTATTAATATAAAATTATCCATTAACAATTAGATTAACTCTCAATCTTTAAAATAAAATTCGAGTAAAAGATAAAAAAACAAACAATATTTTCTTAAAAAACCTCAATAATGTAAATAATTAAAGGAAGAAATATTAATTCCCTCTTTTTTTTGGAAAGGAAAAACAAAAATCACAAAGTAAAATCCGGAAAACACAGTATTACCATTTCCTCACCTCCAGTCTCGCACAGTGCGTGGCGTCGTCTCCAACTTCTCTCCAATGGCTCTACCCGTCATATGCTCCCATTACACTCCACCGTTGGCTCCTTCATTCCCTGGTTCTTCTTCAGTTGTTAGATTCTTGCCCCCCAATTTCCTCCAATTCACGCTTCCTACCCTCCGCCCCCTCTGTTGCCGCCCGTTCCACCGGCGGCCTGTCACGGTCTTCACCGCCTCCCTCTCTGCCGTAGATTCTCCAGCCACTTCCGGTATCCAAGAGGAGAAGAAGCTCCTGCTCGAAGTCAAAGAACTGACGGCCGTGATTGCGGAATCCAAGCAACAAATTCTCAAGGGCGTTAACCTCTCCATCTATGAAGGAGAGGCATGTCAAGATGCTTTCTCTGTTGTGCTTAATTAATTAAATAATTTTATGTCTTTGTGTATGATGGTATGTTTTGTGCGTGTAGGTTCACGCAATTATGGGAAAGAATGGTTCTGGGAAGAGCACACTGGCAAAGGTTAGAACTTTCTATTATCTCTTATTGAAGGAAAGGAATGTATATATAATTATGTAGCTGTGCCCAATACAATATAGTCCATTCGCATGGCTGGCTAAGAACAAAGGAAGATGAAGTAGAAACCAATTTCATGTTATAAAAAGAAAAGGGAGATTAAATAAAATGGATAAGTGATTCTGATCCATGCAAAATACAAGTTTAAGAAGAGAAATCGTGAAACTTCTTACTTTGAGTTTGCGTAGTGCCCGTTTTAGCTCATTTCCCAATCCGATTTGCATTTAAAGGAATCTTAAGGTTCCCTCCCATATCTTCTGGCGAAAGGACACTCATTAGAATAGATGGTGTATGGCTTCCATCTGATTCCTGCAAAACACACAGCTAACATCTCTCGCAATTCACCGATGCACCTGCATAGCTCTGGTTGATGGACTATTATCTGTGGCGAGCCAATATATGAAGCTTTCTATGGGTATAGCTTTTGAGAACTGCATAAGCTTCCGCCAATCAACCATAGGCAGAATTCCTTTAATTGCATCTATGTAGCTGCAGATGGATATTTTCCAGGGTGAGATGGTAAACTTTGACCCAATTCAACCCCATATAACCAGCTCTGTATCTCCACCTAGGCTTTAAAGTATGCAGGAGGCAAGATCATATTAATCAAAAGGCTTGAAACTTCAGTATTTTGGGTATTTGGCTCCATTATATAAATTCCTGTGCCCGTGTTTCATGTTGCCTTCAAAACAAGGTTTCAAAAGTGTTTCTGAAGCCTTTTAAGATGATTTTTTTGGTTTCAATTACCTAGAGCAAATTACTGATTTCCTTTTTCTTTATCACAAAAGCAACTCTCAGGGAGATCTTATACATTGTAGGTTCTTGTTGGTCATCCAGATTATGAAGTTACGGGGGGTAGTGCAGTATTCAAAGGGGAGAACTTGCTTGATATGGAACCGGATGAAAGGTCACTTGCCGGGCTCTTTATGAGCTTCCAGTCCCCTATTGCGATTCCTGGTGTGAACAATATTGACTTTCTGAATATGGCTTATAATGCTCGGAGAAGAAAACTGGGTCAGCCGGAGCTTGGACCGATTGAGGTTAAATATTCTCAGCAAGTGCCTTATCTTTGTTTTATTATTGAAATTTCTATAATAAATTGCAATCACATGTCATTTCGGTTACATATATGTTTCTATCATTCTATGACCTAGGCTATTATGAAAAATATACTCTTGGTAGAAGTTAATAGAGTTAGGGCATATTTTGGCAGAACTGAATAAGTTTGAACATGCCCTGATATCTAAATTATCTGAAACTTGAAGAGAAGAGAAAAAAGGGTCGGAATTCGGAACATGAAATTATGGATATCGATAAACTTGTCTCCCAATGATGAGGTACTTTTCTGTTTGAGATAAGCTATTGCAGAAGCTTGAGCAGGACTTAATTCTGTTAATCAGAATATATTTTGTGTTTCATATGGCCAATCCCGATCTGTTGATGAAGATCCATAGAGCTGATCTCAATTTAATTTGACGAAGGCTTAGTTGAGTTGGGTTGGGTTGGGTTTTTACAATCATATGTACTGGTAGTTTAATACTGGTTAAATTTCGTGGAAGATTAACTGGAAGAAGATAACTGCAAACTTTTTACCTGGAAATTTCTTTTTTTTTTATCAGTAAAAGATAGATATTATATATATATATGAATGAAATAGGCATAGCCCTTGTACACAGGAAGTATACATAAGGCCTCCTAATTACATTCTAAGAACGATAAATTAAAGACAAGAAATCTTGGACATTATCCCCATGTAATACAGTGGCTATTAGTTTGTTCTTTGTAGAATTTTTTGGAACCTCCTTTGTTAAATCTCTTGAAGGATAGTGAAATTGATTGGGCAACGTCCTTTCTCCATATTATGTATCATGATATTCTTAATTTGTAAACAGATCATGGTTATTTGGTTGACCAAATACGGAGCTTAGACATACAGAACTGATTTTATAACCACCTTCCATCACTAATCACATTCCACGTGCCACTTCAAACTTTTCGATTCTTCTATACACAAATGTTATTTCCTTGCCCGATATGTGTGTTGTTGCATTTATATGACTATGTAGATCTAATTCTGACAAATAAGATGATGTGCGTCTTGTGTACATGGGTTGTGCCTATTATTTTCATCAATAAAAAATCCTTCATTACTTAAAAAAATAAATAATAATTAGATGGAACATTTTGTTTGAAGTTATTTTGTGATGCTTACTCACCTACTCAAGAACTGACATTGTTTTGTTCTTGTAGTTCTATGCTTACATTTTCCCCAAGCTTGAACTTGTGAAGATGAAGGCAGACTTTCTTAATAGAAATGTTAATGAAGGATTCAGTGGTGGTGAAAGGAAGCGCAATGAAATTTTACAACTTGCAGTATGAATACTTTTATATTTTATCTTCTATATCTTCTATATCTTGTTATCTTAACTAATATGTTACTTTTTTATTTAACTTTCCCATTGTGGTTTTGACAGTCACATTTATTTTTCTGTTCTTTTTTTTTTCCAAAGTTTGTAATTCTCTTGGATCTTGATTCAGTATTATCTATTCCATCTCTCCTGTGCTAACAGCCTTTTTTATATCTAGGTTCTGGGTGCAGATTTGGCCATCTTGGATGAAATTGATTCTGGACTGGATGTTGATGCACTTCGAGACGTAGCAGAATCAGTGAATGGGCTTTTGACTCCAAAAAATTCTTTATTGATGATTACTCATTATGCGCGTCTTTTGAATTCTGTAAAGCCTACATGGATCCACATCATGGTAAGTCATTTGAAGATCTTGGAGAATTAGTTGCGTTTGTTTGGGTTTGAGGTTGTCTAGGAGAGGAAGGGGGATTTGATGGGGCATTGCCTATTCCTATGTCATGGAGGAAAAAAGTTATTTTATAAAATTTTACATTGCCATTCTATATGAGTCTCTGCTTTGCATGTATCTGGATTTTATGAAGACACCCTGAAATGGTATTGTTTTAGTTAAGAAAAATAGAGGATTGATAATTGAGAGAGGTTGAGATTGGGTGCGGATCAAGTTGAGCATTGGCTGGCCTTTAACTCAGCTCAAGTGTAACTTATATATATATATATATATAGAGAGAGAGAGAGAGAGAGAGAGAGAGAGAGTAGTAGCCGCAGCTCTAGGTTTGGTCTTTGCTGTTGCCTAGGCGATGGCTCAGTAAAGGCAATGGTGAAATTCTAGATTATGGACTGTCTTCAAGTGCCAGGGAAACCAGAATGGATTCATTTTGTTTCCATCAGAATTGAAAAAATAAGAATTTTTTTTCCATTTTACTATGATATTGTCGCATTTGAAATTATTGCAGCACTTTGATGTTTCAAGCTATGCTCTACCCTCAACTTGTAAAAAGAAAAAGGAAAACTTTACTCTAAACTTGATAATTTGATAGTCATAAATTAGATTTTGGTGCACTGTACTAAGCCACGCCTCCTACTATTGAAATGGGTTTTAAATAGTTACTGCTTATTTATTCTTTATCTATGCCTCCATTCAATTGGCTTATATTTTTAATCCATGGCTTTCAGGAGGACGGGAAAATTGTGAAGACAGGAGATATTTCAATAGCAAAACTTCTGGAGGACGAAGGGTATCAAGCAATTTCTGCAGCATAACTGCATGGCAATTGATGTTGGTATTGTTAGGGTCTCACAAGGAGATGGGGCAAAGGGCGGCGATGGGGGACACAAAGAGATGCAAGTATCGAAGGAAGAAGATGGAAGTAAAAAGTGAAGTGATGAGTTAGGGATTTAAGTTGGGAACTCGCAACGCAGCGTTTAAGAAAGGAAGATGAAGCTCACCGTTTCATGGGATGACCAGCACGACGTCGTATGAAGATGGGAGACTTAGAGAAGGGCTACCTCGTAGGCTACTTGTCGTTCAAAGTCCATTGAGTCTTAGTATTGTCGTTTAGTCTTTTTGCATTCTGTTTTCAATTCTGTTTTTACTTTACACGTGTTGCAATTTCCTTTGTCATGTTTGTTATCCCTACAAGGATATGTAGTGGAACGAACGTCTGAAGAGGTGTGGAAAACCATTATTGAAGAAACATCTAGAATTTGGAGGTTAAGGGCCCTCGAAGAACCCTTTGGCAATCTGATTCCTCAGTTGCTTTTCATCAAATAGTTATCTTGCTAGTTCTTTGATTGTTGAATTCATTTACATTCCCTTCTGTCTACTCTAAAAATCTATACTCTAACCCAGAAAACTGCCTACAACCATCTCTTAAACCCAGAGAACCCTTACAATTGATATCTAGAGCCCACGGTCCTAATGGCTGAAAATACAAGATCTAGTAAACAACAGGAAATGCTCGCTAATCACGACCACAGAATTCAGGAGTTAAGGGATCAAATGCACCGGATGAATGACATGATGCGCACCATGATGGCTACTCAAAATCTGATCCAAACACAACTTGTGACTCGGGATCCTCGTGCAAATGGAGAACAGGAACAGATGGAACATCGACGACCACCATTTAGAGGAATCAAGCTGGAGTTTCCTCACTTTGATGGCACAGATCCGGCGGGCTGGATTTTCAAGGCCTCACATTACTTTGACTTTCATCAAACACCTGGTGCCCATAGACTTCTCATGGCTTCCTACCATATGAATGGTGAGGCCCTTGTGTGGTATCAGGATGCTGCAGACACTGGCCAATTCACATGCCGGCAAACTTTTATCCAAGCTCTTCAACTCAGGTTCGGGCCTACTGCTTATGATGATCCCATGGAAGACATCACACGCCTCAAGCAAACCTCCTCAGTTGCAGAATACAAGGCCATATTTGAAGCTCTTTCCAATAGACTGAAAAGACTTCCAGATTCCCAGAAGTTAAACTGCTTCCTCAGTGGCCTTCGATATGAGATTCGACTTCCCTTTCGTATGTTCAACCCAATAAATCTGAATGCAGCATTTGGCCTCACACGAATCCAAGAGGAATATATTGTCAGTTCAAGGAGATCAACAGAAACATGGGGAGATAAAGGCAGTACATCTTCTTTCAGTAATAACCAAGGTGGATCAACCAGTGAACAAACTTTTAGATTTACCGGACCAGCAGTACCTATAAGAAAATTTTATTCTATGCAAATGGATGAAAAAAGAAAAAAAGGCTTGTGTTATCACTGTGAAGAGAAATGGAACCCATCGCATGTGTGTAAAACCCCTAAGTTCTACTTACTACATGGTTCAAAAGCTGCTTCCGAAGACATCACTGATGAAGTATTTTATGATTCCACAGAACCTGAAGAGACGGGGCCTAAACTACTGCTAGAAAGTAACCCAGAAATTTCTCTCAATGCACTCACGGGCACTCCTTGCCCGAATACAATGAGGGTATGGGGGAAGATTGGCACCTCTATGGTGGTTATTTTGGTGGACTCCGAAAGCACCCACAATTTTCTCGATCCTCTAATTGTTAAAAAAAATCAATTACCTATGGATGGAGCTGGACAGCTCAAGGTACGAGTGGCGAATGGTGAGCTCTTGCAAAGTCAAGGCTATTGCAGTAATGTGCTCACTAACATACAAGGTACCACATTCTCTCCCTCATTTCAAGTTTTATCTTTACCTAGAGGTGGTGCTGTGCTGGGAGTACAGTGGTTAAAAGGCCTTGGACCACTTACTTGGGATTTTGCTAGCTTAGTGATGCAGTTTCGGTGGAAGGGTAAAATTGTGGGGTTGAAGGGCCTACAATTAAGTGATACTATTTTTGTTAATGAAGATGATAAATTTATGTTGCAAACTGTTCACAAAGGCAAGAGACTTATTTTATAGTTAATAGATACTGAGGTGGAACAGCCCTCTCAGCCTTGCTGCCCATAAATTTTTCAGTTACTAGAACACTTTTACCAGGTCTTTCAAGAGCCTGTGGGCTTGCCTCCTCCTAGGTCTCATGACCACAAGATAGTTTTGAAGGAGGGCACTAGCCCAATCTCTACCAGACCCTATCGATACCCCCACTACCAAAAGGCTGAAATAGAAAAAATTGTATTTGAATTACTTACAACTGGAGTTATTAGACCCAGCTCCAGCCCCTTTTCATCTCCTGTATTATTAGTCAGAAAACATGATGGCAGTTAGCGTTTGTGTGTCGATTACAGAACCCTCAACAAGGAAACTGTTAATGATAAATTTCCAATTCCAGTAATAGATGAATTACTGGATGAGTTATATGGCTCAGTGATATTTTCCAAGTTAGACCTATGGTCTGGCTATCATCAAATCAGGGTGGTAACCGAGGATGTCCATAAAACAGCCTTCCGCACCCATGAAGGCCATTATGAATTTTTGGTAATGCATTTTGGGCTTACCAATGCACCCTCTACATTTCAAGGGCTGATGAACATAGTTTTTAAACCCTTCTTGCGGAAGTTTGTGTTAGTTTTTTTTGACGACATACTAGTTTACAGCAGTAGTATGGAAGAACATTTGGATCATTTACAGCAAGTCTTAAGGACCCTAGCTTATCACTATTTATATGCTAAAAGGTCTAAATGTTTGTTTGGGGTGAATGAAGTAGAATATTTGGGGCATATTGTGACTGTTGATGGGGTCAAGGCAGACCCAAAGAAGGTGGCAGCCATGCTTGACTGGCCAGTACCTAAGAACACTAAATCCTTACGGGGATTTTTGGGGCTCACAAGGTACTATCGTAAGTTCATTAAGGGGTATGGACTCATTGCATCACCACTCATTGAATTGTTGAAACTTAACTCATTTGTATGGAGTGAAAGGGCAGCTACAACATTTCAGGATCTGAAGACAGCCGTGACTTCACCACCTGTATTGAGGCTGCCAAAATTTTCACAACCTTTTACACTGGAATGTGATGCCAGCGGGGGAGGCATAGGAGCTGTCCTAATGCAAGGAGGCCAACCAATAGCTTTTTTCAGCAAGGCTTTAAAGGGTAGAGCTCTGACCCTATCAACTTATGAGAAGGAGTTCCTAGCACTTGTAACAGCAGTTCAGAAATAGCGACCTTATCTACTGGGTCAGGCTTTCACTATCAAGACTGACCAGCAAGCCTTAAAGTTCTTACTCGAGCAAAAGGTGGGCACGGTAACCCAACAAAAATGGATTACCAAACTTATGGATATGGCTTCAACATCCAGTACAAAATGGGGAAGGAAAACAAAGTGGCAAATGCACTTTCGCGAAGGCATGAGTTTGAAACAGTTCCTGATGGGTCATTAGCTGGTATTACCTTTCCTACCCCTCTATGGATTGAGGAGCTAAAGCATACTTATACTACCTCAACAGACTTGCAGCAATTATTAGCCAGATTTGACAATAATTAGGAGGTGCCTACTGGGTACACACTTCAGCAAGGCTTAATCTTAAAGAAGGGAAGAATAGTGGTGGACCCTCAATCGGCTTTCAAGAGCAAGGTTCTAAAGTTTATACATGAAGATCTTCAGGCTGGACACTCAGGATTTCTTAAAACTTACAAAAGAGCCAAAAGAGATTTTTTTTGGAAATGTATGAAAAAGGATATCAAAAAGATAGTCAAGGAATGCGATGTATGTGAAGTCAATAAATCTGAGTCTATTTTACCCCCAGGCCTCTTGCAACCACTCCCTATTCCTGGACAGGCTTGGGAAGCAATTTTTTTAGATTTTGTGGAAGGGTTACCAGTGTCTCAAGGTGCAAGTGTTATACTTGTAGTGGTGGATAGATTAACTAAATTTGGTCATTTTATGGCACTCTCCCACCCATATACAGCTGCTGGGGTAGCTCAAATCATTTTAAAGGAAGTGTTCAAACTTCACGGGATTCCTAAAATAATAGTTTCAGACCGAGATCTCATCTTTCTAAGTTCCTTTTGGAAGGCTCTATTCGAGCTACAAGGGTCTACCTTGAATTATAGTTCCACCTATCACCAAGAGACAGATGGACAAACGAAAGCCCTTAACAAAACCTTGGAGGGGTACTTAAGATGCTACGCGGGGGTAAAACCTAAGAGCTGGGCCCAATGGCTACCCATGGCAGAGTTCTGGTACAATACATCCTATCATACATCTACCAAAATTTCACCTTTTGAAGCCCTCTACGGTTACAGTCCTCCTAAACTCACTACTTATATACCAGGCACATCATCAAATGTAGCAGTCGACAGTTTATTGCACACAAGGGATCAGATCAAGTCATTGCTTAAACAGAATTTAGAGGCATCACAAGCAAGGATGAAATTTTATGCTGATCGTAAACGAACTAAAAGGGAATTTACTGAAGGTGACTGGGTTTACCTCAGACTTCAACCTTATAGGCAGAAGTCCATAGCAACTCGTCGGAATCTCAAGCTCTCTCCACGTTTTTATGGGCCTTTCTGAGTGATCCAGCGTGTGGGAAAAGTGGCTTACAAGTTGGATCTGCCAGCAGCCTCACGGATTCACCCAGTTTTCCACATCTCTTGTTTGAAGAGAAAATTGGGTGAGCAAATCTGCCCACTGCCGAAGTTGCCACCAGTGAATGATAAAGGTGAAATCTTGCCAGAACCCGAAGCCATTTTGGACCGCCGTCTCAAGAACAGACACAGCCGAGCTACTACCGAAGTTTTAATCAAATGGGTTGGCATAGACCATGAGAACAATAGCTGGGAATACTCTGGAAGCTTAGAGACCTTTACCCACACCTTGTGGTCAAGGTGCTTTAAGTGAGGGAGATTGTTAGGGTCTCACAAGGAGATGGGGCAAAGGGCGGCGATGGGGGACACAGAGAGATGCAAGTATCGAAGGAAGAAGATGGAAGTAAAAAGTGAAGTGATGAGTTAGGGATTTAAGTTGGGAACTCGCAACGCAACGTTTAAGAAAGGAAGATAAAGCTCACTGTTTCATGGGATGACCAGCACGACGTCGTATGAAGATGGGAGACATAGAGAAGGGCTACCTCGTAAGACCCAGGTTGCAGGATCTGTGCATTGAGAGGCGGATTTGTAGCTTCTAAGACCCAGGTTGCAGCTGCAGGCCATCAAAATTTCACTCCTGGTGTTGGCTATATTGTCAGATTATGTACCTGCACCATGCCTTATCTTGAATATACATGCCGCTTTGTGTCAAAACTTAAACTGATTGCTCTCTTACATTATTGCATCTCCTAGGAGAGGAGAGGACAGTGTAGAATTTGTCACAAGAATTTTATTCTAGCAACATATTATGTTTTAAGACTTGTGAGAGACAACAGCCATACTTCATGATGTTACGTACGACTATGTCTTAGTGTTAGATGTTGTTTCTCGGGCTGGTCTTGCTGCAGAGTAAGAAATTTTGATTGATGAGAAATCTCTATCCACGAATATCTTTTAGGCAAAGAAGGTTTCAACAAAGTTTAAACAGATGCTGGCATGCTAGTGCTAATGCTAGGGCTAGATTTCAATGTTTGTTCTCGTTTTCGGTTCTTTTTTTGGCCCATTATCTTTTTAGACCAAATGTTTTCCGACCATAACAGGAAAGAAATATTGGGTTTGAGGTGGCATGGCCCATGAACTCCATAAATGATCTTTTTGATGGGTGTTGATCCCGGTGTTGTGGTGGTGAGTGGTGTGAGCAACCTAAATCAAGAGGAGCTGGGAGAGATAAGGGGCATTGACATAGTATTTCACTAATACCATCAAATATTAATTAATTACTAATCCACACATAATATTTTGGGAAAAAAAAGGATAATCTATCCCAATATTAGATAAAAGATTTCACATGTTGGGTCAGAATCTCAATCCGCAGATGATATTGAAAATTGAGTAATGCTTTAGTCATAAAGAGATTTTATAAAAATAAATTTACAAAATGATGTTAGATTATAAAGTAGATATAACGTATCATATAAAGTCACGTCAGTTTATGAGTTTACTTTTGTGAGATCTCTTTATGACTATAATATTTCTCTTAAAAATTTTAAAAAATAGAAAATAAATGTGATTTATCATTCATTAACGTAGTATTTGAGAATAATCAAGTGGACGATTTTATTAAAAAGGGTGTATGGATAACAACGTTAGATAATGATTGCTTAGAATAGTAGTAGTCTTGGATTTAAAAGTGGGCCCCAGCTTTTCGTTTTGGGATTGGGCCTGGAGTTATTGGATGGGCGTTGCTGCGTGGGCCTATTAGTAGTTTAATGCAACGGGCGAGGGGTCTCCTTGTCGATTGCGTATTTTCCTTGGACCTTATGCTAGACCCTGAACTAGAAGAGTAAAAAATCCCTCTCTCCCTCTTTTGCTCCTTTGTTTTCATGAAATTCCCAACCTGTTCCATTATCGGACTAAACCAAAAGTCGGCCCCCATTTATACGTTCACTTTTTGCTAACTTGCAGACGAGCCCTCTCTCTCTCCCTCCCTCCCTCTCTCTCTCTCTCTAATCTTTTTTTTATCCGAGCAAGCTCTTTCGGGATTCGTCGATCGGACGGGCATCAATCCGACCAACCATGACTCTGATGACTCCTCCACCGTTGGATGTAATTCCCAAATTCTCGCTCTCCCTCGCTCTATCTATTCAATTCAATTTTGATCCCTAAAGCCACACTCGTTCTGTGTATCGCTAGCGCGGTGCTGTTTTTAATCGGCGGCCGGTTTCTGTCGTCTCTGCGCGCCCACGCTTAGTTGCTGGGGTTTTCCGCACCAGATCCGAGCACTGGGATTGACCATTTTTTTTTATTGATTTTCGCAGCAACAGCAGCAGCAGCAGGACGATGATGAGATGCTGGTCCCGCACACGGAATTCCCCGAAGGTCCTCAGCCCATGGAAGGTAACGACTTCAAATCGACTTTTATCGACTTTCTGAATCCGTGTACGTTTCCCAAGAATGTGGTCGGAATTTGGAGGAGGGCCGGAAACTCTTTGTTTTCCCGTTCCGTCCCGCGTTTGCTCTGAGTCTCTGACAGTTAGTTGATGTGCGATTGAATCACTGTCTTCGGTCTTGTAATGCCTATGCGAGTGATAGTTTAACGTTTATCGGTTTTGCTGTTTTAGTTGATAAGCCGAGGAAACGAAAGAAAAGGTCGAATATCTATAATAGATATGTTCAAGTTCTTTTGAAATGTTACGCACCTCAATGTGGAATTTATTCCTATTTTATTAATTTCTGAGTCATCCTCCGTGTTATGGGGAAGTAGTTCGGCCACTGGTACCGAGCATTTAGGGTTTATGTTGGAATTTCACTTTTTGCTATTTATTTGATTCGTTTTTACTTTTTGTTTACTTGATGCAAATACTTGTACTTGATTCTGGGTGGCAGCCCCCACGTTGGGGGCGGTTGATTTTTTCAGCGTCGAAATTCAAATCTCTTATCAGACACAACTAAGACAATTGATTATATTCACTTCTCTTAGAATATAATATTGGAGATATGTAATCTCTAAATTACTCCTGTTATTTTTTCTTCTCTTAGCATATGAATGGAGACGTTGTGTTTGATTATTATTTTTTGGTTATTTATTTTTAGTAGCACAAGCAGAAACGTCCAATACAGTGGATGCTCAGGCAGTGGATGATCCGCCTTCAGCAAGGTTCACGTGGACAATTGAGAACTTCTCAAGGCTTAATACCAAGAAGCTGTACTCTGACGTTTTTTTTGTTGGAGGCTACAAATGGTATTTTGATATCTTTTTTTTTTTATTACTTTTTTTAACATCTCTATATCGTTTGTGTTTGATTATGTTTGTTAACTGATGGTTATGATCTGTGTTTCATTGATCTTGGCAGGCGGATTCTAGTCTTCCCAAAGGGGAACAATGTCGATCATTTGTCTATGTATCTAGATGTTGCAGATTCAGCAAATTTGCCATATGGGTGGAGTAGATATGCCCAGTTCAGCTTGACTGTTATCAATCAACTACATAATAAGTACTCTATTAGAAAAGGTACTTTCTGCACTTCTGTCCTTTAGAATACGAATCTGCATTTAGTAGGGTGATAAATAGGGGCATAACTATATAATTGGATAAATGCCCTTGAAGCCTTTATTGTAATCCATGTTTCAATTTTGTTTGCACGTCAGATTGCAATTTCTTGGATATGTGTGTATATAATCCTTCCGTACTTTGGATCTTTTTATTTATGAGAATAAAATGTTTACTACTTATTCATTGAAGTGAAGGACCATAAGTACAGTGATCTTGGTGATTTACAATTAGTTTTGTTTACCTATTTGTGTTAGTCTCTTCTCCCTCTCACTAGGTATATCTGTTGTATACCCCCCTGTACTTCGATTATGCCTAACTCTTCTGTATTATCTTCAATAAAACATTTCATACTATAAAAGAAGGTTGTTAGATAATATCTAAGGTGGTTAGGGGTGAGACATTTAATTCTCTTTAACTGAGCCCTTTTGGGATAATAGCTTTGGCGGTATGCCTATGAAAAAGAGAGCCTTTGAAGGGCATTAACAGACACAAAATATGGTTATATAGGAGGAGGTTGGTGCTCAATTGAGGTAAATGGGCTTTTGGAGTTAGTTTTTTGAAGAACCTTAGAAGAGGTTAGGAAGACTTTTCTTTTTTACTAGATATATTGTGGGTGATGGGTCCAAGATTCACTTTTGGCATGATGAGTGGTGTGGTGACCAATCCTTGAGAAGTACATTTCCAGTTTTATTAAAAAATACTTGCACTGCAGATACCAATGTGGCGGATCACTCTAATTTTTTGCATGATTCTATTCAATGGGATGTTACCTTTAACAAGGGGCTAGTAATTGGAGGTGGATCTCTTTTCATCCTTCTTTGACCGATTGTAATTATGTAGGGTGGGATGAAATGGTTTGGAGCCCATCTAGGAGAGGCATGTTTGAAGTAAAATCATACTACAACATGCTATGTAATCATGTCAAGGGATTTTTTTCTTTTCTTTTTTTTTTCCCTTGGAAACTATTTGGAGAAATAAGGCTCCCCTAGAGTGGCTTTGTTTACATGGACACCGGCATTAGCAAAAATTCTTAATCTGAACAGCATGAGGAAATAGGGCGTTATGTGGTTAATCATTGTGGCATGTGCAGGAAATGTGGTGAAATGGTGGACCACCTTCTTTACCTTGTGAGGTTGCTAGCATCCTATGGAACATGAGCTTTGACCTTTTGGGATTAGTTGGGTGATGCCTTCCGAGGTGGTGGAGCTTCTAACATGTTGAAAATGATAGTTTGGAAAATATTATTGTGCACCTTTGCGCAAGATGATCTCATTGTGTGTATTATGGTGTCTATGGAGAGAGAAAACAGTTAAGGTTTGAGGACTGCAAAAAATCGGTGTTGGAGCTGAAGTGTTTCATTAGCATTGTGTATCATTGGATAATGGCTTAACATGGTGTTGCTCGTTCTATTTTCTAACTTCTAGGATTTTGTAGAACTTTTTCTTTTGATTGTTAAGTGGAATGTGTCATTATTCGGAGCAGTTCAAGATTGGGAAGTGGGAGATATTTCTAATTTCTACAGCACCTTGCATGCATTGAATTTGGAGTGTGGTGTGGAGGAGAAACTGCTGTGGATTCATTCCGGGAACAAGAATTTCTCAGTTAGATCCTTATATAATGCTATGTCTACCCATTTTTCTACTGTTTACCCTTGGAAGCGCATTTGGAAGAGCAAAGTGCCTCTCAAAGTTGTTTTTTTTTTGGTTGGCTGGCCTCTCATGGGAAAATTCTGACCATAGACAAGTTGAGGAAGTGTGGTTTTTTCATAATGGATTGGTGCTTTATGTGCAAAAGGAATGGTGACTCGACGGACCATCTTCTTATCCTTTGTGATGTGGCAAAGGCTCTATTGGATGAAATCTTTGGAAGGCTGGACATTGCTTGGGTGATGCCTAAGAGGGTGGTGTATTTTTTGGCTTGTTGGAGTGGAATAAGGGGAAATCAACAATTAGTGGATGTTTGGAAGATGGTGCCTCTTTCTTGTATGGTGTATATGGAATGAGAGGAATGGACGATGTTTTGAAAATAGAGGACGTTCATTGGGGGGATTAGAGACTTATTTTTCCAATCTTTGTTACTTTGAGCTAAGGCTATTGTATTAGAGGGGGCTAATGTTAATGACATATGCTTCTTTTTTTGTTTGTAGGCTGTAATTAGGTATTTTTCTCTTCTATACTACCTGTGTACTTGGGCTATGCCTAATTATGAGGATCAATAAATTTTCTTACTTATAAAAAAAAATTGTTAAGTGGATCTCTTGTATACTTCCTGTATACTGGGGTAGATCCTCTTTCATCATTAATAAAATATTTATCTATCTCATAAAAAAAAAAAAACTAAAGCAGTGCATCTCACAACAAGGTTTGTGCATAAAAAATACTTGAACCGGAATAGTGGGACATTTAGAATGGCTTGGACAAATGATAGTGCTTAGTTTGCTTGTGATGAAAAGGAGTGCTGCGTTGAATGACATGGGTTGCTGTACCAATCCAATAAAAGAAAGAGGAGGGAGACCTGCCCGCGGGGGGGGACTGTCCAAGTTTTAGGTGGATGAAACTTTGCATTTGTTATGGAATGTCTTTGGTTAATTATATATGTTAATTTTTGGTGACTGAGATGTAGTTACACACATATGGCTAAAGCACTTTGGGCGCTGCTGTGCTTACAGCAGCAGAAATCTAAAATGTGAATGCATAGAACTGTATAATTTTGTGCATAGAACTGTATAATTCAGTGTAGAGGTAGAACAGCTGAACTGTTGTGCCAACCTGACTGCTCATGACACATACCAAGAGATAAAGGGAGGAGCTGTTGACAAGAAAGTGGAAATTGTTTTATAGGTTGTCGTAGATTTTATTAAAAAATATGAATAAAATATTTTTGGATTAGTGGAAATATAAACAGTCTCACATATTTGCATGTAGGTTTTTCTATTTTTGTGCTTCAATGGCTGAGTTTGCCTAGGTTTTTAATTGTCCTCCCCCTCATGGGGTAGGGTTGTGCCTTTTACCTTTGTATGTAGTGATAATTAATATCCTTTTGCACCTTGCAGAAACACAGCACCAGTTCAATGCACGTGAGAGTGATTGGGGTTTCACTTCGTTCATGCCTCTTGGTGAATTGTATGACCCTGGTAGAGGTTATCTCGTAAGCGATACATGCATAGTTGAAGCCGATGTTGCTGTACGTAGGGTTGTTGATTACTGGTCACATGACTCAAAAAAGGAAACTGGTTTTGTTGGACTTAAAAACCAAGGAGCTACATGCTACATGAATTCTCTTCTTCAGACACTCTACCATATTCCTTACTTCAGAAAGGTTAGCATTGTTGCTCTTTGTACCTTGTCTTATTGCTTGTAATCTACAAAGATACTTAATTTCTACGTTTGTCGGTTTCAGGCTGTGTATCATATGCCAACTACTGAGAATGATATGCCGTCTGGAAGCATCCCACTGGCTCTGCAAAGTTTATTTTACAAGCTCCAGTACAGTGACACCAGCGTAGCAACAAAAGAGTTGACAAAGTCTTTTGGTTGGGACACGTATGATTCATTCATGCAGCACGATGTGCAAGAACTTAACAGGGTTCTTTGTGAGAAGCTTGAAGACAAAATGAAGGTACATAGAGGTTTTAGCGTGTTTAACTCTGCACCTTATACGTTCGCAGGTGATTTAAATTGAATTTGTCTTATTGACACAGGGAACTGTTGTGGAGGGTACAATACAGCAGTTATTTGAAGGGCACCATATGAATTATATTGAGTGCATCAATGTGGACTATAAGTCAACTAGAAAAGAATCATTCTATGGTACATATCTAAGGTTATAGTGAATTGCTATATGATCAGAGATAGACTTAATGGGCTTATGGATCCTTTTGGTATTTGTAGATCTTCAGCTTGATGTAAAAGGCTGTCGGGATGTATATGCTTCTTTTGACAAGTATGTGGAAGTGGAACGTCTTGAGGGTGATAATAAGTATCATGCTGAACAATATGGTTTACAGGTAAATTCCTCTTAGATGGGTGGACTTCGTTTGTTTTAAATATTACCTTGTTATTTCCTGAGGATTTACGTCCTTAACAAATCTTCATCTTGTCCCCTTATTGGTAGTCGAAGTGTAGGCCAGGTAATTTGTCCTCTTACCACTGTTTTCTTTGTGTAAGATTGGATTCCTCTAAATGCAGCTGCCATTTGTTCCTTTTTAATTGGATTGCCTAATCAAGAGGTGATTTTGCTTGAATGATTATTTCCTGAGGATGGTTTTGAAAGAAATTTTTGCACTTTCGATCTTTCAGGATGCTAGGAAAGGTGTTCTGTTCATTGATTTTCCGCCTGTCCTTCAACTTCAGCTAAAACGGTTTGAGTATGATTTTATGCGCGATACCATGGTAAAAGTGAGTAGTGGAGTGGATCCTTTTTCTTGGCTGTTATGGTATTCACAAAATTTCTATGCATGCTTTGCATCTTTCATTTTGTCATATTGTTTTAGATTTTCAACATATGGTTATGTTGATTTACCTTCAAACTCCTGTAACTGTAATCACCTCTTCCACTGATTGCTAACAGATAAATGACCGGTATGAATTTCCCTTGCAACTTGATCTGGATAGAGAGAATGGAAAATACCTATCGCCTGATGCAGACAGCAGTGTGCGCAACCTTTACACTCTTCACAGGTATTAATAATCTCAATTCTTTGGATTGTGACGTATGCCATTACATTTATTGGATAAAATATTTGCTTTATTTGAAAACTTTTCTCCAAAGTTTCATAGATCCAACATAGAAATTTTACCGTTGCATGTGATCTATTTGGAACATAGGCTGGATGTACTGCATCATGTATGTGGATAATTGTGAATAGTGAGTGGGACACTACTTTAGGCATGAAAATAGTTCACTACAGAGCATGGATAGAGACACGACAAATTCTGATTGTATAGCACATGTACACGATAAGAATTTGTGAATTTTCATTTTAACTCATCTAGTTTGAAATTTTAGTTTCTAAAAGTACAGTAATGAAGGCATATTTATTTAAACCACACTCCTTATAAAACCATTCCGCTTATCAATAATGTTTATTTCAAGCATTCTTCAAGCAGAAGGCTAAAAAGGGCATTGCTTTAAAATTTGGACTTTTGAATATGATCGTAGTATTGATTGGCAGTTAGATGGAGGACTTCATCCAGTATTTAATGCTTAGATTGAAATATCCACCTGGTGCTTAAAACATGTGAGTTGCTGGTATGATTTAGGGCATGCTTGGACACTTGGAGTATCTCATAATTTTGTGAATAGTAGTGAAATGGTTTTAGTGAAGATGTTTTATTGCATTTTGGAAAATGAGAGGGAAAAAGTTGAATAAAAATATTATAAAGTGTTTTTGATAAGTAATAAGAGAATTTTTATTGCCAAGTAAATAGGCATAGCCTAAGTACACATGAAGTATACAAAAGAAAACACCTAAATACAAGCTAGGAACTAGAAAAGGCTAAAAGGAAATCATGAAGATATCTTTATTCAATACAAGAGCCTTTGCCCGCATACACAAAGTACTAAAGAAAAACTCCCGCATAAGATATATATTTTTTTGATAATTAATAAGAATTTTATTACCATGAAAATGCATAGCCCAAGTATACAATAAGTATACAAGAGGAAATACCTACATACATCGACTGAAAAGATAAAAAAAACTAGAATAACTCCAACACATCATCACCATTCATTACGTTAGCCTTAGCCCATCTACTTCTTGTATACTTGGGCTATGCATTTTCATGGTATAAAATTCTTATTAATTATTAAAAAAAAAAAAAAAAAAAAAACTCCCTAAGCTCACCCATCGAGTGTTCTCTATCTTCAAAGCACTGTCCATTCCTTTCTAACCATAGGCACCACCACATCATACACGAAGAGATAATCTTCCATACGGCAACAATACGATGTCTCCCTATAACATCTCAATGGAAAGCCCAAACCACATGGCCTATACTCGAAAAGGACTAGTCAATGATACAATTGGAGCTCCATTGGAACCTCATAAAGAGCAAGAACTTCTCCTTCCCAAGCAATGTGAGATCCCATACACCACCTACTCTTATCCATATCATATGGGATATCACAATCTACCCCCCTTAAATTCCCGACGTCCTCGTCGAGCCTGTCCATTGTAGGTGGCATGACTCAAGTCCCACATTTCTGGTTGGGATAGGCTCTGATACCATTTGTAACTCCCCAATGGAAGGCTCAAACCACATAGCCTATACTCCAAAAGGACTAGTCAATGATACAATTGAAGCCCCATTAGAACCTTATAAATAGCAAGAACTTCTCCTTCCCAAGTAATGTGGGATTCGATACACCACGTACCCTTATCCATATCATATGGGGTATCACACTCCCCTTAAAACCTTGTCAACATGCAAAAAGATCCACCACTTGCTTAGGTAGCACCCAAGCAATACCCGTCTTACCAAAAATCTCATCTCACAAAGTAGCCACCTCACTATGAAGAAATAAATGGTCAACAAATTCACCATCTTTCTTACACATAAAGCACCAATCTGCGACAAACAACCCACGCTTTCTCAAATTATCTATGGTCAAAATTTTTCCAAGAGACACCAACCAGCAGAAAAATGCCACCTTACTAGTCACCTTAGATCTCCAAATGCATTTCCAGGGGTATTTATTGACACCTTAGATCTCCTTGTTTTGTATTTAATATGATTGGCAAATTCCCTCCAACCCATCTGGATAGACTTCCACAACCCCACCCCATAAGCTCCTTTAACTTCGTTAGAATACCAACTCCCTTACATCCTACGATATTTAACATCAACAATATTTCTCCATAACACATCCTTGTCAAGATGATACCTCCAAAAAGCCATTTTCCAAGAAGAAATTTGTTAAAGAGCCTCAAATTTCACACCCCCATCCACAAGAAACCGATGAACAAACCTTCTTCCAACTAACCAAGTGAAACTTTCTTTCCTCCCCATTATCTCCCCACAGAAAATTCCGAAAGATCCTCTTAATCCTATTTGTCACCTCTGCCAGCAAAGGGAAAAGTGAAAGGAAATACGTAGGAATATTAGATAACATACTCCTTATCAAAGTAATTCTTCCCCCTTTAGATAAATATAGCTTTTTTCAACCAGCTAACCTCCTCTCAATTACACCATCCCAAATCATTAAAGATTTATGAGGAGCGCCCAAAGTAAGACCAAGATATGTCATAGATAAAGAAGATACCTTACACCCTAAGATGTTAGCCAAATCCAAAATATTCAGAAGAGAGCCCACTGGAACAATTTCAGACTTGTTAATTCTAAGTCCAGAAACAGCTTCAAAGCATAGCAAAAGGGCACTCAAAGAACAAAGATGATCCTAATTGGTCTCGCAAAAAAATAAAGTGTCGTATGCAAAAAGGTGTGAGACTTTTATGCTGCCCCGAGACTCATCTACCACCAAAAATCCCGACAAGAATCTCCCATCAACCGCCGCTTCAATCATTCTACTCAAAGGATCCATAACTAGGACAAAAAGAAAATGAGACAAAAGGATCCCCTTGTCTCAAGCCACAAAAACTATTAAAAAAACCAATCAGGGTGCCATCCACCAAAATAGAGAATCTAACTGTCGAAATATAGTACTTCATCCACAAATACCACTTCTCTCCGAAACCATATCTCCCAAGTAAGTATAAGAGAAACTCCTAGTTAATATGATTATATGCCTTTTCCATGTCCAATTTAACTAGGATACCAGCCTCACCCAATCTAATTCTACTTTCCAAACATTCATTAGCTATTAAAATTGAATCAAGAATTTGTCTTTCCCTCACAAATGCATTCTGAGATTTCAAGATAATCTTTTCCATCACCACACTCATGCGGTTAGCTAACACCTTTGAAATGATCTTATACACCCCATTGACCAAACTATAGGCTGAAAATCCCTCATTTCCACAGCCCCCACCTTTTTAGGAATAAGTGCAATAAATGTAGTATTAAGACTTTTCTCAAATTTCATAAATGAATGAAATTCAAGAAAAACCTTCATAACATCTTCTCGCACAATATCCTAACAAGCTTGAAAAAAAGTCATAGAAGAACCATCCGGGCCTGGAGCTTTATCCCTTGCCATTCCTTTAACCACATCAAGTACTTTCTCTTCTTCAAAAGCTCTCTCCTGCCACTTCACACTCAATTGATCAATGGACTCAAACACCAGTCCATCTCCATCTAACTTAGGTCTCCAAGAGTATTCTTCCCGAAAAAGCTTCTCATAAAAATTCACAATATGCTCCTTAATAACCAAATGATCTGAAAGAATGCTGTAACCATCATGAAGAACCTCAATAGCATTATTTATTCGATGATAATTCTCCATTTGGTGGAAAAACTTGGTACACTTGTCGTCTTCCTTCAACCAAAGAGCCCGGGACTTTTGCTTCCAAGAAATTTCCTCCACGAGAGCGATCTTCTCTAAATCAGAAACCATCCCTTTTTTTCTCTCCTTTTCCTTACCTGAAATTTCCCCCCAACAACTCCCTATTCTCCAACAACTGTAGCTGTTCCAAAAGATTCTTCCTTTGATTTTCCACATTCCCAAAAACCACAATCCATTTCTTCAAGTCTTATTTTAAAGTTTAGTTTTCCGGCAAAAAAAAATCGGAGTATCAGAAAAATGTACAAAGACCATCAAATCCTCACCCTATCCACAAAGCCCTCATCCTCTAGACGCATGTTTTCAAATTTGAAGTACCTACGTCCTCCAATAATGCCCGCACAATCCAACATAAGGGGATAATGATTAGAACAAATCCTCAGTGGCCTCTTCTGACACAAATAAGGAAAATAAGCTTCCCAAGAAGCCAACTCCAAAAATCTGTCTGGCCTAGACCATGCCCTCCCATTGGACCACGTATAATCCCCACTTGCCATTGGTAAATCGATAAGATCCAACTAAAAAATGAGATTTGAAAAGACAGTCATTGCATGAGTGATGTGAGAATCCCCCACTCGATCACTAGGAAACCGAGTAATACTGAAATGCCCTCCCAAATACAGAAAAGATTGCCACCTTTCTTGAGAAAAACAAACGGCTTTGCTTCTACCCATAGTCTACACTCCATCATCACCTTGCTAAGAAATATCTCCAAACCCCAATAAAAAGATATTAACTTGAAAAAAATGAAAGAAACAAAGAGAAAGAAATTGGTAAGATTATGGATTATTCCTGGCGAGAAGCGCCGGGAATATATTTTTTTATATCAGTAAAAGATAGATATTATATATATGAATGAAATAGATATAACCCTTGTACACAGGAAGTATACATAAGTACTCCTAAATACATCTTAAAAACGATAAATTAACGACAAGAAATCTTGAATATTGTCCCCATGCAATACAATAATGGAAAACCAACACATTAGAGTGTGGAGAAAAAAATCTTCAACTCGGTCATTGTGCGTTCCTTATCTTCAAAGCAACGTACATTCATTTTCGTCCAAATATACGACATAATGTACAACGGAATCATCTTTCACACTGCTGCCACTTGTGGACTGCCTTGCAACTTTGTCCAAGAACCCAACAAATCCACCACACCCTCATAGGCATAACCCAAGCAACATCAACCCTTTGAAAGATCTCATCCCACAACGCCCTTGATACCTCACAGTGTAATAAGAGATGGTCCACAGATCCTCTATTATTCTTACACATGTAGCATCAATCCACTAATACACAACCTCTCTTTCTCAAATTATCCGTGGTCAATATCTTTCCAAGAGCAGTATTCCAAACAAAAAAAGCTACTTTAGAAGGCACTCGAGATCTCCAAATATTCTTCCATGGGAACGGAGTATTGTCAAGATGCTATAATACGCCTTAATTGTACATATCTTGTGATTATTAGACCTCCACTTCAAGCTATCTCGCTGTGCCATAGGAGTCTCCGTGGAATATAATAAGCTGAAACAAATTCCCAATCATGGAAATCCCTATTTAAAAGAATATTCCACTGGTGCGTACCATGAGAAAATAACCGCACGTCCGCCACTGAGGCCTCCCTATTAGTTGCAAGATGGTATAGAGCCGGAAAGACCATTTCCAATGCCTGATCTCCACACCACACGTACCACCAAAATCTGATTCGATTGCCCTCACCAACTACAAAACGAATTTGATTTGCAAAACATGGCCACCCCTTCGTTATATACTTCCATAATCCCACACCGTACCCCCTCTCTCTTCATTAGAGCACCAACCACCCAACCCAATGCCATACTAGCATCAATAATATCCTTTCACAATGATCCCCCCTTCAAATGATATCTCCAAAGCCATTTTCCTAATAAAGCTTTATTAAAAGTTCTCAAGTTACACACACCCAACCCCCCATTCACAACTGAGCCACATACAGTCTTCCAACTCACCAGATGAAATTTTTTTTCCTCTCCCATGCCTCCCCATAAGAATGCCCTAAAGAGTTTCTCTATTCTGTTCATCACCCCTACAGGCATAGGAAACAAAGATAAAAAATAAGTGGAGAGATTAGTGAGAGTACTCTTGATAAGAGTGAGGCGGCCCCCTTTTGACAAATACACCCGTTTCCAGCCAGCCAACCTATTCTCTATTTTCTCCACCACCCTATCCCATATAAGATCTATTCTTAAAAGTTGCTCCCAACGGAAGGCCCAAATATTTCATTGGGAAAGAAGAGCTGGGAATATGAAGACGAAGAGACGTGAGAGGAGATAAGAGAGACGAAGAAACTCAACCACAGGAAAGTTGTGGGCAAGAAAATGCTTTTTAACGTTAAGAAATATTATTATAAAGTTAAGAAATTATTTGAATATAATTTTTTAATATAATTTTTGTTTTGAAATTTGTAAAAGTTGTATTGATTTTTGTGTTTGAATAATGATTAGGTAATGATTAGATAAAAAAGTTGAAAAGTTGAAAATTTGAAATTGAAAAGTATTTTGTATTTTGAGGGATGTTTGTGAATGAAATCATGAGAAGTTTTGAGAATTCTCATAGTGTCCAAACATGCCTTTATTTGCTCCACCTGGTACGTTTATTGGGTTATTAGCTATGCCTATTAGCTAACTCTATTTAAACATTTGTTATATGAATAAAAGGGAGTGGAGACATGTCTATTTTTCTTTGTTGTAGTAGACCTATCTGCATAATTAAATTATGATGTTGATAATATAGCATGTTTTGGTGGCTGGCAGTTTACTGATATAAAAAAAATCTAGCATGTTTTGGTGACCGCTATCTTTCTTTAATAACCCATTACTGTGGAGTGCCATATATACATACGTACATACATCTATATATATATATATTCTTGTGTCTAGTGGTCAACCCCTATCATTGTTTGCTTAGATATAGTCTCTAAGCACTCTTATGAATAAAATACCTTGATTACCAATAAAAAAAAAAGATATAGTCTCTTCTTAAGTATAACGTAAATTTTACTGTTAGAATGGGATAGAGTACGTTGATGACCCTATTGTCATTTTTTTTTTTTACTATTAATTCAATGCATTTGCAAATTGTAATAACTATCCACTGTTTTGTTTGTAGTGTTTTGGTTCACAGTGGCGGGGTGCATGGTGGACACTACTATGCTTTTATCAGGCCCACCCTATCTGATCAGTGGTAATGCATAATGTTGACAAATGTTTTTGCTGCTCTCAGTATTTGTACTGCTAGATCATTATAATTTTGCAATGCATGTGTATATGCTGTTATGCTTGTTAATCTTCTCTGAAGGCTAGCAAGTATATGAAGCTTTAATCCTTTCTGAGCTCAGTAGGTTTTACGACTAATCAGAAACTTATCTCATTCTACTTTGGTGTTTCTTCACTCTTTCCTGAAAGAATCCTTTTATAGCTAATTTATAATTTTCTTAGTTTCCTGTACATATACTCAAGTAGCTTTTGTTTTCTGTGGTATTCATCCCTGATTTAATCAATACCTTGATGTTTTTCTCATGCCGTTGTATATCAATATGCCGTGATTTGTTGTCTTTAGGCTTAAGTTTGATGATGAAAGAGTGACAAAAGAAGATGTAAAGAGGGCGTTAGAGGAGCAGTATGGGGGTGAGGAAGAGGTAACATCTATCTGCGTATTGGTTCTGTTTAATTTCTTAGTATGTTAGTTTTTATTGATAGTTAATTGATGCCTTCTTGTTCTCTGCTACATGCAACAGTTGCCACCGGCAAATCCTGGATTCAACAACTCTCCATTTAAATTCACTAAATATTCAAATGCATATATGCTTGTTTATATACGTGAAAGTGACAAAGACAAGATAATTTGCAATGTGGATGAGAAGGACATTGCAGAACACCTCAGGGTAAGATTTTTAATATCTCATCATCAACTTGAAAATTTTTGCACTTCGTTCGTAACAAAGTAATTTCTGCTTTGACCATACATTCCAGATAAGGTTGAAAAAAGAACAAGAAGAAAAGGAGCAAAAGAGAAAGGAAAAAGCAGAGGCACATCTTTATACTATCATAAAGGTTTCAGCTTTGAAATCTCTTGTGTGTGTGTGTGTGGTGCTTATCTCTCTCTGTTCTTGTTGCTTAAATGTCTATACAGCATTCATCAGTTCCATTGTTGCCTGTAGGTTGCACGGAATGAGGACCTACTTGAACAGATTGGAAGGGATGTATATTTTGACCTTGTGGATCATGAAAAAGTTCAAAGTTTTCGTATTCAAAAGCAGTTGCCCTTTAACCTCTTCAAGGTACTATGTGATTTGTTATTTTACCTTATATTTTCTTATATATATATATTTTTTATTGGCACTGGGTTTCCAGGAACAAAGTCCCAACTAATCCCAGGGGTGTATAGGCCCTTGGCAAGGAATTTTTTGTAAGGGTTTGAACCTTATACCTAGAAGGTGCATACCACTAAGACCAAGACTTACCACTTGAGCCAACTCCTAGGGGTTGTTGTTTTACCTTATATAAAATATATATTTTTTGATAAGTAAAAATATTATATATATATATATATATATATATAAAGGAGTAACCAAGTATACTGAATGTATACAAGAGAACATCTTGCTCATAGTAGAAAGCCCCTAATAGCCCAAAAAGCCCTTGAAAAACAACTCAAAATACACCAAGCCTGACCCCAACCCCTTGCTTTCCGTAGAACTAAAACTCTATCCAAAAACCTCACCCCAACCCCTTGTTTTCCCGTCTTCACAATGCCCTCCCTTTAGACTTCCCTCTAAATGAGCTACCACCCTTAGCGTCGTAGTTGATTCCCGAAACAAGACGTAATTCCCTGCTTTTCTTGAAATTTGATTTGGTTTCAAGCGCGTGGCTGGCCTCGATCGCTGTAATTAGTTCTTTAAATTGGTCCTCTATGTGAAATTCCCATGAACTGCTGAATCTCATTAACTTTAGACATAATCTAATCCGCTATTGGAGGAAGAGAGACCAGGGGAGCCACAATATCCCCAGACAGTATCCAATTGCACCTACGCCAAATCCATATTCAAATCCCGTACCTCCTCAGCAACTCCATTGGTTCTCTCCAATGGTATGACATCAAGTCCCTTTACCTCTGGTGACCCTTCATGTGCAACTTCAGTGGGTCCCTTCACCAATGGTCTGAGACCATTTTCCTTCAACTCCGACGAGGGAGCCATAGTCTCTTCAAAGTATAGAAGTCACCTGAGGCGAATGACATTCCATTGCAGATGTCTCTACGCAGATACCCGACGTAGAACCCACTTCAAATAACCCATACTTCCTTTTGACCCGCCATACTCTTTTGGATCTGGGTATAGGAACATGACGGAATCCGATTTTCCGTTTTCCTTTATATGAGTTTAAAGGATTCAACCCTATTGCCTCCAGCTGAAAGCAGGTCTATTTTTGTAGACAAAAAAGCTATCGCTGCTTTCAATTCGACAAGTTGGGTTTCCATCTCCTTTAAGGAATTATGCATCGCGACAAGTTGGTTAAACCCATCTCCTTTAAGGAATTATGCATCGCGATAAGATGGTTCTGTGGCGTGATCTGCAAACCAATTCCATCAATCCCCTTACTATGAACCCCCGAAGCATGACCGGTCTTCAGAGCTACCGCATATGATCACCTCGCCACCGTGGATGTACTTGGGTCTTTATGATTCACCTCCAAGTTGATGTTCTCATTTTTCTTTTGGTTTTCCTTCTTTGACCCATCAGCAAAAAGCATATCCGCAGCTTTGCGTAATTCCGTAGCAAATTTCTCCCAACCCAGACCTTCATACCCTTCGGGAATGACTACAACACTCCGCTGGCCTCCTCCACCATATTCAGTGACCGTTAGAAACCTACCATGCTCATTGGAGCATTGTTGAGCCATGAATGTTTTGTTTCCTTCAAGCAAGTGTTTTGTGAAATCCAAATTTCTCTCTGCCTGTACTACTGCTTCCACCGTAGCCATCAGCCATTCTAAACCACTACAACCCATCACTACAAATCTCCAAACCCTTTTACTCCTCTCCACGATTTTTAAGGAAGACCTCCATGTTTGTGGGAAAAGCTCGAAAACCTTCGATTCCACCCAAAAGCGCACCATCTGACCCATACTAACATCAAACCTACGACTTTAGTTGCAGGAGCACGAAAGAGGAACGTAAGCCCCTAACCTGAGTTAACGGAGAAAACAGAGTCGCCGGAGGCCCACAATGTGGTCGCCGGAGTCCGTCGAAACAGTCTATCGAAAACAGTCCGTCAAAAGAGCAAAAACGCAGCAAAACTCCCAGTCGCCGGAGAAGGATAACATCGGAAGCCCCATAACTGAGTCGCCTGAGTCTGTCGTTCAGGTCTGTGGCGGTGTTGAAGATGACGGCAACAATTTGACACTTCCGAGAATGAAGAAAATCGAAAGAGCTAGTTTGCCGGTGAGGACCGATGCCAGATGGCCCACAGCGAGGATGTCGGGGCCTGTTGACCTTGTCTGTGACGGCGGTGTGGTGTCACTCGCCGGTCGATGGTGGGTGTGGGGTGGCGGCGGGATAGGTGGGTATTGGTTTTCTCTCGGCTCATTGTTCACTCACGGGTCTTCGTACGGAGAGATAATTTAAAAAAAATTATTGCATGATAAAATATATATTTGAATAGATAGAGCTGTGCCAGCTCAGTTGTGGACTATGAAGTGTTTTCATTGACTCCAATGGAGCTTGGGATCATATTTAAGCTAATCATGGAATGTTTATATATAGAAGTGGGTGAGTATGTTCCACTAATTTTTGTTATTCCATATGTTTGAAGTAAAAATTTACTAATAGCTTAGCTAGCCTTTCGTTGTCTCTTCTTTCAAGATGTTGGGGATTCAGTCAATCGTGGGTATGGTTTATTTTATTATTTGGTTTAGAAAGAGTGTGAACTCTGCACTCAGCAAAAAAAGAAGTGTGAACTGTGTAGATATATCATCTATGTATATTAGAATATCAGTCTTCAGAATAAAGCATGTAAGAGTGACATTCCAACTGAAATCCTTATAAATTTGATGCTGGACGTAATTGTGATAATCACATGGACAGTTCCATTGACAGTCCTTTTTCTCTACCAAATTCTTTTTTCTCTCCACCTTGGGGCTGAATGGAGTATTCTGCTCTCCCAGTATCTCTAATTGTCTGCCCTGAATAGTTTTATTGGCAGTTACTTTATCTCTAGTAAATGCTGCACTGGCTAGAATATGGATAGTAACATTTTTTGTTTCCTTTTTAAAAGCAGTTGTTCTCTTCTAATTTGTAAATGAACTTTTACCTTTAATACATATTATGGTTGCTGATGGTTATTTTGGATTTTTAATTGAGGTCAACAATTATTATTTAGCAGTTACTCTGGATGATCTTTATGCTTAACAGTTTTCTTATATAAAAATATTCACAGTTGACTGCGATAAGATATTCTTTTATATAGTAATAAATATTACATTTTTCTCAGGAAGAAGTTGCCAAGGAGTTTGGTATACCAGTGCAATGTCAACGTTTCTGGTTTTGGGCAAAGCGCCAAAACCATACCTACCGGCCAAATCGACCACTGACACCTCAGGAGGAAGCACAATCTGTACGTACTTGTTTAGTTTTTCATGTGTCACAGTACACTAAGTAATGTTCTCGAAGTTGTGGTCGTTTGTATATTCATCATTGTTTGACCTCTTGCTCTGTTCCAAAAATTGGGATGTGCCTCAGATGCATCAAAGCAGATGAAAGTGGGAAAGTTGTCAAACTGGAACCCCTCTTTTAACTTTTAAGTGCTCAAGTGATGTGGGCATACTGGGATTTTTTTTTTTTTTTTTTAATTAACATCTTGAGGACCCAGGAGATGTCTAATGAATTGAGGAAGAACATTGTTGATTGTACCAGTTAAGAATGATGGAGATATTTGAAGTTGTACCAGTTACCACGTGATAAAGTGTATCAACACATGAAATTGTGACACCATGATTGAGCATAGGTTAAGACGTGAAATAACATGCCATGAAATTTGCTATAATTTTGCTTGCAGATTTTGGGATATTGTGATTTGAGGTAGTTTGTACATGTGATATAATGCTTTTGCTTCCTAAGAAATGTTCATGGTTGTCTTAGCTTGTTGTTGGCTTGCAAATCTGTGGTATGACACTTTTCTGCATTGTAGGTTGGACAGTTGAGAGAAGTTTCTAATAAGGCAAATAATGCAGAGCTAAAGCTGTTTCTAGAAGTAGAACTTGGGCAGGTAATGCTGTATATCCTATCGACGAGAGTTATCACCGCTGCATTGTTGGTTGTACTCTGTTTTGTGCTATGCTGTTTTTCTTTGATAAATTCTTTGTTTGTTCTGTGCTGTTACCAATTTGTATCGTCATTCAGGATTTGAAGCCTGTTCTTCCTTCTGAAAAGACTAAAGAAGATATTCTGCTATTCTTCAAACTTTATGACCCTTGGAAAGAGGAGCTCCGGTAATTTCTCTCTTTCTTCCCTCCTCATTGGTAGTCACGCAACTCATGCTTTTCTTCTATGATGGCAGATATGTCGGGAGGCTGTTTGTGAAGGGTAGTGGAAAGCCGGCAGAAATATTGACAAAACTAAATGAAATGGCTGGCTTTAGTTCTGATGAAGAAATTGTATTATATGAGGTAAGCTGTATAAGTTCTGTCTGTTGTTCAGCTGTTTTCTAGCTTTCTCAACTGCTTACTGTGTATGGTTTATTCTCTTCCGCCAGCTGTTAGCTTAAGCTTCGTCTTTGATATTCAGGAAATAAAGTTTGAACCCAATATTATGTGTGAACGCATTGACAAGAAGGCCAGTTTTCGTGCAAGTCAGGTATATATCATAGATGACTTGTTGCAAATATTTTTCATTGCGAGGTGTGAGTTGTGGTTGAATACTTTTTTTGTTCATTGCCTTTGCTCTACAGTTGTCCTCTGTAGCAAATTACCACCTGATTTTCTCTATCGTCTTATTTTTAGTTTCATTTTCTTTTTTCAGCTTGAAGACGGAGACATCATTTGCTTTCAGAAATTTTCTCAAGTTGGAAGCAGCGATCAAACTCGTTATCCAAATGTTCCTTTGTTTTTGGAATATGTGCATAATCGTCAGGTCTAGATGAATCCTGAATGTGGAGATCAGGATCTCCATGTTTTTATACTTGTTGAGCTTTTGCATAACTGTGGGTTAGTGGTCTTGATAGACGGACCCTCATTTTATAGATAGAGCAGTCTAGACTCTAGTTAAAATTTACCTTAAATGAGCCCAAATAATATATAATGGCAAATTGTAACACCCCAATGGAAGACTCAAATCCCATGGCCTATACTCCAAAATGACTAGTCAATGATACAATTGGAGCTCCATTGGAACATTATAAAGAGCAAGAACTTCTTCTTCCCAAGCAATGTGAGATCCCATATACCATCTACCCTTACACATCATATGGGGGGGGGTTATTACACAAATAAAATGTTTGGAATTCTGCAAGACTATTCAATAATCATTATTTGTCAGTTAAACTGGCATACAGTGGTTTTTAATCAATCATTTGAATTGATCTTGACCAATTTAGTTACTGGGTCAGTTTGGTTACTCGACAAATCATATTTCCCCACTGTTTATTTTGGCTGGATTTAGGCAGGTTGGCAGCGTTTTTTCTCAATGAAATTGGAGGTTGGTATATGTTGGGTCAAATGAAGTCGGGTTTCGGGTTGAAAAATGTCAGGTCATACTAGACCTATTTGATAATTAGGTTGGGTTCAGATTATCCCATTTTATTGGGCAATAAAATCCCTAACCGTCTATTTATATCATCAGGCGTGTTTTTTGTTTTTGATCACGTGTGGTTGCGTTCTGCCATGTTTAGCTAAGTCTTTGGATGAAATGGCATCCCCCCTTTCTTTGTCTTATAGAAAGAGTGTGGGGTGGGTAACGGATTTAGTCTTCTGCGAGTACATGAGTTGTATTACCTATTAAAAATCATAGGAATAAAATTCTCTTATTAATTATAAAAAAAAACAAATCATAGGAAACGATGTAATAGTTTTAGAGGCTGCTTATTAACTGTGGCAAAAGCATTGACATTGCTCATGTTTTGTGACTTATTCTTAAAGTTACTCTGCTTAGACAGTAGGAGGGCCTATCCATCTTAAATTGCTTCTCAAATTTTTTGTCGAATTGTAGGATTGCTTTCATGATCGCTGGGGGCTAAGCCTTTTGGACAACTTGGATTGCCAAAATTGTTACTGTTCTGTTGTACCAGTTTAATAAATCTTCTATGGTCATTTTTATATTGATCATCAAGTTCGTATTCCATGATGGTCTATCCACTGCAACAATACTGAGATACTGTACTGTGAATTAAATTGATTCTGCAAAATGTGTTCCAAGTTCACGTATCATTACTAGTGGAATGCTTTAAGTAGATAAAATAGTGAAGTGCTGGCATATTTATTTTTACTTTTTCTGATTTCTATTGATTGATTAAAACTGACTGACTTTATAAATATTGATGCATAGGTTGTTCGCTTTCGATCTCTGGAGAAACCCAAGGAGGATGAATTCTGTCTTGAGTTGTAAGTTAGTCCTATACAGAGAACTTTCTCTGCAGTTTCTCTCTGTTGGGGGGAATCAATTTGATTAACTTATATTGTGTATAGCTTACGTTCTCTTTCTCTGGAATTTTCTAGGTCAAAACTTAATAACTATGATGATGTCGTGGAAAGAGTAGCTCAGCATCTTGGCTTGGATGATCCATCCAAAATCAGACTCACATCTCATAACTGTTATTCCCAGCAACCTAAACCGCAACCTATTAAGTACCGAGGAGTGGAACATCTATCTGACATGCTGGTCCATTACAATCAGGTAATTTATATCATGGGTGTTACTCTATTTTGGTCTTGTTACCTTCATATATTTGGTACCCGGTATGTCCCAGTGGCTGATAAAAGTATGCTTTCTTTTTTCTTAGACTTCTGATATTCTCTATTATGAAGTATTGGATATCCCTCTGCCAGAATTGCAAGGCCTAAAAACTTTGAAAGTTGCTTTTCATCATGCTACCAAGGATGAAGTAAGTGCAGATATCAGCCAATTCTCTCAATCAGCTATTCTTTGATTGTATCATGTTTAGTATTGAACTGACTGACTTTAATGAACTACTGGTGTTCTGTTGTCAGGTAGTAATTCATACTATTAGATTACCAAAACAGAGTACCGTGGGAGATGTTATTAATGATCTAAAGACGAAGGTAACCTTGCAACTTTGTTTTTTAAAACTAGATGTCTGTTTCAATTATTATTGGAACTGTGCAGTATAAATTACTGTGGCATGCATTTAACATCCCAATTAGAACATTTTCTCTTTAATCTATGATTGTCGTGAACTATATCCTAATGTTGCTATGCACCAATAAAAAGCGTCACCTATGATTGTGCCTTTACCTATTATTAAAAGCAGCACCTAATATTGTGCCTTTACTTGGAACAGGTGGAGTTGTCTCATCCCAATGCAGAAATTAGATTGCTTGAAGTTTTCTATCACAAGATCTATAAGGTAATCTCTTATTACTTATAAAAGAAAAGATCTATAAGGCAGCGGATATTGTTCCTTTTGAATAGAAATACCTATTGGCTAAGATTAATTACTTGACCAATAAAAAAAAGAAGCTAAGTTAATTACTTCCCCAGTATACTGGAAGTAGGTGATGATAAATTTTGAGTGTACCTTGTGAGTCTTTATTGCGACATGACAAGCTTGTACAATCTCTTTTTGTTTTACATATTAAATTGAAATAACGTTAATGAATGTGCTATAAACTTTCTTGGTAGTAAGAATCATGTAAATATTTTTTTTTAATAAGTATCATGTAAATATTTTAATAGATAACCACACAAATAATGCAACTAAAACTTTCTTTATTCTAGTGTTCAAACTTTCATTTATAAATTTTGCGTCCATCTAGCAGTTGTAGGCTATTTGTAAGGATATTTCCAACTTTAGTTTGCAAAGCTGCAACTTCATTTTGCTGCTTGGATTACCATATTAGTTTAAATACTGATGATGATTGATAGCATTTTGTCAACTATGATTCTTGGTTCTTTCTTCTCTCTGCATTTGTAACACGCCCAAGCTTATAATTGTGACTCCTTCCTTATGAGGAAAGAAAAAATAATTGCCAAACCTCCAACCTGTAAAGGTTTTCAGGTGTCATTATTATTGAACAAGTGGTGTTTAAAATTATTGTACATCCCAATCAGAAGGATATTTGTTAGAAGTTTTTCTTATCTGTCTACACCAAGCACTGGAGCAGAGGAGAGAAAAATGTGTTCTCGAACAAGATAAAGTATGGTTTGGCATGGGGTTGGTCTATGGAAAGATTTTTGAAGGGGCTTGGTGGGATTTTTCAGACATACCAGATATGAGGTGGGCAATGGATCTAAGATAAGAGTTTTGGTGTGATGTGTGGTGTGGAGATCAAATGATTTTTTTGATCAGTAAATAAGAATTTTATTAAAATAGGCGAAGCCAAGTACACGGGACATATATAAGAGCAACACCTATGCATGAGTGTCTAAAGATACAAGGAAATCATGTACGTTTGTTGGAGATTCTATTAAAAGGGCTCTTCTGATCTATTGGCATAATGATGCATTGGTGGCATAATAATTTCCAGGTTTCAACTTATCAAAAATAATTTTCAGGTTTCATGTTTCTCCTCAATGGGAAGTGAACTTTATCAGAGTGGCACAAGACTAGGAGATGGACCTTTTTAACTCATTGAAGGTTAGGTTGTATTTAGCTCGATTTGATACAAGATGGGAAAGACAAAATGCATTGACCAGATCTTGGAAATGAGTGTTTGAAGTTATAAGTTTTCTATAATAGATTGATCCTTTTCCATAGTATTATTTTTCCATGGAAGTTTATTTATGTAAGGCCACCTTGAGAGTGGCTTTCTTGGTTTGGATGGCTGCTCTAGGGAAGATCCTTTCCTGGGCAAACGTACAAAAGAGACATGTTGTGGTAATTGAGTGGTAGATATGTGTTTCTTTAGCTTGATCTTTTGATCTCTTTACATTCTCTGGTCCTAGGTGTATCCGATTTGTATTACTTGTGTACTTGGATATTTCCTGTTTGATCATTGCAAAACTTATTTTACTGCCTAGAAAGTATTACTCCTGGCAATGTGCCAACCCCTTTTGACACATCCTTCCTAAATTGGAATGACCTAAAATGACATTACCAACATTGATTCTAGGTAGCATCAAGGCAAAGAGTATACCTCATGGTGGGATTTGATTAAATTCTTAAGTCTATAGTGGTTCCATGGTAGTGGGCAGTAGTGTTTCCAGAGTTGATTTCCAGCTAACATATTTAAAAAAAAATGGAATGCATTTATGGCCTCAACAAGTCAATCAGAAAATGTATAGTCTTCCAAACTCATATCTTCGCTATTTATTTTGGACAATAATATTGTAGTGAAATTGTTTAAATTTTTCGTTACATAATATAGTGACGGAACTGTTGAGGTTAACCCGGGGTTTTACTTGTTAGTCTTAGTTACAAGTGACTGAAATTCTTATTAATAAACTTGAAAGGCATAGCCCGAGTATGTAAGGAGCATACAACACCTTTTTTTTTATTTTTATAAGTAGCATACAACACCTAACTAACTAGAAATATAAAATGATACAACAAAATCATGAAATTCAGTCCATTAAAATCTATATAAGCTATCCAATGGAACAAAGTATTTGAAAAAGAAGGTTTTAAGCTCCGTTATTGTCTGCTTGCGATCCTCAAAATTTTTCTAGTTCCTTTACCTCCAAATACACCAAGCTAAGCAGTTTTTTTTTTTTTTTTATAGGTAATCATAGAAATTTTATTAATACAAAATCCCAAGTACACAGGTAGTATACAAGAGAAGGAATCTAGTTAGGGCTAAGCAGTTAGAGACCATCTTCCAAACTATTGCATATCTGAGTTTCCATATAACTCTTCTGTTTTCAAAGAGTTCTACCATCCTTCTAGTCAACCCAAGCCAACTCCGCAAAAGTCACCCTGAAAGGCACGCCAATCTGACGATGGAGTAAAAGGCGGTGTATTGATTCCCCACTCTTACACATGCAACACTAGTTTGTCACAATGAGATCACGTTTTGAGGATTTTCCCAAGGAGACTGTCCGTGCATCAAAACATGCCCTTAGAGGCACCTTAGTCCGCCAAATACTTGTCCAAAGGAAGGGGTTACCATCCCAAGGTATAAAGACCTTGTAAAAAGGTTGAATGGTGAACTTCCTTAGGATGGACCCAGAAAATATCATCTGCACCTCCAAAACCTAATCTTCTAGAGTACAAGAGATCGAAGAATTTTGAACCTACTAGTTGTGAGCCGCTAAGAAAAAATTATCATTCCACTGAGGTGAGCTACTGGAGAACATTAATAGCTCAGCTGCTTAGGCCTCGTGCAGACATGCAAAACTGTATGCATATGGGAAAGCTTCCATGAGGGCCTGTCACCTCGGCATAAATCATGCCAAACTCTAGTCCTAGAGCCATCTCCACCTCAAGTCTTCTACGAGTTGAAAAAAATCCTCCATCCTCTCCTTTATGTGTTTCCCTAACCCCACCCCATGTAGCCTTTGTACAGGCTGTTCCATATTATAACGCCACCCACCACAATTACAATCAAATTTGAAATCTACTACAGCTTCCGCAAGGCCTCCCTCTCTTGTTGGTAATTTTTTTTTTGATAAGTAAGAATCTTTATTGAATAGAATGAAACTAGGCAATGCCCAAGTACACAGGAAGTATACAAAGTGAGACACCTAATTACATTCTAGTGAGCTGAAAAGAAGATAGAAACTCATGGACATTCCCACATTCCCACCCTTCAATACAATAGCAGAAAACCAATTTTAAAGAGAGAATACAAAAAAATTCAGGATTTCCCCCACTACACGCTCCTTGTTGTTAAAACACCTATCATTCCTTTCCGACCATAGACAGAACATTAAGCACAAAGGTATCATTCGCCACACTGCTGCCAGTTGAGCGCTATTATGCTTCCTGTTCCAGCACGCTAGCAGTTCCACCACACTCTTAGGCATTACCCAACTCAGCTAGGCTCTATTAAGGATACAATCTCATAACTCCCCAGCCACCTCACAATGTAAAAGCAAATGATCTATCGATTCTCCATTCATTTTACACATATAGCACCACTCAATGACCACCATACCTCGCTTTCTTAAATTATCAACCGTCAAAATCTTCCTAAGTGCAGCTGTCCAATAAAAAACGCAGCCTTAGACGGCATTAAAACCTTTCAAATGCTCTTCCACGGAAAGAATGTGGGCTGTTGGACTGTCAAATCTTGTAAAAGGATTTAACAGTAAACTTTTTTCTCCCCGTGTGAATCCACAACATTCGGTCACCCCTATTTCCTCATAACTTTGTTGAATACAAGTAGCTTTAAAAATCTGCCATCTCATCAAGTTCCCAATCTTGAGCATTTCTAGTAAAAGTGACATTCCAAGTTACCGTCCCATTGGCATGACACAACAATTCTGAAACTGCAGCTTGCTGATTTCCAGCCAAGTTAAATACAATTGGAAAAACAGTGGAAAGAGGGCTCTCCCCACTCCAAGCATCGAACCAAAAGCAGGTTCTTGCTCCATCACCCACCTCAAACTTGATATGTTTTTCAAAAGTGTTCCACCCCTTTCTAATAAATTTACATAGGCTTAATCCATAAGACACCCTACCCTCCTTAGAACACCATCCCCCCCATGCACTACCATACTTGTGATCAATAACCTCTCTCCACAACGAGTTCCCTTCCATTCGATACCTCCACAACCACTTTCCTAAGAGTGCCTTGTTTAAAATGCTCAAATTTTGCACCCCTAATCCACCATTCGCAATTGAACAACTCACCCTTTGCCAACTTACAAGGTAAAATTTAATTTCCTCCCCCATGCCACCCCATAAGAAAGCTCTAAACAGCTTTTCTATTTGGTTTGCCACACCCATCGGTAGTGGGAAAAGAGAAAGATAGTAAGTGGGAAGGTTGGAAATGGTGCTTTTGATAAATGTTAATCTCCCCCCTTTTGACAGATAAAGTCGCTTCCATCCCGATAATCTTCTCTCAATCTTCTCTATCACCCCATCCCAAATACTCTTTGTTTTGAATGACGCCCCCAAGGGAAGTCCAAGATATTTCATAGGAAGGGAAGCAATTGTACAGCCCAACAACTCTGCTAGAGAAGTAATATTACTCACATACCCCACCGGTACCAACTCCGACTTCCCCAAGTTCACCTTGAGTCCCGAAACAGCTTCAAAGCACAACAAAACAGCCCTTAGAGCTTGAATCTGCTCACTAACAGCATCACAAAAGATGAGCGTATCATCCGTGAATTACTGAGAAATGGAACTGACACCATTATTGTTGTTGCCCACCGAAAAACCAGCAAGAAATCCCCCCTTACGGCAGCCTCCACCATGCGACTCAATGTCTCCATTACTAAAACAAAGAGGAAAGGTGATAGCGGATCCCCTTGTCGCAAACCCCTCTAGTCTAAAAAAAACCACAAGATTTTCCATTAACCAAAACCGAAAACTGAGCGGTCAAAACACAATTTTTAATCTATTCGCACTACCTGTCCCCAAAGCCACATCTTCTAAGCATATAAAGTAGCAAGTCTCAACACACATGGTCATAAGCCTTTTCCATGTCTAGCTTGCAAAGGACTTCCAAAATGTCTTCTCTTAACCGGCTATCCAAATACCCATTTGCTATCAAAACTGAATCCAAAATTTGCCGACCCCAAACGAAAGTATTTTGAGGTTTGAAAATGAGTTTGTCCAACACCAAACTCATACGATTAACTAACACCTTTGATATGATTTTGTACATCCCACCTACCAAGCCAATAGGCTGGAAGTCTTTTAAATCATGGGCACCAACTATCTTTGGGATGAGAGCAATGAAAGTAGCGTTTAATGACTGCTCAAACTTAAGATTATAATGAAAAGTATGAAAAATCTGCATCACTTCCTCCTTCACTATATCCCAACACTCTTGAAAGAAAGCCATAGAAAAATCATTCAAGCCTGGGGCCTTATCTTTGCACATACCTCTCACCACTAGATACACCTCCTCTTTAACAAGCGGCCTCTCCAACCAACTTGCTACATCTGAATCTAGCTGGTCAAAAATTAAACCGTCAAGTTTGGGGTGCCATTCTACTTTTTCAGCTAGGAGATCCTCGTAGTACTGCATTTTATGATCTTCGATCTCTTCGGGAGAATGTAACACATTTGCGCCTGAACGAAGGACTTCAATAGCTGTTGCGCCTATGAGAATTGGCCACCTTATGAAAGAAATTTGTGTATTTATCCCCCTCCTTCAACCAAAGCACCATTGATTTTTGTCTCCAAGATATTTCTTCCATCAACAAGACTTTCTCAATTTTGGTCACCACCACATTCTTTCTTAACAAAGAATCCTCATTAACGTTCCCTTCCTCCAATTAGGGGTGGACAGCAGGGCTCCGTACCCCGCTGCCCCGCCCCCCGCTCCGTTCCACTCCACATATATATATTTAATATATATATATATATAAATACATTGTATATAGATATATACAATTTATTAAAGACTTGAAATTGTATTCAAGTCATTGGATTGCCTTGACCTCCTAGGCCAACCTTTATATAGGAGGCCAAGGCAATACAATAGTCATCCTTAAGCAATGTGAGACTTAGTAGTCCAAAATCTAACTCTAACGAGTTTAAGTTCTTTTTGTATTTATAAATTGGGTCTAAAAAAATATTTTTGGACCCAAAAAATTTTTTTTAGACCCAATGTGTTGGCCTTGGGGGGGGCAGGGCGGATGAAATTTTTTCCCCTGCCCCCCGGCACTAGGGCGGGGGAAAAAACCCCACCCTCGCATGGTGCAGGGCGGGGTGCGGGGAAGGGTAACCCCCGCCCCGCACGGCACCATGCGGTTATCAGCCCTACCTCCAATGCTTGCAACTCATCCCAAAGAATATTTTTCTGCACTTTCGTGTGTCTAAATACTTCTTCATTCCACTTCTTTAAATCAGTCTTTAGAGCTTTAAGTTTGCCCGCCACTATGAAACTAGGGGTACCATCAAAAGAATAAGCTTCCCACCAAGCTCTTACCTTCTCTGCAAATCTTTCAACTTCCAACTACATATTCTCAAATTTGAAATGACGCCTACTCCCATGTATGCCACCACAGTCAAGAAAAATTGGAAAATGATCAGAGCATACCCGTGGCAACCTTTTCTGACATAGATATGGAATGTGCGTCTCCCACGAAGAAGTGACTAGAAATCTATCCAACCTTGACCACCCTCGACTGTTGGACCAAGTATAGGCCCTCCCTTCCAAAGGAAGATCCACAAGATTCAAATAAAAAATAGCTCTGAGAAGTCTTCCATTGCTCTTGTCGACGTAGATTCCCCCGCCCTCTCACTAGGGAACCAGACAATGTTGAAATCACCACAAAAAATTCAAGGTAAATCCCAAAAAGAATACAAACCCGCCAATTCCTCCCACAAAGAGCTTCTATCACTATCCACATTGGGTCCATACACACCCGCAAAAGTCCACCTCCACCCATCTTCAATATTCCTAAAAATTACAGCCATTGAAAAATACCCGATACAATCCTCTACCATCTCCACTACTCTCTTATCCCACATCACCAACACACCTCCCGAAGCCCCTGACGAAGCTAAATAATATCACCCCACAAAGGAGCAACCCCACAAGCTATGGATTATGTTTCTATCAATACCACTCAACTTAGTCTCTAGCAAACAAATAATGTCAACTTTCTAGCTACGGAGAAGGGATCTAATGCGAAGATGTTTATTCACGTCATTGATCCATCTTACATTCCAAGAAAATATTTTAGGCTTCATTAACAAAAGTAGAGTCCCTTTTTCTCTGTCTCTCTCCGAAGTTCCCTCTTTATTGTCGTAGTTAATAGAACATTGCAGTCGTTTCAACTCTCTCTCCTTTCTAATAGTTGACTTCGTGGCCGTGGAACGACCAGCTTCAATGGCTACTAGGAGAGCCATGAATTGTTCTTCGTAGCCATCACAGGATAGTCACACCCAACCTTGAAGCTTCGCCACTTTTTTTAATACCCATTATGATGCTCTAGGTGCAATCTAAGGGTGAAGCATCTGTAAGGGTGACAGACCACCGAAGCTTTTTTTCCACAGGAGCTAACGAAGCTTTTTTTCCCACTGAGTTTTCCACGATTTCCTCTTCCTCCATTGTCGGCGCATAGGACACCACCTCCAACCCTCCCGAAGCTTCCTCAGAAGCTGTTGGGACTTTTTGTGCTTGGGATGGAACCATTGGCTTGAGAACACTGGCCAAAACAACCTCGTGAGAACTGGCCGAAACAGCCTCAAGAACGACAGACTTGCCACTTCTCGTAGACGTCTCCTCTGACCTTGGTGCGGTTGTCTGTGCGCTAGCGACTTCCGTCAAGGTGGTCTGTACAGTTACCGGGGCGTCGTGAACAAGAGAGACGGTAGAAATCCCTCCTCCAAGCTCTGATAGTACAACCTCTGGTGACGGGACCTCCATCAGAGCTTCTGCGACCTTCGGCGAGGTCGTCTGAGGCTTCATTGGCGGCGGTGGCTCAGACCCACTCATCGACAGGCCACCAACTACTTCTTTCTCCAGAAAGGACCACCAACGTGCTGCTGAGCGGGCGTCTCCTTGGGCTGAAGCCCATAACCAAAGCTGACCTGGCCCTTCCCTTTAGGTCCTTTACCCAGCCCTCTCTCCATTTCAGTTGAGCCCAGTTCACCACCCAAGCCCAAGCCCACCAAGCCCTTGCCCTCAACGCACCGTATTAGACTTAGGACTTTATCAGTTAACTCCCCCAGCGAGCTCTGCATATCACGCAGCTCCTGCAAAAGCCTTGCCTCTTTCTGCCCAACCATCCCCCTGCCAACTCCCCCTCGGCTCTGAACAACTACCGAAAAGGGAGGTGTACCCTTTTGCAGGTTTGCCATAACAGATTGCTGTGCGGCTCAAGGTATCTCCAAGGCTCCCTTGTATGACCTTGACGACAAGGCTGCCGCCATCGTTGATGGTGAGTTTCTCCCCTGACCACCTTCTCTGCCCATATCCTTCAACACTGCCGCTAGCTTCCTCCACCCCATTCTAGCCCTATCCTTAGGTATGAGAATAAAACTTCAGTGACCTCCTCCACCGTACTCCACCAAGGCCATGTAGGAGCCACGGGGATTTGAACAGCACTGGGCAATGAAGCCTCTGTCACCTTCCCGATGAGCAGAGTAGTGCCCTTTGCTCCCAGTCTTCAGACATTCCTCCAATGTATTTGCCACCCATCGGATAGTGTCTAACCCTAGCCTCAAACAACTCGCACCTTTCCACTCTTTCTCCGTAATGCACACCTTGCACCCATCTCTTCTCACCTCAAACACCTTTGAATCGATAGCTTAACAACTAAAACAAATCATTTCCTTACAACGGTACCAGGTATCCCACCATCAAAAGCCCACAGCCACCATCGGCGACGTGGTACTGGTTTACGTAACAGTTATAAGTGTACAGAGAGAAAACTAGAAGTGTACGGAAAGAAACCTAGAGTCATGTACAGTTTTTAAGTAACCCCTCTTGTTGGTAATGCCATTATCACTTCCATAGAAGGGCATGATTGAATCAAAGCAAGTTTCGAACTCCCAAATCTCCCTAAAAAATTGGAGTGCACATGTTGGCCTAGTTTACGGATTGAAGTTTGAACTCTTTACCTAGTGTGTTCCATAAAGCCCCCTTGTAGCTTCTCTTGTGATTTACTAATGCAACACTTTCTTTTATTCCTAAAAGAGGTAATACCATCTATTGATTTTTAATCAAAGTTCGCTTATAAAATAAAATTAAGGAAAATTTTCTGTTGGGAAGTCTGGTTTGAGAGGGTTATTGCAAGGCAGTGGTATTTTTTTGTGTGCAACAGAGTGAAGGAAAAGGTAATAAATTTTTACCCCATAATTCCAATAGATTGACCCTTTTATCTTGTATGTATGAATGTATATGCATAAAGTTTACTTTTAGAAAAATGTATATGCATAAGGTTTGTATGTGTACTAGGCAAAAGCATGGAGTGCACATATTGTTGCTTCGTGCACACTAAATTCTGGGTTTGGGTTTGCAATGGCCTTCTTCTGAAGTTAACTAAAATTTGTCTGATGCGTCTTAGAAATTACTACATGTATTTATACTTTCCTTAATTCTGCGATTTTTCTTTTCCTTTTTTTTTTTGCAGATTTTCCCACTCAGTGAAAAGATTGAAAATATTAATGATCAATATTGGACATTACGTGCAGAGGAGGTAAGTTATATTTTGGCACGTAGATGAGTGGGAGGTTTTACTGTGTGCGCGCAATTTTTTTTTTCCTTTTTGTTAATTGTTAGTTGCTTGAATGAATCTGGTTCCTTGATTTGATTTTTTGAACCAGTTGAAATGATAAGACCCTGGACTGATTTTCTTGACTTATTAAAAAAACAAAAGAATGTATCAATTTAGAAGGCACCTCAGCCCTCGCCACTCTCCTTGTTTGACATGTAGGTCTTTGGAAATTCTTCAAAAGAACATCTTTGACGTGGGGTACTGGTCTTTGAGAAATGTCTCTTTTTGGGTTATTATGTTATTTTTATAGATCGGAACATAAACTCTGCAAGACCAACCTGTGGTGACCAATTCAGATTCTCAGATTTCATGATAGTGGAATTTTCTCCTAAATGAAAGTTTCCTTTGTGCTTGAGATTAGAGTCTGACGTTGATTTCTTGTTGCCGCAGATTCCTGAAGAGGAGAAAGACCTTGGTCCTCATGACCGCTTAATTCATGTTTATCATTTTATGAAGGATACAGCACAGAACCAGGTAGGGAGCACTTATGGATGACTATTTTTCAATCCCTCTAGTTCTACGAGTTGTTTTTTTTTTTTTCCCCCTATTTCTTGGCATAGTTCTATGAAGCTATTAGTCACTTGCTTAACTGAGATTTACATATTCTTGTGCTTATTTTTAAACTCTTTTCTGTTGTCTTTTGGATCTAACAGCAGGTTCAAAATTTCGGGGAACCCTTTTTCTTAGTTATCCATGAAGGTGAGACATTAGCTGAAGTTAAAGTGCGGGTTCAGAAAAAGTTGCAAGTTCCTGATGAGGAGTTTTCCAAGGTATGTTCTTCATGTCTTCTCAGGTACTGTCATACTTGGGCAAAAACTCAACTTGTGTGTCACATTGTTTCCTATCATGTTTATGTGATTTTGCACCATGCGGTTGTAGACCATAAGCTTAGCTTGTTTTTGAACTTTATCTCACCTTTTCCCCTCATGCAACAATTGTTTCTTCAGTGGAAGTTTGCATTTTTGTCATTGGGTCGTCCAGAGTATCTCCAGGACTCTGATATTGTGTCTAGTCGGTTTCAGGTGTGTCTATCTGCTCTCTCTCTCTCTCCCCCTCTCCCCAACACTAAACATGCCTGCAGTAATTTCAAATTTAAATGTTGTTAAGCTGTTAGCCCTTATTTCTCCGAGTCACTTCTGATTTTGTAGAGAAGGGATGTTTATGGTGCTTGGGAGCAGTATCTTGGGCTCGAACACACAGACAATGCTCCTAAGAGGTCATATGCAGCCAATCAGGTATGTAATTGCCTTGCATTATATTTCAAGGTCTCTAATTGTGTTGGGTATTAAAAGGAACTTTCTCAAAAGAAAGATGTTAAACGAATTAGAGAACAATCTGAAGTAATAAACCTTCTGCAATGATTAAGAGAATCAACAAAGATGATCGTGCTCACAACTCTTGCTTTCGCCTAGTACACTTTCCTGTACTGGTAATGATCTGCACAATACGTTAATTGGTTCTGGCTGCCTCTCTTTTAGGGGGAAGAGGCATATGGTGTTTCTTTATAATCTTTTGGCATCATAATACTTGAGAGGTTTTCATAGCAAACAGAATTTACATATTAATTTTTTTTGGGGGGGAGGGGCCTCCCCTAACCCGATGAAGATGATGGTGCTAGTAATAGATTTGTAGTATTTGCGGCCTTTGTGGTGACTTTGCATCTCAATTTTGCAGAATCGTCACACATTTGAGAAGCCGGTGAAAATATACAATTAGAAAAAATGGACGTTTCTCCATTTCGTCTGATGGCCCCAAAATATATGACACCCAACCTACAGATGGAGTTGCAGCTCTGTGAAAAGAGTGGATGAAGCACAATGGAAGCTTGCCGTCAGTTTCTGGAAGAGTAATAATTGATCGTACACGTGTAACTGTTTTTGTTGGGGATGAAGGGGGTGTTTAGAAATCTTAATCTTGATGCTATTTTTTGTTCTATAGCTCAGACTTCTCTCTCACTTTCAGGCAACCATTTCTAAGGATAAGTAGGTGTCATTTTACCTATAATTCTATTGTAATCTAGTACATAAGATTTTTGGTGGTGGGTGATGCATAGAGGGTGGGGTATAGGTGTGTTTCTAGTTTTACTTTCTATTTTTGTCTGATCATCATCCTGTTGTGTTGTTTTCCCTAGATGCATAAGAGGATAAGGGGTATGTGTAATATTTTTAGTCTGGTTTCGAGGATTTGTGTGAAAAAAGGAAACTACCGAAACATCCCTCAGGTGCGCCCTCATCCCAAATTAACTACAAGAATCCTTTCAATTATTTGATGCTTTTGCCCATTTTTCTTTATTAATTTTTAGTTGGCAATGTGTTATTGTGGCCTAAAGCCATTGTCTTACACGCTCCTCTATAGTTTTATGCAAACTTCAGCATTATAATGTCTTCATCAGCTTCAGTTTATAAAGGTGTTGAGGGTATTAAAGGATGGAATAAATAGCCTTAATATTACAAGCATTGTTCGAGCACTAGGATGGATGTGCTACCTATTGTGAGGACTCTGTTTAGTGGTGGTTTCTTATAAAGCAATTGAACTAAGACCTTATAACCTTGATCCCAAAACTTCTGTCCAACACATTATGCAGTGTCCTCTATAAATTCCTAGCTAGCTAGCTAGCCAGCCACCTGAAAATTGTTCTTCCTAAGCTCATCTTTCCTTTGCAATTATTATGTCTCTTCCAAGATAATTACCATTTTGGCTAATGAATTATCTTTTGAAAAAGAAAAGAGGAAAAGAGAACGAAAAAAGAAAACGTGTGAAAAATAGTTCATATTTTGGTGCACTTATTAAAAAAGTTGAATGGATTTGGCCCTCCTCGACTTCTTAACCCGTTTACCTCTAATGCTTGAAACTCTAATTTTATGTCTACAATGTGAACATAAGGTACATTATATCATAACCTCCCTTTTTTTTTTTTTATTTCTCGGCAAGTTAGCTATTTCATTATAAAAAAAATTGGAGAAAGAAATATGTAGTTTGAGTGTTTAAATAGTACAAACCAGGAGCGTCATTTCCACTATGAAATTTCAGCAGTGTTGGTGGAATGGTGGAGAGGGGCAAGTTTCCATATTGATGATTGGAAGCAGACCATTGCGCTATTTCATGCGCACATCGATTTTGTGATCGATCAACTTTTCTTACAATCCAGTTTTCAAATGATTGAAGCAGATATCTTGAGTCTGATGAGATACCTTGAATTTCCCAATCAAATCTGGAGTCTTGGTCTAAAATGGAATCAATCATTTGTTGGGAGTCTTCTTCAATATGTAATTTTTTCAAATTTCTGTGGTGTGCCTCTTGGATGCCTTCAAGCGATGCAGGTGCCTCACCCATATTAGGATTGATGCTGCTAATGAAACTTGTGGTAACGAAGATGGGGCTTCCATCACTTGATCTGCAAATGGATGTTGTGGTGCATCCTTGTCCTCTGATTGCCACATCAAATTGAAGCAGATTAAAGCCTTCTTTAATAATATTTGATCTGACTATGGGATGATCAGACTTCTGAGCCCAAGTTGATATGTGGTCCAAAAGAAGAGAGGTTATAGACAAGATAAGCTGAGTTGGTGACGGTTTGGAAGCTGTGGATGACTTTGTTTCTGAGGAACCAAATGCAATCCATAGCTAAAGATGCAAAGAGTTGGAAATTTTGGGTCTCTTCTTTAGCAATCAAAAGAGATCTTGAGGGATTGAGGATGTTGTTTATCCAGACTGTGATGGGAAACTCATTAAATTTTGAGATGTCAATGGGTCAACTTGATTGCCTCCATAGAATTCTGGCAAAATAGCAGTTGAAAAACAGATGGTGGAGGGTTTCCACTTGTGTTTCACAAAGGGGACAAAGTATTTGATCAGCATTATGATTGATGGCTGTTTTGAAAAGTGATTTTGTTGGAAGGATGTTACGAGCAACTTTCCAAATTAGAAGTTTGAGGCAGTCTTGAATTTTGAGTTTCCACAGCTTTTTCCAAGAAATGTCTGAGACAAATGTTTCGGAGGTATTAACCAAAGTTGCATAAGAAGACTTCGTAGAATAGTTTCCTGAATAGTGATGAGTCCATTTTATTTTATCTTGCACTTGGGAAAAGTTATGCCTTAACAGAGGGATTTTGAGAATTTCTTGGACTGAATGTGGCGAGAAAAGGGTGTGAAGAAGGAGCGAGTTCCATCTCCTAGGTTCCTCAAGTGTAAGGTCAACAACCTTGAGGCTCAGATCAATGATGGGATTATCTGAATTTGGTTTAGGGATATGAGTGTTCATTGTTGGAATCCAGGGGTCTAACCAGACCCTTGTTGAGACCCCATTATTGATCTGAAAATAGATACCCTTTTTGAGAAAAGTTCTATTTTTTAAGAGGCCTTCAAAAACCAAGAATTGGAGGACTTTTCCTGAATCTAAAAAATTCTGGAATTTTTAGATATTTCTTTGTTAAAAAATCTTTCCAGAGGCTGCTTAAGTTGTTGATGAGGGACCAGAGGAACTTCATGTTGAGGGCTTTATTGAAGAGATGGCAACTTTTGAGACTAAGGCGAGAAGAGATTTTGGTATGCATATTGATTTCCAAGATTTTGGGGCGAATCCTTTTGTAGAATTCTGATCCTTACCCCACCAGAATTTTCTAAACATGCTGTCAATGTGAGTGGCCACATATTTTGGCATTTTGAGGGTAGTCATAGTGTATGAGGGGATTGAAGCTGCAATTGATAGGATGAGGGTAGTTCTGCTAGCTTGGGATAAAACTTTTGTTTTCCACCCCTGAAGTTTGTTTTGGATTTTTTCAATGGTTTCTTTGAAGATGTGTTTTTTTTAAGGCCCGATGAAGAGTGGGAGGTCTAAGTATCTGAGTTTTGAGGTGCAAGTCTTGAAATCTAGAAAGTTTTTGACTTCCCTTTTTGAGCAAATTGGAGTATTGTTGCTAAAATGGATGGTGGACTTGTTGTTGTTGATCTTTTGACCAGACCAAGCAGTGTATGTATTAATGCAGTGAGCCAAAGTAGCTGTTGTGGAATGGTTTACTTTCCCAAATAGAATGAGGTCATCTGCAAAGAGAAGATGAGTTATAGAAAGACCTCCTCTAGAAATTTTAATACCTTCAAGATGGTTGAGATTTTCTTCTCTAAGGATTAGGTGGGAGATGACCTCACTTCCAATAATGAAAAGGAATGAGGAGAGTAGATCTCCTTGTCTGAGACCTCTTGATGGTTGGATAAAACCAGAAGGTGAACCATTTATAAGAATGGAATAAGAGACCGTAGACAAGCATTCTTTGATCCAACCTATCCATTTTTTACTAAACTCTTGGATCTCGAAGATTTTGAGTATGAAAGGCCACTCCATATAGTCAAAAGCTTTTTCCATATCAATTTTGATGGCCATGAGACCAGTTTTGCCTTTTTTCTTTTTAAGAAAGTGGAAAATTACTTCGGCCAGGATGGTGTTATCTTATATAAGGCGACCAGGGACGAAAGCTGATTGGTTTGGAGAGATGATTGACAAGAGAATTACTTTGAGCCTATTTGCAAGGATTTTTGCAATAACTTTATAACAAACATTTGCCAGACTGATTAGACGGAAATGATGGACTTGATTTGGAGAGTTGATTTTTGGAATAAGGGCAATGTTTGTGTGATTTATTGCCTTGAGCAGCTTCCCTTGGGTAAAGAAATTGATGATGGTAGCTATGAGATCAGGTTTAACTATTTCCCAGTAAGTCTTGTAGAACAAACCAGTGAAACCGTCAGGTTCGGGAGCTTTTGAAGAGGGGGTTTGTTTCAAGGTGTTAAGGATTTCTTCATCCGTTGGGATTTTGCATAGAATCTCATTTTGAGCATCTGATATTTTTTCAGGGAAAAGAGCTTCAAGGCTTCCTGATAGATCAGGGCTTGTGGTGGTGAAGATTTTTTTGAAGTGTTGAAACTTTGACTCAATTAGAAGGGGATCAGACGTCCATTGTCTATCCTCAAACTTGAGGCAATTTATGGAGTTTCTTCTGCGTTTTATGGTAGTGGAAGCATGAAAGAATTTTGTGTTTAAATCAGTGGTGGTGAGCCAGGTATTTCTTGATTTTTGTCGCCACAATGATTCTTCTCTACGAAGTTGTTCATTGAGATTAAACTTGATGTGTTCCTCCATGAGAGTTGAGTCAGGAGTTGGATCTTTTGATTGGATGTCCTTGAGAGTTTTTGTCAGAAGATTGATGTTTGTTTGTATGTTACCAAAACTGTTTTTGTTCCAAATCTTGAGTGCAATTTTGGTTGTTTGCAATTTTTTCACCAGAATGTAAGCAGGGGTGCCTTCAAAGTAAGTGTTCCAAGCTATTTTTATGGTATCAAAGCACGAAGGGTCTCTATTCCAAAACTCTTCAAACTTGAAGGATTTTTTTTTAATCCAAATTTTGATGTTTCAAGAATAATAGGGGAATGATCCGAAGCACTTCTGGGAAGATATGTTATTGAGGCATCCGGGAAGAGAGTATTCCAATGAAGATTTATGACGGCTCTGTCTAATTTTTCTCTAATGTGGTGAGCCCCTTGTTTATTATTAGACCAGGTATGAGGGGTGCCAAATGCTCTTAGATCTATGAACCCAGTTTGTTCAAGGAAAAGTTTGAGATCTTTCGGATTAGAAGTGCTAGCATAAGGTTTGCCATCGAATTTTTCACTTTGGTTAAGGATTGAGTTAAAGTCACCAATAATGACGGAAGGACCAAGAAAAGATTTAGTGACAGCAGTAAGATCATCCCAAAATTTCAATTTTTTAGAGAATTTTGCAAGACAGTAGATGATATTCAGCATCCAAGGGCAGTGTGCAGGATCCGAGTAGATTAATACAGATATAATATTACTAGCAGAGTTCACAATTTCTACATCCAAGCCCATACGCCATAAAAACAAAAGACCTCCCCACTTCCCAGATGGGGGCATATAAACATGGTGGGAAAAACCTAGTCTATTTACAATAGTAGCAGTATTAACAGAAGACAAAAGTGTTTCAGACAGAAATAAAGCTTCAAGATTATGAGTCCTGATGATTGCCCAAAGGGAATGGATTGCACAGGGACAGGCAATTCCCCTGCAGTTCCATGAAATAAGCTTCATGGGTCCTTTGGTGGCAAAATAGACCCTGCCACTATAGTCATTGGATTAAGAGGGAAGAGGGCCATCTCTTGAGTTGGAGAAGATGTACCAGGCTCTGGGATTTGAGGGAGCTTGTACGGGAGATACGGCTTCTTTTGCTGCGGCTTGAAATTTTCTACTTTTTTGTTGACTGGTTCTGCCGGGTTTTTCCATCTGCTACGGGATTTTCTACCGCTGAGATGAAGAGAGTGACAGATTCTTTGGAGTGTCCTTTGGTATTGCTCATTTCTATAGGGGAGAAAATGCATTTTTTTTGAGAAGGAGTTTCGCTCTCTGAAGATAGATGTTTCCTTTTACCTAAGGCTCTAAGATCAGATTCGACGGAAGGGGAAAGAATGAAGTCCTGAGTTTGGGATAGTTGGGAGCTTTCGTTGGCTTTGAATTGTTCCTGAGAGGTTTCTTGATGGATTGGGCCAAAGGAAAGGCAAGCTCGACTCGACGGACTGACCAACAGTGAGATTTTTGGGTTGGATTGGTAAGAGATTGGGCCATGGTTTGCTTGAAACTGGGCAACAATTTGTTTGATGATAGAAGTTTCGGGAGTTTGAACTAGTAGGTACGTGTTTTGTGTTTGATTTTTTGGAATACAAACTGTGGGGGCCCAAAGGTGTGATGAGTGTGATTTTTTCTAAGGGAAGTTTTGTCCTGATTGTGAAAGTGGATGCGGCTTATCAATCCAGAAAGTCACGTGTTGGCATTGGGTGATATTGATATGATTGAAGAGAGTACTGTCTGCTTGGCTGGGGGGCATTTGAGGCTGAGAGGGGCTGCTATTAATAACTCCCATTAATGGTTCTGCATGCATGATCGTGGTTAGGCCACGTGGATGAGAAGGGCAAGATGGGAATTGAGCTTCCATGAAATGCAGGCTAGTGTTGTTTTGGAACTGAGTAGAGTTGCCTTCATCAACTTGGATCGGGTTGGCTTCGTTGTCTTCAACAAGATGTTCGATGACAAGTTTTCCTTTTCATTTGGATAATTGATTGGATGAAACTTTTTGTTTAAAGGATAACTGGTCAGAGTTAGGTTCACATATGCGGATGGAGGGTAAAATTTGAGGCTTTTCAAAGTGATTTTTTGTACTATGGACAGGATGTTGAGACTTTTCCTCCATTTTTTGAAAACGACTAGCTTCTTGAATTTTGGCTCTGAGATCCTGGGTATAAAGAGGGGTAACTTTGTTATCAAAATTGAGTGGACAAAGCTGTAGGACATGGCCTAAATTTTCACAAATATAGGAGTACTCTGACAGCCTCTCGTACTTGAAAGTGACCTTTGCAGGAGCCATATGAAGTCTTGGAAGAATGAATCCTTCTACCAATGGTCTGTTTGTGTCAACTTCAACTCTAATTCTAAGGAATTTTTTACTGGCTGTTGTGAGAGTTGTGTTTTGGTCAATCTCCAGAAGGTTGCCCAAGGCTCTGCCTATCTTGATGGCATTTTCCAGTGTCATCATCTCCATTGGAAGGCCATGGACCTGAATCCAAAAAGCCATGTGAGATAAATCCACTTCTTGTAAGTTTTGACCCAGTTTCCATTTTTTTAAGACCATGCAAAAACCTTTGAAGTTCCATGGCCTTTGAGAATAAACTCTTTCTTTTTCTAGAGGACTCAGGAAAGTGAATAGGAAGGAGTTTGCTCCCAAGTCTTCTATGGTGAGCCCAGTAATAAAGTTCCAAATGTTGGAGTAAAGGGGCTGCAAAAGAAACAATAGTGAGAGAAAGTTTGCTTCAAGGCGCGCTACAATGTCGTTTTTCTTAAGACAATATTCGCCCCCACCAATAAAGGTATGCACACGGGTTACAAGCGAATTTGCCTCCAAAATTCAATTAAGCGCATAGCAAGTCTGTTTGTCTAACTGCGTTATGCACATACAAAATTAGATCCCGAATACCATTAGATTTTGCTATTCAACCAAGAAATTAGAAATTTGTTCTCTCGAGAACAAACAGATTCTAACAAGTATTGAAGAAGTGAAAATTTTGGGAGAGAGAATTCGAAATTCTTTTTCTGTGATATTCAAATGGTAGGCCAATGGGTCTATTTATAGATGACCAAAGGTTGTGAACGAAAAGTAATAACTTTTCGTAATTCTGAAAACTGTTCAGAATAGGTACATATATTATGTCTACTACCAAATGACACAACAGTTAGACTAAATGGTTGCCTTGCTTCCTCTACAATTGGATGACACCAGTTCGAATCACCGTGGGCTCGCTTTATGGGTTTTATTTTTCTCAAGCATTGCCAGCGTCTCCTGCATGGTGGAGCCCTTGGTGCGTTGCAATGCTTCTGTGCCCAGGCATGCGGTGCATCTCTTGAGGCTGAGGCTTGAGCCATGCAATGCAGTGCTTCACGCATGCGGTGAAGAGAAATTAAAACCGTTTCATCAAAGGGGTGACTCGAACTCAAGCCTTCAGAGTAATCCAATGGCCCAAACACCACCAAGCCACTTCCTCTCTTTTCAAAATAATTCACAACTTCTAAAATAGGTCTCCAAAATATTATTAATAATAAATATTATATATATTATTTTGAAAATATTTCCAACACCAAACAGCCCTTATAATGGTATGGAAGGTGTGTTTATTGAGTGGTTTGGTTGAGAATCGAGATTAACTTCCCAACAAGGGTGCGGTTTGAAATTTGTTGAGCAACAGTGGTGTCCGGTTCTAAGATGATGGTCCCGGGATAAAGCTTTTGTTTGGGATGTGCATGCGTTGTTTCCATTGAAGAAGGTGGGCTTTTACAAATGGAGAATAAAGAGACTGGTGGTTGGGGTGAAAGGGATAGAGTTGAGAAAAAAGAGAGTTGAAAGTCAGGGAAGTTGAAAGGTAGCTGCGTCTTTAGTCGAAGGGATGAAGAAAGCTTTTTGGGTTAGTCTACGAGGAGAGGAACAGAGCTCATCTTTAGAGAGCGGCTTCTTTTATGTCATCTGTTAGGCTGCCATCGCTTTATCAATATTTATAAGTGGAAGTGGCTGATATCAAAATTAATTAATTCACCCTATATAGAGAAATGCTGGGTATCAGCTGGAAGTCGTAGTACATCCTTAAAAAAAATTTTTTTTTTTTTTCAACTTAACACGGTGTGTTGAGGATGTAGACTGATATTTTTCATTTCTCGTATATTATATATATATATATATAAATGAAGGGTTGGCCAGACAACCCTCATCTCAACTTTTCTGCAGAGTGATATGCTATCGTTCTTTGGAATCTTCAACTCAGTCGCCTCGCACTTTATCCACTTTGGAGTGGCTTGCCATCAAAATGATACTCCCTCGAGGGGTTTTTGTCGCCCCTTGATTTTTTTAAAAAATAATTTTAGAATTTTTTTTTTTGTTTTAAATATTTTTTAAGGCTGCCTTGGACATTTAATTAATAATAATAAGATGGTGTAACATTTAAAACAGTGTCATATGACGTTAATTTAAATAAAACGTTACAAATTATTATTTGGTTATGCCCTGCCCGTGAAGAACCTTTTATATATTCGTCGATGATGTGCGGCCATGTTACTCCAACAGCATTAAGACATCGGATACTCCATTTATATGTGCCTGCAGAAACTCAAGAGAGGGAGAGAGTGCGCAAAAGGGAGTTGACCATGTTGGTCTCCATTTTGCTGAGTTTTTCATTCCCTGCATCCACTTCTCTTTTCATCACGGCATTGTCAGTGATTAACTTGACATCCTCTGCTTATATTGGGTTCTCCGAAGTACGAGGAAAGCACTTGTTGTACTCCAAATTTTGGAATGCAATTTCTTCAGAATCTGGACGAAGAAAAGGAGAGCAAATTATTCTTTCTAGCAGAACAGGCATGCTGTTTCTTTATACTCCCCCGTTTCTTGTTGGTCTCGCATCCTTTGTGCTTTTCCCACTTCAGGATCTTCGAATCTTATTGCTCGTTTCTGCTATAACCCTTCATTTCTTCAAGAGAGTCTTAGAGGTATAATCTTCTCTCCCCTGTTTGAAGACGCTGATTTGACACTGACCCAGAAGAGATTTTGATGTGTTGCAACAACGAAGTTCTCTTCCTTTGCATCAATCTTCTTGAATTGCTTTGTTGTTTTAACTATTCAGAGCTAATAAAATTAAGAAAAAAACCAAAAGAAACACACGTTTTATAACATACTCACAGGCAGGAAAATAATGGCTTCCTTTTCTTCTTCTTTTTTTTTAATGAATTTTCCCTTGATTTCGTACTTGGTCAAATGTCTTTTCTTGTTTGTATTGTATTTATAGGTCCTATTTGTCCACAAATACAGCGGCGGGATGGCTCTTGATTCTGTAATTGTCATCTCTTCTGGTTACTTTGTGTCCTTTGCAAGCATGATCTATGCCCAATACCTGACACAAGGAAGTTCAGAGCCACCAGTTGACTTAAAGTATCCTGGAATTTTGCTGTTTCTTGTGGGTATCAGTGGCAACTTCTACCACCATTTCCTGCTCTCCAAACTGAGAAGGGAAGAGGATGACAAAGAATATAGGATTCCCAAGGGTGGTTTATTTAACTTGGTGATATGCCCACATTATCTTTTCGAAATTATAGATTTCTTAGGGATCTCATTCATCTCTCAGACATTGTATGCATTCTGTCTCACACTAGGCTCTGTGTTTTACCTGATAGCAAGGAGTTATGCCACAAGGAGATGGTACTTGTCAAAATTTGAAGATTTTCCTGAGGATGTCAAGGCTCTCATTCCCTATGTTTTCTAGAATGTGAAACACTGTTTAAATGCATGATTGGTTTTTGTTGATAAATAAATCTTACAATGTTAACATTCCTGTTATCAAAGTTAAATATCAGGATGTCTTTTGACTTTTATCTTATGATCCCGAAGTCCTTTTCGTTTATATCAAATTGATTATTCTGTCTACATTTTATGGGATCTTCTTTCAAGGTAATTAAGGATGTCTATCTTAATCAAAAGACCACCTATCAAGGTTCTCTCAAGTTTTCCTCCGAATTTGAGAGTTTCAAGGCAGAGAGATGAGCTTTGCAATATTTATATACAAAATATTTATACCCTATCGGACCGTTTATGTGACAAGAATTTAGTAGATTAATCATTTCTAGGGATGGTACGAAAACGTGGGGTTGTATCCTTTAACAACACCAAACAAATTGGTCTTTCGGGCAGAGATAAGATGATTAATGAAAGAAACAGCCGTATTCATTCACATTAAATTCTTAGTTGAAAATTAGAACACATGCATTGTGTGGTGTAACGATTTTATCAACTACGTGGAGAGATCTATGCCCCATACTTCAGAACCTCTCTTTGTATATAAACCAGCTACGAGACTTAAGTTTGTTTGATACATTAATGCAGCAGAAACCGAGAGAGAGAGAAGAGAGAGAGAGAGAGAGCGCGCAGAAGAGGTGTTAACCATGGTGGTCTCCATTTTACCGAGATTTATTTTCCCACCACCCAATTCTCTTTTCGTCACGGCGATGTCCGTGATTAGCTTAACATCTTTAGCTTATACTGGGTTCTCCGAAGTAAGAGAAAGGCACTTGCAATATTCCAAGTTTTGGAACGTAATTTCTCCAGAATCTGGAACAAGAAGAAAAGGAAAGCAGATCAAGCTTTCTAGCAGAACGGGCATGCTCCTTCTTTATACTCCTGCATTTCTTGCTGGTCTCACCTCTTTTGTGATTTTCCCACATCAGGATCTCCGGCTTCTACTGCTTGATTCTGCTCTAACTCTTCATTTCTTTAAGAGGGTCTTCGAGGTATAATTTTGTTTCTCTCTCTGCTTGAACGATATTGGTTAAATAATTAAATTTACTTTTTGGTTTAGATTTTAGACTCACACAACCGAAAAAGTAAAGATATTTTTGGTTAATTTTGTGTAAAAATTGGAAGAAGCTCACGTGACACTGACCCAGAACAGATTTTTGATGCGTTTGCATCAGATTTTTCTTCCTTATAATCAATATTCTGGACAGATGTTATGGGTGATTTTATTCGAAAAAATAACATAAAGAAACAAACCAAAGAAAGACAAGGCTTTAGGGCCTTTTGTTCTAAGGTGTGCTTTGATTTAAATGTTGTTTGTTTGTGATGTTTTATAGGTACTCTTTGTACACAAATACAGCGGCTCGATGGTTCTTGATTCTGCAATTCCCATCACTCTTAGTTACTTATTGTCCACAGCAACCATGATCTATGCCCAACACCTAACTCAGGGGATGCCAGAGCCACCTGTTGATTTGATGTATCCTGGAGTTTTGCTGTTTCTTATTGGTATCAGTGGCAACTTCTACCACCATTTCCTGCTCTCCAAACTGAGGGGAGAGGGTGACAAAGAATATAGGATTCCCAAGGGTGGTTTATTTGACCTAGTGTTATGCCCACATTATCTTTTCGAAATCATAGATTTCATAGGGATCTCATTCATATCTCAGACATGGTATGCATTCTCTTTCACTCTGGGCACTATTTTCTACCTGATGGGAAGAAGTTATGCTACAAGAAGATGGTACTTATCTAAATTTGAAGATTTCCCTGAGGATGTCAAGGCTCTCATTCCATTTGTGTTCTAGAATGTAAAATAAAACTCAGTTGAAATGCACGATGAGTTTGGACACATGACCTGTCATGTCTACTTCCCATAGCAAAAATCATTGTTTTCTTGCTTTATTTTTTCCATGTTTGAGTGTAAAAGACAATATAGATTTGAGTTCAGATGATAACAAAAGACGGGGCTACAAATATTGACTTGTAGCCGCAACAGTTTCTCACTTTGTATCCGTGTTTATCTCATCTGGTATGGACCTCCGTAAGAAGCCCATGTCAGTTTTGTCACCAGTATTAATTAATGAAGACATATACCAGTTGTCCGCACAACATTTGGATTTTATGAGTTTTGTACCATTACGAGGACAAACTGATTGAGATACAAAAGAATATCACGTAGAGGATTTTACACATTGATGTGACATATTTTTTTTCCTCTCCCGTGCATTTTCTTTCCTCTTCCTTTTTCTCTCTCTCTCCCCCCTTTCCCTCCTCGTCGGTATCATCTACCCCCTCGAGATGGTTCCCGACCACCACAACCAACAGACAGTGGTTGTCTACCATGCAAATCGTGCACAACAAGTTCGCAACACTATCATGAGCTCCATATCCCCTCCAGCAATGGCTACTTAGATCGCTGGAAACTTCTGTCAACTCAGAGGTGGATCCCAACCACCTCGATCAACTAACAGCAATTGTCAATCACGCACACAGTGCGCGAAATGTGCACCAATGCACGACAAGCTCACAGCATTGTTGTGAGCTCCATTGCCGCTTGGACCACCAGCATATTTTGCCCACATTGAGGTAGTCCCCGACCATCATGGCGGGTACGAGGAGAGGGCAGGGGTGGTGGGCACAGGGAGGGGAGAGAAAGAGGAAAAAAAAAGGGGAGACATGACACACTATCATATTAGTGTATAGAATTTCTTTATAAGATTACTTTGTATCTATAGTTTCTTCTTCTAATTGAGTTTTTTTTTTAATAAAATCTTATTAATGTTATGAATAATTAAAGAACACCAAGGTCATTAGTTAATGATATATTAGTCTTTAATTACTAAATGTCTTGTCTTGTCTATGGCCTCTGTCCTCTCTCCGATCTACTACTCTTCGTGAATGCATGCAATCTGTGTTGTTTAATGATTAAACGATATGACCCACAAACATGAATATAAACAGAACCTACAATTATTAGAAAAAAAAAAAATAGAACCTATTGAATAGAGTTCTCTCAAGTTACAACTTACATGTAGGAAAATATATGTTGGTTCAAAAGGGCTTCAAAATAAAAAATAGTGAGAGAAAAGTTTATTTCAAAGCGCGTTACGAATGTCGTTTTCCTTCAGATAATATTCGCCCCTACCATTAACGGTATGCACACGGGTTACAAGCGAATTTACCTTCAAGATACAATGAAGCTCAGAACAAGTCTGTTTGTCTAATTGCGTTATGCACACACGAAATTAGACCCAGAATACCTTCAAATTTTACTATTTAACCAAAAGATTAAAAATCTGTTCTCTGCAAAATGAACAGATTCTAATAACAAGTTTGGAAGAAATGAAATACTTTTGGGAGAGAGAGAATTTTGAAATTGCCTACTTTCCTTCTATATTTTGTATTCCATCATAAAAATTCGTAGGTCATTGGGTTTATTTATAGAAGGCCAAAGGATGTGAATGAAAAGTTACAACTTTTCATTTTTCTAAAATCTGAACCGAACAGATATATTATTTGTGCCTATTACCAAGTGAAACAAACATTGGACTTAGTCCAACGGTTACCTTGATTGCTTGACATCCATCTCACACGGGTTCAAAACCCAACAGGTGTGACTTTTGACATTTTATTTGCCAAGAGTTGTGCCTTTGTGTGGCACCATGCCTCACGCAGGCTGCAAGCAGGCGTAAATCAACAAAAATCCCTCCTTTGAAGGAGGCATGGCTCAAAGCCAGTCTCATGGGTGAACCTTGGAGGCTCAATACCCACTAAGTCAGTTATCTTCTAATGGCATTCCAATAGATCCAAAATGTTATAAGCTTATTTCATAACTTAGAGCACTCTTATTGGATTAGCCAAAGTTAAAGTACATTTTTTATGAATGTAAGATGAATTTAACTTTTAGCTATTTATTCTATTCATATAAGTCTCCACATTAGAATAGTCATTTTTTCATTATATGACAATAAAATAATAAAAGATGAATTTGGCTTTGGCTATTTACATTAAATCTCTACATTGAATTATCTATTTATTCATGAGTAACTAATAATTTCAAAAATATTTTAATTTTTTTAATTATGAAATTATTTTATTTTATCATATTTTACTATTCATAATATTATATATTAATTAGTAATCATATTCTAATTAAATTATGGGTTAAAAAAATTATATTTTTTTAATTGTTATTTAATGCTATAACCACAAATGTCTAATTATACTTACTTAAAATTCTATATAAATGTCTTAATTTACAAACTAATCCAATATTTTCCATCCAATTATTTTTTTTTTTACCAGATTTTTTTTTTCCCTTAAGCTCATCTGCTTTGTATTGGAAGTATAAAGATATATATGAAATTTGTAGAGGTTACAGTGACTAGGGGGAGGCTTCAGGTGATAGACTTGACAACCAATCCAATAAAGCCCTGGCAATGGCATTAACTTTAGCCTATTGCATACCACATAATTTTCTTGCCTTTGAACACACAAAAAGGGAAGAATAATACGAGAGAGAAGCCCTGGCAATGGTACGTGATGGAGGCTTAAGGAGAGAGAAAGAAATAATATAAAAGAGATTTGATGAATGAATAATGTGTTTTAAATTTAGAAATTAATTTATAGATATTACTGTAGCTATATTTGAAATATAATTAATTAAATGTGAGCTATTTTATGACTTAATAGCTAAATTTTTATTAAATTTAACTTTTAATTAATCCAATAAGAAAGCTCTAAACTTTCTACAAATTCTCTATTTCCAAAATTATTCATAACTTCCAAATAAATCTCCAAAATATTATTAATAATAAATATTATATATATTATTTTGAAAATATTTCCAACAATATCCTCTTTTTGTCGATAAATCTTAATCTAAAACTAGAGGATGATAAAGATGCTCTATTCCTACATGTAAGTTGTAAACCAACAGAGAAGATGATCCCAATGAATTTCGAGACATCCTTCGATGGTATATATGAAGGAGACTGTTTATTTGGGACGGGATGCATATTCTTTTTGTACATATAAAGTCTCTTTGAGGGCTACTTTTACGCCACGTATTGCCATAGGACTGGAGAACTCTTTTGGATAAATCCTTCTCTCCCATTTGATTCTCCTTTCAGCATTCTTAACTTCGAATCCACCTTTTTTTAAGTCCATATTCTTGAAATCAACAAGACTAGACAAGATTACCCATTGGAACGCCTTAAAATCAATTATTCAGACAACAATTTTCAATAAATCTTTGCAGTCAAATGATCCCATGTTCAAGTAGGCTGCAGTTCACGTGTACAATAAAATCAGGGCCCCATCTAAGATAACTTGGTACGCCAAATTCTCCCACTTTTCTGGCCATAATTAACATCTATCTCTACAAGCAAACCCCCCAGGCACCAGACCAAGAGGACACGATGACAGAACATAGATTTGCAATGGTAAGTCTAATTTAGGGAATACTGGGCTACTCATCAAAAAATTGGGGAACACTGGGATGCACTAGTTTCTTTGGAAGCCAATTGCCGTTGAAGCTGTTGCTTCTGTAAGCTAACAGAAGCTAGTCTAATACTCGTAAATTAAAAGTATATAGTGTACTTTCAAGTGCTAAACCGTCCACCAAATCCCATTAAGTCGGTTGTCGGAAGCCCCTTGAAGCTGCGGCATTAGTCAACATTTAAGGCAAATGGTAAGTACAACAATAGTGCAACATATGGCCAATTCAATACATAATCCGTTCGGGTCATGTGGGTAAAAAGCCATACCTGTGAAATACAAAATTGCAATTGCAGAAACTATGTTGGCAAGTATATATGGCTTTTGGCCTACACCAGCTGAGGTTGACCTGTAGAGTAAGTACACAGGTAAAAAAACAAACAAGTTATTTCATAAATAAAAAAACGATTATTTCACCAAAATGACATCAACAACATGAAAATATGCCAATATGAAAGCTCGGTACATCTAATGACTCGTGGATGAAGCAATCACAAACTTAAAACAACAAAAAAAAAAAAAAAAACTGTCACAACAAATTGAGAAGACAAAACTGCTTCACATCAGATGCTACAGAAAAAAAAAAAAAAAAAAACTTGGAGCAAACGCCATGTAAAAAAACTGAATTTATCTACAGAAAGTAGTCTTCATGTCTACGATTGACTTCAAGAAACAATAGTCAATGGGGAAAACCAAGAAAAGAAACACCAGGGTTCACTTTTTTTAGCGTTGAAATCTCCTATTGAATCGATCTCTTGCATCCAAAGGTTCAGACACTATTTCCGAGAAGCCCTTGGTTGAATGTTCACACCTAATCCATAAATTCTATGGCGCTTAATGGAGGTATCAAAACATAAACACTTGATAGAAATTTACCTTGACACAAGTTCCTTGACAGATTCAGTTGTGAGTCCAAACCCAAACGGGAACAGTGGATCATAGTGTGAATCCCCGACATTCATTGGCAGTTGATCTACAGTTCTGAACCATGTTCTGGAAAGCTTTCCACTGAATCCATAATCCCCAAAAAGGACATCAGTCACGCCCTGGCCCTCTGTTCCTGGTAACCATGCTGCCACCAGGACATCAACTGAGGATAGATATGGTTGAATCACAATAGGTCTACCAGAAATTATGACAATCACACACTTGACAGCTTCACAGACATTCTTGATGACAGTTGGGCCAGGATCTGCCATAGTGAGAGTCATGCTGTCCCCTGAACTCTCAGCATAAGGGTGCTCACCAACAACAACAATGGCATAGTCAAAGCTGTCAGACTTGACAAAGTTGCTATCAGGATTCTCACGGTAGACAATCTCCGTACTGGGGTCAACTGTTGAAGTGATGGCTCCAAGGATGGTGGTTCCTGCCAATGAAAGGGAAACTGGTATTTAACTTCTAAAAATTATCTGGCATTCTCATCCACATGGAAAATGAGAAAGAATGGTGCTTTACCAAAAACTAATCAAAATAAATTAGAAAAGCCAACTATAGAACAGTAGCTTTACATCCTGACTAGACAAGACATGCTATTGTGAAGCTTACCAAACACCTATCTGCTAAAGAACCTTCAAGCAAAGGGATATGAATCCCACCGAGGTTCATCAGTCCCAAAGTCACTGAGACAAATCCATGCTAATCAAGGAAAATCAAACTCGTATACAGAATATTTCATTAACCTATGAAGCCAAGTTTTAGTTCATCTACATTACTTATCACATGCATCGAATGTTTCTTAATACTGCCTGGATTACATGAAACCATTTAGAAGAGTACCATCATTTTGAAACATTTTCCAGTCTGAGATGCAATTATCCGTACTCACACGCAACACCTTCCCGTCTAATTTCCACTATTGACAAACTCTCGGCAACCAATAAATTGATCCTCTATATTATTGTGGCCCAAGTGAGAGATGTTAAAAATGGGATTTAATGCCTATTTCGTATATATGAAAGAACATACCCCTAGTATAGCTGTTGTCACTAAATCCTTGCCATGTGATTGTCCACCCACCACACTGATAACCCAAATTATCAGCATGACTACCAGCAACTAGGATCTTTGGAGCCTTCTTGGAAAGGGGTAATAGAGGATTTGTTCCATTTTTTCCGTTCTTCAATAGCACTAATGACTTCCTCACAGCTTCTCTTGCCAAGTCTCTATGTGCCTAGTCAAGGAACAGGAAATACATTTGGCTGTAAAGGATTTCACTAGATATTATGAATATTGACAATATGCTAGTCAAGGAACAGGAAATACATTTGGCTGTAAAGGATTTCACTAGATATTATGAATATTGACAATATGGATGAGGAGAGGCCACATAATACAGGAAACTGCATTTTGGCTGTAAAGAATTTCAGAAATTATAAGGAATAAATTTGGTATGTTCTTTTGATAAGAGACAATGCTATTTGCCCATCTAATCTAATCAAACTACAGTGCAAACCTATCTCATCAAGTAAAAGAGCAACTGAAAACTTATAAATCAACGAACTAAGTTAAAATCTGAGAACGGATTGACTGACCTGGCTTCCAAGTTCATTGACTAGGCTGAAATCGGCAAGTGGGTTCTCAAAGAGGCCCATGGTGAACTTGACTAGCAAGATCCTTGCCACAGCATCATCAATGCGATCCATTGGGATAATGCTGTTCTTGACCAGGTTGGTAAGGTCATCAATGAACTCAGTATATTTGAAAGGAACCATGACCTGTTAAATACAGAGAACCAAGCCTTTGAATTTTATAATTACATAGTTTCATCCAGATTTGAATTTTGTATTGAATATAGTAAAGCAGCATATAGTTATTTTATCGATTCTTTCCGAGATTTTTCCCAAAAGACAGCCACTGACCATGTCAATGCCGGCTTGAATCGCAGCTTGGACGGAGTACGAGTAGTTTGAATGTGGTGGTGAGGTAATCCTATCAATACCCTCCCAATCTGATATAACAAAACCCTGAGAGTGAGCGAAGTGTAATTGTTATTAGTATGAAGTACAGGAATCCAGATTGCATAGACAGAAAACAGAAGAACAGACGAAGCAGCAATAGCAGCAGCAGCAGCAAGAAGAACAAGAATAAGTAGAATAACAACAGAAAAGAGATGGAGGACAGCAGAATGAGTTTTAAGCTTCATTTCAAATCTATGGGTGAAGCAAGACCAAATAGACTGTGATATGTAACAATCTACTAAAAATAGAACACAAACTACAATGAAGATTGATGACTGAAAACATATGATATAGTAAAAGTTTCTAAAAATGTGATCAATCATTCATAAAGGACTTTGCAGAAGACCTTGAGCATGAACTGACAGAGATAAATGAAGAAGACTTGCATGTGTAGTACTATTGATTGGTCAAAATTTACCTATCAATTTACATGCTGCACAGTCAATAAAACTTTTCAGAAAAAAGAAAGTCGCCAAAAGGAAAATGTTGACAAGGATAAGGGGGAATATCATAAAAGCTAGAAAGTGAAACGGATGCCCTTGAGAAGAAGCTCCTTATACCACAAGACCTACGACTAGATGAACATGTAAGTGACTTGTTTACAGTCAACAAATCAAAGGTGTTGTAAAGGGCAAGAGAGTATACATGAAAGAAAATCGATATAGGTTCTTTGAAGATGAACCGACTGCCAATTGTCTGATAAAGGATATGAATCTATAGCTAGGGCTAAATTGTGAAAGAGGAGTCGTGGTGGTGGCTTACGCTTAACTCAACTATTTAGGTAAGGATCACTTAGAATAGACAGGAAAGATTTATCTAATGAAAGAGAGCATTTTTTTTTACATATAAGCAGCCAAAGCCAGGTATTTCGCCCCTATGTCTATGCCCATTCTTTGAGTACAAACATCATGCTACTGCTCTTCAGTGTCCATCTGATCTGGTTATTATTGTTTAACAACAGAGAAAAAAGTAATAAGCATGTAAATAAGAGAGGGACATTAACCTTAAACCTAAGAGTGTCTTTCAGGAAGCCAGTAACTAGGTCACGGTTTGCATGCATTTTTTCTCCGTTCCAGCTTGAGTAGGAAACCATGACTGTAGATACACCTTTGATGATGGAATCAGAATAGGCAGGCATGTGAATGCTGAGCAACCCATGCCGGTCAATCACTGCATTGTTCTCATTGATGCCCTTAGTTGTCCCACCATCTCCCACAAAATGCTTCACACAGGCTGCCACCTTTTTCCTGCAAGAAATTTATAAATTATATGGAGGAAATAATTAAAATAAAATTAACATGAATCCGTATAAAATGACCCATGTGCTTTCTTCTTTAGTTTTGAATCCTGGTAAGTATCCACTATCCAGTATGGGATTTTGGCTATGGAGTTACTGCCTCCTTAATTAAGTAACAAGAATAATAAATTATGAGAAAGGCAGACATAAAGTAACTCATTTTATCCAGAAGAATATGAGATGACTAAACAGGCACTTGATCATTTTGACCTCTTTATTACCAGAGATGGAAAAGCGGTTGGTGCAGTTTATGTTGGGTGAGAGAGGACAACGAGTTGCTTTTACTGGACTGTATTTGTTGTAAGCATTTCAAAGTTTTGTTGCTATATTTGCAGTAACAACAAGAAGACAATAGCATTAATAGTCCCTACTATTCGGCTTTCAGAAAGGAGAAAAAATGAGGAAAGTATATTTTTTCTTTATAGAGCTTCCCCTCCCCCCCCCCAAAAAAAAAAATGAAAAAGAAAAAAGAAAACATTATAGTTGTCCTATAGTTCATACTTTCCACCAACAAATGGAACTCCTTTCAGAGAATCAGCAGGAATATCTCCCTGTAATCCAGGTACAATTTCCGTCATTTCTTGCACTATTTTGTGATCCTCACTGTAGCTTTCATAACACCGTCCCCACCTTGGATCTCTACAGACCTATCATACATTAAAATACGAAGCACATATTAGGAATTCATTATACAACTTCAATTATGCAGTAAACTCGCTAAAAATTTATGATTTGATTCAGAAAATGCAGACTATCCTTTTACCGCAATGCATGGAGCAAATACATAAGGAATCCCTGTAGCTCTGACTTCAACAGCAGTTGCAGCACCAATCCTCCGCACCAGCTCAGAATCCCTATCCATTAAGATTTTATCTTAGGAAGTCAACATATCCATTTTACTGTCTCCTCAGTGAGTAAATAGAAATAAACACTAAATCATGCAAAAAGAGTTTTGTGTTAACATGATCCCTCTACGTTAAAAGACTACATGTATATCATCATGATAGATATCTATTCAAAAGAGACGCAATTTTAACAGGTATTTTAACCGGTACATTTAAAAGGCACTCAACCTTAGAGATTTACAATGAAGGCACTACCTCCTTGTATGACCAATGCCATATCAAATTTGTTCTAAACTAGATGCCAAATCATTTTCAAATTCATACTTACCTTGTAGCTCCAAGACCAATGTTATGAGGAAATATTGTAGCATTGAAGACATTATTGTGTCCATGAACAGCATCAATACCATACATCATTGGAATACCCAAACGTGTGGATAGAGACCCCTTTTGATATTCATTAATCATATTAATCCAATCCACTGCACTAGCCTTTGGAAGTGGCGCACTCCCACCCCCACTCAATACACTGCCTGCAAAAAGTTCAAAGAAAGTTGCAGTCAATCACGTTTTATATAAATTCATCTTCATTACTTTTGGTTCCCATAATTTTCCTAAATCTTCTTAATGGTTAACTTTCTTGGCCCCATATTGGCAATGTATCCTCCTATTTTAGTTTATCTTTGAACTCATACTCATCTTTATCTTAATAAGTAAATCACCATAATTATCAATATATAATTACGTACGCTACTTCAGTTTAGGAACATAATAGTATAAAAAATAATGCAATTTTTAACTATTCTTTTTCTTGGCAAGTGCACTTATAACTCAAAAGCTCTATTCATTATCTGTAATTCCCAAACAGTTCCTGTTGTCCATGAGTTTCTTTTTTCGGTTGTAAATCTCACTCGGGTATTACTCATGCATAGGTCTGCACTTGGCTAGGCCCATTATTATGAATAAAACTTTTTGATTACCCATATAAAAAAAACACCACTAACAGTTCATGTAACTACTTATAAAAAAAACAGTTCATGTAACTCAATAGATTTGATATCATAACCAGAGGGGTTCCCACAAGTTCTCCACTTCCAACTTTATGAGAACAGAGATATATATGAAATGATTATCTTCAAAAAGAAAAATAAACAAAAAGAACTGCCAGATTCGGAGAAAAAGTGTAAAATATGGCGTAGGACCATACAAACGAATATTAAAATCGACGCATTACAGATTTAATTACATAATAGGCCATTTAAAACTAGATATTGATTAATGCCATAAACTCAAATGCACATATATTGAAAGACAACATTAGAAGCTTTGCGTTAAATCCTTTTACCGATGAAATAAGACTTCAAAATCCCAGGATTGGCTACAGTCCTATCAATCTGAACCATCTGACCAATCTTCTCCTCCAAAGTCATTCGACTCAACAGGTCCGCTACGCGAACCGACACCGGCTGATTTGGATCTTTGTATTTCATGTACTGTGCATCTGTCAATGAAGCCCACCACCACCACAGGCACGTTATGGCCACTATTTGGACTAGAACCCTAACCATCTTCTTTTTCCTTTCAGCTGATATACCACAGTGGAAAAAATTATCTTTCTGTTTGATTACTACGAAAAATGATAGAAATAAAGGACTTTAAGCTTATCTATCACAGGTTCCTTTTTCTGGGTCCTATCCACATATCCAGGAAAAGGCAAATACAGCTCAAAAGCACAACATTCAGATTCAGCATTGCCTCTTATTTTCTTTACCTTTTCTTAAGGTTCTTTCACCAACCAAACAGACACTGCAGAAAACAGTTTAGAAGCAACAAAGTGTGCGTGCGTGTGTATGTGAGAGGTGAGAGAGAGATAGAAAGAGAGCTTAGAGACTTACAGTTACAGAGAAAGCAGAATAAAGAAAGAGGCTTTGGCCGAATGTGAGTGGGAGTGTGATTGAGCGATCGGGAAACTGCGCAGGTAAAGAACGAAAAAGGAGTGGGACCTGATTTCGACACTATTGGGTATTGACGGTACACCGACGCTACTGAGAATCAAACCATTTTCAGCAACCAAGATGGGTTGATTAACTTGATTCTGCCCCCATCTCTCCTTTAGATTGGATACTTTACTGATGGTGAGACACTTTTGAACGATCAGTGCACAGTTTTATGCTCTAAAGTCTAAACCAGACATAGAAGTTTGGAAAATGTTACTTCTAACTATTTGGCAATTTGCAGCTCGTTTAGATTTTACTAGTAATTTTATAATATTAAAATTTATTTTTAATGGAATGAAATAATTATATTGATTGATTGAAAATAAATTATAAAATAATTTTAAAAAATTATAAGTTCATCAATATCTCATAAGTTTTCACCTCGTTTCGTAGAGATAAACAAATGCCAATTACAGTGCCCAATCCCGTGGTGGAACAGTCAAAATTCACAGGTTGTCACTTGCCAAAAATATCCAGTACTTTAACTTATGGGTTCGTTTTCACAACTTCCATGCTCTGCGGATAGATCTCATTCACGTGGGAGTGGGACAAAATATGTTTTTAACGGTAGTTCAACTGGCCCGGCCTTAAGTTTGCTCATCAATGATCATTAGTTAAAATCCTCTTAGAGTTACTGAGGTTTACCTAATCGTTAACTTCAAGACCTTATGAGATTAGTCGAAGTGTGCACAAACTGAACCGAATATCCACGGTTATAAATATATATATATATATATATATGTGGTTTACTTTCAACTCTCAGTGTCCCGTTTACCATAGAGCTTGGTAAGCATTGATTGTAATGAACCATTAAACCATACCAGAAAGTTACGAGAACTCTAAGAGACAAGTTATTGCATGAATGGTGGAGGCAATCAAAAAATATATTAAAGGGATTGAACCATACCATTTGGAAAGTAATTCATTGATGTCAAAGACACAGAATCTCTTTAGAGCAACTTGGCTATTACCCAAATAGGATTGGAAGTACAAAGAGAAGACTAACCATTGAGCATTTCCACATTGGCACAAACAAAAAACTGCAGAAATCGGAAGTCCTGCATGGTCAAGTCAATACACATTTAAATCATAATGATGATCTATTAAATCTCTTAAAAATTGCTAATAACAAACAACATAACTTGATTGGATTCCATATGTGCATAAGAAACCGGCAGTACAGTAGACAAGCAGATTGACTAATATAACCACTGGTTCAAAATGTACATCCAAGGCAGTTGCCAAAGCTATCAAGAGAAACGAATTAGAGACGATGAGTTCTCTAACTTGCTTTCCATGAAATTTCTCGACGCCATTCACTCTTTCTGTTGGTGGAAAAAGCATTCTTCAATAATGGGTGTTTTCTTGTGCAGCCACTATAAATCCCATTGTCAAGTGGGTGCTGTTTTTTGCGCTCTCTCTCTCCGTGAAATCGTGAAAAAAGAAACAGAGCATCCAAAAGCAGAGGAAAAACTCCATTATATGAAATCAGAAATCAAAAGTGGAAAATTTTATTTACCCGAATCTGAAATCGCCTTGAGAGTTGGGGTTTAAGCATCCCTGAGAATGCAGTAAAAATGAAGCAAAAAGCATTCGTTCTGATAAAGAAGCTATTGCAGCTAAAAAATATTTAAATTCCAATCATGTCAAAACGTGGGTTCCAGGAAGAGTTCTGAATTTTCATTCCGGACAATTGTGTCCTTCACATCTTCATTCTTTTGTTTTTTGCCTTGGGGATACGTTTGAGACTTCAAGAATGGAGACAAAAAGCATCAAAATGGAACAGGGTCGGTGTAGAATGTAGATGAGCCGAGCTTAAAATACTAATAATATGTCAACTGTTGCCAAGGTTGTCTGGAGAGCACCAAACCTACCAGTCAATTGCAATACAGAATACTGGATTTAAGGGAAAGAATCATTACATCAGTTGTTGCTTCTAAAGCCATAGCTAAGAGAATTTAGAATTGAATGGACTTCTTAGTTTTTTTTTTTTTTTTTTGGAAAGAGGACGGGACCCCAATTTTATTAAGAAAACCCTCACTTGTGGCGGAGAAAAACCGTGGTTACGATCCAGAGGTCTGGGGGTTACACATAAGCAAAAAGGACCAAAACCCAGACCTCGCAAAAACCTAGACCTCAATATAAAAACCAATATTAAGGAAAGTACATTAGACTCAAGATAACCGAATGGACTTCTTAGTTAGAATATCTAAAAGAGCTGTGCATTCATGATAACATTTGATGCGCGTATAAGAAAAAAGGGTCATTGACTGCAACAACTCAAATATTTATAAACGAATGAAAGATTTAATAAAATATTCTATAAATTAAAGCAAATTGTTCTCGGAACTAGCTTAGGAAAAAAAAAAAAAAAACTTGTTCTTGGAACTTTTTCTAGGGAATGGATCTTCAGCTGCTTTGCCTCGAAGGCTTAGTTGTTAGCCCAAAACCAAATGGGAAAAGAGGGTCATAATGTTGATCCCCAACATTCATGGGTAGCTGATCTACTCGTTTAAACCATGTTCGAGCCAGCTTGCCAGAAAATCCATAGTCACCAAAAAGAGCATCAGCCACACCTTGACCTTCACTACCTGGGAGCCATGCAGCCACCAGAGCGTCCATTGATGCAAGATATGGTTCGATAACAAGAGGCCGTCCGGAGACAACAACGACAACACACTTGACAGCCCCGCATACATTGTTGATTGTGCTAGGCCCGGGCTCAGGGAGAGTGAGGTTCAGGTTATCACCTTTGGTCTCAGCGTAGGGTTGCTCGCCTACTACCACGATGGCGTAGGAGAAGTCATTGGACTTGACAAAGGCAGGGTCAGGGTTCTCATTGAAGACCACCTGGGTGCTTTGGTTCACAGTGGCTTTGATGGCATTAAGGATGGTGGTTCCTGTCATAAATGAATCATTCTATCAATGCGACAGGCTACTGAAATGGAAAGAAAGCAATACCAAAGTATGGATTAAGACCCTCTAGAGCTCTAGTAAAACTACAATAGCGACTTGAAGTACATGATCCAAATTTTTGTCACACATCTAAAACCACAATGAGACAAGTTTCATATGATAAACGTGGTTTGCAGACAACCTGGAGAGAAAAATGAGGGAAAATAGATTTCGTTAAAGAGAGAAGTTAAATGTATGCTGGTAGGGAATATGTACCGGCAGTGAGGTTATTCCCGCCAATTCCTTGCCATTCGATTGTCCATCCACCGCATTGATAACCCAAGTTGTCTGCATGGCTTCCAGCAACAAGAATCTTTGGCACTTTCTTAGGGAGAGGCAGCAGAGGCCCGGCTGCTGCAGATTTTCCATTTTGCAATAGCACAAGTGATTTCCTCACAGCTTCCCTCGCGAGTTCCCTATGCTCCTAATGAAAGGAGGAAATCCGATCAAGTGGTGCTTTGACATTACAAAAACAAATAACCAAAGATCAGTTTAGGATATGATCTAGCTAACCTTGCTTCCAACTTCGTTGGCCAGACTGTTATCAGCAAGCGGGGTCTCAAAGAGCCCCATGGAGAACTTAACCCTCAAAATCCTCTTCACAGCATCATCTATGCGGCTCATGGGAATGACATTCTTCTTAACCAGATTGGACAATTCATTGATAAATTCTGGGTAGTTATAAGGAACCATGACCTGCATGATTTTGAAAGTCAGGCATCTGTCTGCTTCTTAAACATGCAAATTTATCATTGATGTAACGGCCTCACTTATGGCGAAGGAAAATCTTTTTTTTTTTCATTTACACAATGGTGTATATATGTCTGTCACTATATCCATGATTTCGGATTTCTATATCTCTATCTATATCAAATTTTACTTTTCTAGATTACCTACTGCTATTTATGGTAGCAAAAGTAGATATAAGAAGACGACATCAAATGGTTACTGAATGATTCTGATATCATTCTTGCCTCAATTTGATAGCATGCGAAGAAGGTAAAAGCATGCTTCCCAACCAGTAACAAATAAAGGAAAGGAGTTCTAACTTCTCACAAGTTTGGACCTAATTATGGAGACTCAGGATCATGCATGGCTAAAGAATTAGAAGTTCTATACACACTACAGAGAGATTTGCAAGAGTATAGTAGTACGTGCAGCAGAAAGCTTAGCAAGAAATCTTGGGACCATGAATGAAATAAATCTTTTACTAATATTTGTTACTGACCATGTCAACACCAGCTAGAATTGATGCTTGAACAGAGTATGTGTAGTTTGCATGTGGTGGATATGTAATCCTGTCAATTCCCTCCCAATCTGAGATGACGAAACCCTGAAAGGATCAACAGATAATGAAACATTACTTCTCTGGGATTTCCATTATTCTCATTAAAACAAAGATTCCATGAATTTTTTAAAACTCTGAATATAGAATTAGAAAGTACCCTGAAGTGGAGTCTGTTCTTGAGAAACCCTGTCAGCATCTTTTGGTTCGCATGCAGTGGAAAAGCTGTCAAGAGGTAGGTTCAAGGAATAGCTTATATATGGAAGAAAGTGAATGAAAGATCATGGAACCATTTGTTCAGTTTCTACTTTCTATAGAAACTAAAAGATGATTATGCCATGAAAACCCAACAAGCATGTGGAAAATACAATTACCACCAAATAACCAGAACGTCCAAAAGATAAAAAACACAAAAAGATCACCAGCAAAGGAGGAAGAAACGTCAGAACGTGCAGCAAGATTCGAGGTTTAACTCTGCACAGGGGTTTGAAGGTGGTGGGATATAAATAGGGAAGGAAAGAAGAAGTTATTGCGTGAAATAGGGTGTTGAAAAACATAAGACCAATCTGTTAAAAGAGACGTATCATGCTAGGGTACGTACTAGGGCAGGGCGTATATCTTTTTCGAGTTGTTCTCCTAGAATATAGCGGGAAGTTGATGCCTTTGACTGTTAAACGTGTAACGCAACCGTCTCGAGAGACGTGCTGTTTGATTTTCAATGAACATAATATTCTTTTTCTCTTAAAAAAAAAAAAACATATTCCTTTTCCTTTTACCCCTTGCTGAAACGTTTTGATTATCAATTTAAAATAATTGATATATAAATAAATTATATATATATAAAAAAATAATATTTTAAAATAATTTTAATTAAATATTAAAAATATACATATTTAAAAAACTTGATAATATTTTTAAATTGTAATTAATTCTCAATCACATTGCTAAAAAATTCGATGTAAGAAAAACTGTTAAAAAAATCAAATATCTTCATAAAAAAACACAATGCATATATCCTGCAATGGACCCCTTCTGGCAATCCGTTGTTTCTAATTACCTTGAAAAGATCATCAGGTCTAATTACCTCTCTCGCGCATTTACTTTGCTTCAATTCATGTGTTAACATTTTTTGAGTATTTATTTTTTTTCTAATTGGTTTTAAGGGTTTTATTAACTTGCTTGTACGAGAAATGATGCATATATATATATATATATATATATATGTATGTGATGAAAAGGGTTGAGGCTTTTACAAATTTGCCCTTTTATTTTTTGAATATTTTCTAAATTTTCCTTTAATCCAATTTCGAACTAGAATATGTGTTCCAACCGAAACAGAACAACCCATCACACCTTGCTGATTACTATTTTGGCATGAAAAGTTTCGGTCATTCCGGCCGTAATAGAATGATTTTTAAAACCTTGAGAGATACATTCATTTATCATATTTTTATATCTATGAGATATTCAGTACTTCACTGATTATAATATTTTTACAATTTTTTTTAGTAATGGATAAAATAGGAAAAATAAAAAATTACTATTTTCTAGGAAACTTGTTGTAAAATAATTATATCCACTAAATTATTCCAAATCATTTGCATTTAGAAATAAATGTTATTAATATTAGAGCAAGTCAGATATTTTTTTTAATGAGTATAGAGCAAGACAGATATATATCATTTGTGCAAAAAAAAAAAAAAAGGCAGATATATGTCATACTATTATTTGGTGAGACACATAATAAATTAAATATATCTCCTTCCGCTTCAAATATCTCTTATCTGTCTTTTATTTTATCTTATCGTATTTCTGTTTGATCTTATCTCTTTCTACTTCAAATCTCTCTTACAACTCTACAAAAGTAAATATATCTCCCATAATAAATAAATAAATAGATTTTGTAATTCATCTAGATGCATGCATGCATGCATGATTTGTTGACTCCTTCCAACTTTTTTGCATAAAATCATTGAGAATTAATCAAATAAGGATTTGCGAAATATGGGTTTGGAACGTGGCAAAGATATAGAATTTAGCTAGGAGTCACTGATCCATGCATACAGCTGTATAATACTTAGCCAAAAGCCTTTTTTTTTTTTTTTTTTCCGTTCGAAAAGGTCTATAAAAATTAAAACACAAAGAACTCGTAATTAGATTCCAAATAAGTCAACTGAGATCTAATTCTTTGTTCAATTTGAAGAGTCCAATGTAAAGAAAGATAGGCATAGTTGTAATTAGGGGTGGCAATATGTGACACGACCTGTTAACCCAATACGAACACGACACGATAAAAGCGGGTTAGGATTTAGCTATAACGGGTTCGGGTCAAAACGGGTTGACCCGTTATGACACGATTACTTAACGGGTCACTAACGAGTCAACCCGTTATGACTCATTAAGAAAATTAAATTTACATTTATACCCTTAGACCTAAAGGGCAATGAGGATGTTCCACTTTCTTCTTTAAATTCTAAATTTGTTTAGATCTATATTTTAAATTTTTTATTATATTTGAGATTGTAATATTAATATATTAACATTATATGTTTTGTTTATTATATTTGATAATGAATATTATTATAAATTGTGTGGATCATATTTGTTTGGATTGTAATTTTAGACTTGTAGTTAGCTTTTTATTTTTTATAAATATTATTTATATTTAAATATTTATATAAAATCAATTAAGTCAAACGGGTCGTGTTGTGTCGTGTCGTATCGTATCTGTTCAACCCATTAACGTAAACGGGTTGAAACGGAACGGGTCGTGTCGTGTCATATCGTGTCAATTTATTTATTATTCATTAATGGGTCATAACGGGTCGTGTCGTGTCAACCCGTTATCTTACTGTGTTGTATTCGGGTTTGAAATTTTGACACGAGATCCTTAACGGGTCATGTTCTTGTTGACCTGTTAAATGTAATATACATGCCTTGACACGACACGAACACGACCCGTTAACACGATTTGACACCCCTAGTTGTAATGGGTTTTTTCTCTGTCTTTTCGGGTCTGAAAAGGATAACTAAGGAAACAAAAAACGAAGGCCCAACCCAGAACAAATAGACTCTTTAGCCCGATCTACGAGTAGACTCCCCTGGACGCAACATCCATGAGGAAGTATACTGCAGGGGGATGAGACTCGCCGACCTGGAGATCCCTCGATCAGTGTCCAGCCCTTGAGTGTTCGTCTGCGTAATGGGCAGAAAATAAAGGAGACTCTCGATCCTCTGACATAAAAGACATTAACGGACCACTAAGGACGCCAGCGGGCTGAGGCAAATCGGGAAACCATGATGCATTAATGACACAACTACCCGAGCTACATACCACATAAATGACGTCATCACATAGCCACGCCGCATTAAAAGATTCTGACAAAATGAGCAGTACGAAGAGCATGAACTCCATGGGGGCAAAGACGATCTATCGTCCCCCAGACTCCTGGTATAAATAGCAACTCTCAAGTACAAGAAACACTTTCTGATCTCTAGACTCTCTCACTTTATTACAAACTTTCAGGAGACGATACTAATTTTAGCATTGGAGACTCCCCAGCCCCAAGACCGTCCACTCCTAATGCTTTCTTCTTTGTTTTCGCAGGGCTACTTCGAAAAATCTGTGTTGTTGGAACCTGGCTCAAAGGCGTACGAAATACGACGTTAACAATGGCGCCGTTTGTCAGATCTTTGTCGATCTTGCGTATACTTTGTATGCCTGCGACAACCCTTCGGACACCTCTAAAGAGACACAGAAGAAGTCATGGAGGCAAGGCTGAAAACTATGGCGGAATGGGTAACGAAACTGACTGACAAGGTGCAAATACTTCTCAAAGAGAATGATGAGCTTGGAAAGCCTCAACGAGGGCTGGACAGGAGGTGGGACCCAGCGATAACGAGCACATGGGGTCTCAGAACACGGGACCTGGGCAAATAGGGAGGAGGAGAGGAAGAACATGTAGGACAAGTTCATAATCTCAAATGAAAGTATGAAGAGATTGCAAGGAGGGTGGGCCAACTGCTCATGAGCACTGGTCTACCCTACACAGAAAAAGGTGATGGTCATGCCCTTACCATCAAAGTTCAGGGTCCCAACCGTAGAGATGTACGATGGAGGAGGGACCCCCTTGAGCACCTAAAAACCTTCAGGGCTCACATGACGTTGCATGGTTTCCTAGGCGAGATGGCAAGCAGGGCGTTCCCGCTGACCCTGAAAGGGACATCACGAGTATGGTTCAGGTCTCTAGCGCTCAGATCCGTATATAGTTTTGGCGAGTTGGCCAGACTTTTTCTGACCCAGTTCATGTCAAGTAGGAGAAGTCGGGGCCCAGAAGTGTACCTCCTCACCATCAAGCAGTGATAATAGGAGAACCTAAAGTCCAACATGTCCCGATTCAACAAGGAGCGCATGACCACTGACGACCAGGAAAAAAAAAAAAGCCCTGGCGGGGCTTTTGGGAGGGGTTTGGTCACGATCCCAATTCATGACCGAGTTGGCGTGAAGCACCCCCGTGACGCTATGGGAGTTCATGAATCAGGCTGACAACTTCATCAACGCTGAGGACACTCTTTGGGTCCTGAAGGAGTCAAGAAAGAAAGAGCTGGAGCAAGCAGAGAGGAAGGAGAAGGTCCGGGCTAGGGCTAAGGTCCACGAGAAGACGAAGAAGAGTTTCCAAGACAAAAGGAGGGAGGAAGCTCCGACGAGGGGATCGGGAACTTGATTGACCGACGTGCATTTACCATCCACAAGGCCGGCACCTTGGCCACTCGCGAAGATGATGATCGAGATATTTCCCATCATTACTGTACATACCACAAGTCTACCTCACACAACACCAATAACTGCTTCTCCCAACAAGGGAGAAAGGAGCATGCAGAGCAGATGAGGCAACGTTATCCCCTGTCGGGAGACTGGAGCATTAAAGAAGGGGGAGGTCGAGGGAAAAGAGTGTAGACTAAGTCGACTGGCACAGAAGGGAAGAAAGCCCTCGACGACGACCACCAGCATGAGGGTTGCAGCAAGATTGCCCTTGCTTGCCATTGTGGGGAGGACCTCCACTCAGGGAAATACAGACCAAAGCAAGAGGATTCGCAGGCAGAGGCACTTCCTCCTCAAGCAAAAAGGCACATGCCAGAGAGGCTTAGTACCACGAGGGGTACTCGGTGGAGTACCACCCTGCCAAGCATCATAGGGGCGAGTCGTCCCCAGTCATTTCCTTTGTAGAGGCTGACGAGGAGGGGGTCTTGTACCCACATGACGATGCGCTGGTGGTGACTATTGGAGTAAACAATATTGGAGTAATGTTGTTTTTACATTTTAGATATGGTTTAGTCTATTTAAAAATAGTTATGTTTACTTTAAAATATTTTGGGATAATTATATTATCTAGTATTACACTTTATAGTTTGTTTTCAATAAGAAATAGATCAAACTTTTAAATGTTTTAGTCATAGTTATTAAATCAACATTGACGATTATAGAAAGTGATGATTTATAATTATACGTTTTGAGGAATTTAATAAGTTATTTTAGAAGCGTAGGATTGAATATCGAAATATGAGATTAATTGGAAATTTACGAGAATTATGTGATTATTTTATAGGTAACGATTAATTATTGTTCGACATTTTTTAGGAAAATTCTGAAAAAACTAAGAAATCCAGGTAAGCGGGGTTCATTTGCTAAACTTTGCATTAAAATAAAATGAACTGAGATTATTTTTGAAAAATATACATATTTGATTTTGAAAAGAAATTGGAACTACCTTAGTTATTTGTTCTGCATTACTCATGAGATTCTGTTTAAGAAGAAATTATTTTCTGTCATGACTGGTGTAGACATGAACTTATTTTTGACATTCTGTTTCTGAACTTTGAAAAGAGAGCGAATATGAAATTTTGTGCATAAATTATGTTGTGATATGATTTTGTTCTGTTCTGAAGATTTTCTGTACTCTGATATGATCTGATGTGATTTCTGAAAACCTCTTGCATAACATTCTGTTTCTGTTCCGTTCTGACCTTACCACCAGTGTAAAACTGTGGCCTCTGTTTGGGTTGGTACTAACTTTTTTATTTTTGGTGCACCCACTTTGGAAACAAAGTGGTTTTCTGTGTGGTCTTTCCTAGTACACACTCGGGGCTTCAAGAATGAATAAGGGAAAGATTCACATTCTGTTTATACTCGGTTAGCTACCGAGGTTTGCACAACCCTACTACGGGGGGTTAAACATGGTATTTGTTCTGATATGATAAAATAAGATGTGATGTTTCAGTTTATGCTATGCCAAAGGGATCTTGATTATGAATATTTTTGAACTTTCGCTCTGATATTTTTGATGACATGTTCTGACGCTGCATTTTGAAAATATTATTCTGGTTCTGCATTCTAAAAGAAAATATTTTTGTTCTGCATTTTGAACTCTGTAAATACTCATGTTTACATACTAGTATATGTCCTCTGTTTACTGAGTTGCTAACAACTCACCCCTTATCTCCATATATTTTTTAGATAATTTTGATGGTTCAGCTGGCGAACAATAGTATGAAGTTTTAGCAAGGTGTGATGATCAAAGTGGAATAAGTGCCTGAGGGTACAAATGCTTATTTGAGAGTCGTAGTTGTAAAATGATTTTATTTTCCGGGTATTTTGATTTGATGAATTAAGAATAATTTCAAATTTTGGAGAATTTTTAATTTATGTTATTGAGATTTTCTTTATTGTCCCCATGGAGGAACTTAGATATTTGGATTGAATAAATGGATTAATATTTTATGAGATTTTTTAGATTTTATAGTTATATTATTTAAGTTAATTTTAAGCATTAAGAGTTAACTCTCCAAAATGCTACAAAGTCAATACACATTTAAATCATAATGATTATCTATTAAATCTCTTAAAAATTGCTGATAACAAACAACATAACTTGATTGGATTCCATATGCGCATAAGAAACCGGCAGTACAGTAGACAAGCAGATTGACTAATATAACCACTGGTTCAAAATGTACATCCAAGGCAGTTGCCAAAGCTGTCAAGAGAAACGAATTAGAGACGATGAGTTCTCTAACTTGCTTTCCATGAAATTTCTCGACGCCATTCTCTCTCTCTGTTGGTGGAAAAAGCATTCTTCAATAATGGGTGTTTTCTTGTGCAGACACTATAAATCCCATTGTCGGGTGCACTACAAGAAAACTGATCTATTGCGGCGATTTTTCGCGCTCTCTCTCTCTCCGTGAAATCGTGAAGAAAGAAACAGAGCATCCAAAAGCGGAGGAAAAACTCCATTATATGAAATCAGAAATCAAAAGTGGAAAATTTTATTTACCCGAATCTGAAATCGCCTTGGGAGTTGGAGTTTAAGCATCCCTGAGAATGCAGTACAAATGAAGCAAAAATTTGGGAGTTGGAGTTTAAGCATCCCTGAGAATGCAGTACAAATGAAGCAAAAAGCATTCGTTCTGATAAAGAGGCTATTGCAGCAAAAAAATATTTAAATTCCAATCATGTCAAAACGTGGGTTCCAGGAAGAGTTCTGAATTTTCATTCCGGACAATTGTGTCCTTCACATCTTCATTCTTTTGTTTTTTGCCTTGGGGATACGTTTGAGACTTCAAGAATGGAGACAAAAAGCATCAAAATGGAACAGGGTCGGTGTAGAATGTAGATGAGCCGAGCTTGAAATACTAATAATATGTCAACTGTTGCCAAGGTTGTCTGGAGAGCACCAAACCTACCAGTCAATTGCAATACAGAATACTGGATTTAAGGGAAAGAATCATTACATCAGTTGTTGGTTCTAAAGCCATAGCTCAGAGAATTTAGAATTGAATGGACTTCTTAGTTAGAATATCTAAAAGAGCTGTGCATTCATGATAACATTTGATGCGCGGATGAGAGAAAAAAGGGTCATTGACTGCAACAACTCAAATATTTATAAACGAATGATAGATTTAATAAAATATTCTATAAATTAAAGCAAATTGTTCTTGGAACTAGCTTAGGAAAAAAAAAAAATTGTTCTTGGAACTTTTTCTAGGGAATGGATCTTCAGCTGCTTTGCCTCGAAGGCTTAGTTGTTAGCCCAAAACCAAATGGGAAAAGAGGGTCATAGTGTTGATCCCCAACATTCATGGGTAGCTGATCTACTCGTTTAAACCACGTTCGAGCCAGCTTGCCAGAAAATCCATAGTCACCAAAAAGAGCATCAGCCACACCTTGACCTTCACTACCTGGGAGCCATGCAGCCACCAGAGCGTCCATTGATGCAAGATATGGTTCGATGACAAGAGGCCGTCCGGAGACAACAACGACAACACACTTGACAGCCCCGCATACATTGTTGATTGTGCTAGGCCCGGGCTCAGGGAGAGTGAGGTTCAGGTTATCACCTTTGGTCTCAGCGTAGGGTTGCTCGCCTACTACCACGATGGCGTAGGAGAAGTCATTGGACTCGACAAAGGCAGGGTCAGGGTTCTCATTGAAGACAACCTGGGTGCTTTGGTCCACTGTGGCTTTGATGGCATTAAGGATGGTGGTTCCTGTCATAAATGAATCATTCTATCAATGCGAGAGGCTACTGAAATGCAAAGAAAGCAATACCAAAGTATGGATTAAGACCCTCTAGAGCTTTTAAATAACTTCGAGATGGAATTAGTAAAACTACAATAGCGACTTGAAGTAAATGATCCAAATTTTTGTCACACATCTAAAACTACAATGAGACAAGTTTCATATGATAAACGTGGTTTGCAGACAACCTGGAGAGAAAAATGAGGGAAAATAGATTTCGTTAAAGAGAGAAGTTAAATGTATGCTGGTAGGGAATATGTACCGGCAGTGAGGTTATTCCCGCCAATTCCTTGCCATTCGATTGTCCATCCACCGCATTGATAACCCAAGTTGTCTGCATGGCTTCCAGCAACAAGAATCTTTGGCACTTTCTTAGGGAGAGGCAGCAGAGGCCCGGCTGCTGCAGATTTTCCATTTTGCAATAGCACAAGTGATTTCCTCACAGCTTCCCTCGCGAGTTCCCTATGCTCCTAATGAAAGGAGGAAATCCGATCAAGTGGTGCTTTGACATTACAAAAGCAAATAACCAAAGATCAGTTTAGGATATGATCTAGCTAACCTTGCTTCCAACTTCGTTGGCCAGACTGTTATCAGCAAGCGGGGTCTCAAAGAGCCCCATGGAGAACTTAACCCTCAAAATCCTCTTCACAGCATCATCTATGCGGCTCATGGGAATGACATTCTTCTTAACCAGATTGGACAATTCATTGATAAATTCTGGGTAGTTGTAAGGAACCATGACCTGCATGATTTTGAAAGTCAGGCATCTGTCTGCTTCTTAAACATGCAAATTTATCATTGATGTAACGGCCTCACTTATGGCGAAGGAAAATCTTTTTTTTTTTCATTTACACAATGGTGTATATATGTCTGTCACTATATCCATGATTTCGGATTTCTATATCTCTATCTATATCAAATTTTACTTTTCTAGATTACCTACTGCTATTTATGGTAGCAAAAGTAGATATAAGAAGACGACATCAAATGGTTACTGAATGATTCTGATATCATTCTTGCCTCAATTTGATAGCATGCGAAGAAGGTAAAAGCATGCTTCCCAACCAGTAACAAATAAAGGAAAGGAGTTCTAACTTCTCACAAGTTTGGACCTAATTATGGAGACTCAGGATCATGCATGGCTAAAGAATTAGAAGTTCTATACACACTACAGAGAGATTTGCAAGAGTATAGTAGTACGTGCAGCAGAAAGCTTAGCAAGAAATCTTGGGACCATGAATGAAATAAATCTTTTACTAATATTTGTTACTGACCATGTCAACACCAGCTAGAATTGATGCTTGAACAGAGTATGTGTAGTTTGCATGTGGTGGATATGTAATCCTGTCAATTCCCTCCCAATCTGAGATGACGAAACCCTGAAAGGATCAACAGATAATGAAACATTACTTCTCTGGGATTTCCATTATTCTCATTAAAACAAAGATTCCATGAATTTTTTAAAACTCTGAATATAGAATTAGAAAGTACCCTGAAGTGGAGTCTGTTCTTGAGAAACCCTGTCAGCATCTTTTGGTTCGCATGCATCTTCATTCCATTCAAACTCGAGTAAGATGCCATAACAGTAGCGACACCCTTAATAATTGAATCATAGTAAGCAGGCATGTGGATGCTGTACAATTCGTGCTGACTAACTATGGTGTTGTTTTCGTTAATTCCTTTAACTGTGCCTCCATCACCAACATAGTGCTTTGCACAAGCTGCCACCTTATCCCTGAATGCAATCTTAAATATAAACACGTTGCACAAATTGTTCGAAACAAATTAAGATCAAAATAATGAAAAAAGAAGTAAATTCTTACTTCCCACCAACGTACGGAACTCCCTTTCTAGAATTTGCAGGGATATCTCCTTGCAAACCTGGGATGATCTCTGTCATCATCTTTACAATCTTGTGGTCCTCACTATAGCTCTCATAACACCGACCCCACCTTGGATCCCTGCAAACCTGCATTATTCAACAGAAAATAGGATCACCATCACAGAAAACAGTGGAAAAATAAGAACTTTAGGTGCTTCGGATTTTCTTCAATAGTTGCATTGCATCCTGGTGAAAAACTTGTAATTACCGCGATACATGGAGCAAAAGCATATGGAATCCCAGTGGCTCGAACTTCAAGCGCAGTTGCAGCACCGATCCTCCTTAGAAGATCAGGATCCCTGCAGGTATGATCACAGAAAACGTAGATTCAACTTGAGGTGCAACAGAATGATGAACTGATTGTTCAAGTTTCTCACATTCCACAGAAAAACAAAAGGATGATCATGCATGTAGAATTTTTCATGGTATGTATGCAAGCATATGCACTTGCCTGGTCACTCCAAGACCCACATTATGGGGGAAAATGGTTGCATTATATACATTGTTGTGTCCATGAACTGCATCAATTCCATAAATCATAGGGATTCCAAGACGGGTAGCAAGAGCCCCTTTCTGAATTTCATTCACCATATCTACCCATTGCTCTGGAGAAGCCTTTGGAGCAGGCACACTCCCTCCACCACTTAATACACTACCTGTACATTTTTCACTTTATTGTGAGTTGAAAGAACATTTAGAGCAATTGTGGCAAATTCATATGCAACAGTAGAAGTTGAACACATTATAATCTATATACGCATACCAATTAAGTAATCCTTCATGACCTGGGCTGTGGCATTAGCCCTTTCAATTTGAACCATCTGACCAATTTTTTCTTCCAGAGTCATTCTAGCCAAGAGATTTTTTATCCTAGCTCCAACCCGTCGCCTTGGGTCCTTGTATCCCACATATCCTTGAGCTTCTGCCATTGATGAGCAGAAACATATTGCCAAAAACAAAAATCCCAAGAAGGGGATTGGAATTCTCGCCATCTTGGTCCTACTAAAATCCTGTAAAAAATTGAAAAAAAGCAAAGGTGATGTGAAAGATAAACAACGAGAACCATTAACATTGTATCAAAATATGCAGTGGAAAAGCTGTCAAGAGGTAGGTTCAAGGAATAGCTTATATATGGAAGAAAGTGAATGAAAGATCATGGAACCATTTGTTCAGTTTCTACTTTCTATAGAAACTAAAAGATGATTATGCCATGAAAACCCAACAAGCATGTGGAAAATACAATTACCACCAAATAACCAGAACGTCCAAAAGATAAAAAACACAAAAAGATCACCAGCAAAGGAGGAAGAAACGTCAGAACGTGCAGCAAGATTCGAGGTTTAACTCTGCACAGGGGTTTGAAGGTGGTGGGATATAAATAGGGAAGGAAAGAAGAAGTGTTGCGTGGAATAGGGTGTTGAAAAACATAAGACCAATCTGTTAAAAGAGACGTATCATGCTAGGGTACGTACTAGGGCAGGGCGTATATCTTTTTCGAGTTGTTCTCCTAGAATATAGCGGGAAGTTGATGCCTTTGACTGTTAAACGTGTAACGCAACCGTCTCCAGTAGGTGATTGACAATGCCTAGGTCTTAATCTCGAGAGACGTGCTGTTTGATTTTCACTGAACATAATAATATATGTGTGTGTGTGTGATGAAAAGGGTTGAGGCTTTTACAAGTTTGCCCTTTTCTTTTTAGAATATTTTCTAAATTTTCATTTAAGTCCAATTTTGGACTGAAATATGTGTTCCAGCCGAAACACTGAAATATGACTGAAACGGTCGGAATTTGAGCCGAAACGCAATAATCCATCACACCTTGCCACTTACTGTTTCAGCATGAAAAGTTTCAGTCATTCCGGCCGAAACGGAAAGGTTTTTATAACCTTGAGAGATACATCCATTTATCAAATTTTTATATCTATGAGATAATCAGTACTTCACTAATTATAATATTTTTACAATTTTTTTTGTAATGGATAAAATAGGAAAAATAAAAAATTATTATTTTCTAGGAAACTTGTTGTAAAACAATTATATCCACTAAATTATTCCAAATCATTTGCATTTACAAATAAATGTTATTAATATTAGAGCAAGACAGATTTTTTTTATTTTTTTTTAATGAGTATAGAGCAAGACAGATATATATCATTTGTTCAAAAAAAAAAAAAAAAAAAGAGATATATGTCATACTATTCCGCTTCAGATATCTCTTATCTCTCTTTGATCTTATCTCTCTCCGCTTCAAATCTCTCTTACAACTTTACAAAAGTAAATATATCTCCCATAATAAATAAATAAATAGATTTGGTAATTCATCTAGATTCATGCATGCATGATCTGTTGACTCCTTCCAACTTTTTTGCATAAAATCACTGAAAATTAATCAAATGAGGGTTTGCCAAATAAGGGTTTGGAACGTGGCAAAGATATTAGAATTTAGCTAGGAGTCACTGCCCCATGCATACAGCTGTATAATACTTAGCCAAAAGCCTTTTTTTTTTTTTTTTCCGTTCGAAAAAGTCTATAAAAATTAAAATACAAAGAACTCGTAATTAGATTCCAAATAAGTCAACTGAGATCTAATTCTTTGTTCAATTTGAAGAGTCCAATGTAAGGAAAGATAGGCATAGTTGTAATGGGTTTTTCCTCTATCTTTTTGGACCTAAAAGGGCAACTGAGGAAACAAAAGTGAAGGCCCAACCCAGAACAAATAGACTCTTTTGCCCAGTCCACGAGTAGACTCCCCTAGACGCAACCTCCATGAGGGAGTATACTACAGGGGAATGAGACTCGCCGACCTGGAGATCCCTCGATCAATGTCTAGCCCTTGAGTGTCTGTCTGCATAATGGGAGGAAAATAAAGGAGACTCTCGATCCTCTGACATAAAAGACATCGACGGACCACTAAGGACGCCAACGGGCTGAGGCAAATCGGGAAACCATGATGCATTAATGGAACAACTACCCGAGCTACATACCACATAAATGACGTCGTCGCATAGTCACGCCGCATTTAAAGATTCTGACAAAAGGAGCAGTACGAAGAGCACGGACTCCATGGGGCAATCACGATCTATCGTCCCCTAGACTCTTGGTATAAATAGCAACTCTCAAGTACAAGAAACGCTTTATGATCTCTAGACTCTCTCACTTTATTACAAACTTTCAAGAGACGATACTAATTTTAGCATCGGAGACTCCCCGGCTCCAAGACCGTCCACTCCTAATGCTTTCTTCTTTGTTTTCGCAGGGCTACTTCGGAAAACCTGTATTGTTGGAACCTGGCTCAATGGCGTACGAAACACGACGTTAACAATGGCGCCGTCTGTGAGATCTTTGTCGATCTTGCGTATACTTTGTATGTCTGTGAAACCCTTCGGACAACTCTAAAGAGATACAGAGGAAGTCATGGAGGCAAGGTTGAAAACTATGGAGGAATGGGTAACGAAACTGACTGACGAGGTGCAAATACTTCTCAAAGAGAATGATGAGCCCGAAAAGCCTCAACAAGGGCAGGACAAGGAGGTGGGACCTAGCAATAACGAGCACATGGGGTCTCAGAACACGGGATCTGGGCAAATAGGGAGGAGGAAAGGAAGAACATGTAGGACAAGTTCACAATCTCAAATGAAAGTATGAAGAGCTTGCAAGGAGGGTGGGCCAACTGTTCATGAGCACTGGTCTACCCTACACGGAAAAAGGTGATGGTCATGCCCTTACCACCAAAGTTCAAGGTCCCATCCGTGGAGATGTACGATAGAGAAGGGACCCCCTTGAGCACCTGAAAACCTTCAGGGCTCACATAACTTTGCATGGCTTCCCAGGCGAGATGGCATGCAGGGCGTTCCCGCTGACCCTGAAGAGGATAGCACGAGTATAGTTTAGGTCTCTGGCGCCCGGATTCGTAGATAGTTTTGGCGAGCTGGCCAGAATTTTTCTAACCCAGTTCACGTCAAGTAGGAGAAGTCGGGGCCCATAAGTGTACCTCCTCACCATCAAGCAGGGAGAATAGGAGAACCTAAAGTCCTACCTGTCCACATTGAACAAGGAGCGCATGACCACTGACGACTAGGACAAAAAAATAACCCTGGCGGGGCTTTTGCGAGGGGTCTGGTCACAATCCCAATTCATGACCGAGTTGGCGTGAAGGACCCTCGTGACGCCATGGGAGTTCATGGATCAGGCTAACAACTTCATCAACGCTGAAGACACTCTTTGCGCCCTGACGGAGTCAAGAAAGAAAGAGTTAGAGCGAGCAAAGAGGAATGAGAAGGTCCCAGCTAGGGCTAAGGTCCACGAGAAGACGAAGAAGAGTTTCCAAGACAAAAGGAGGGAGGAAGCTCCGACGAGGGGACCGGGACCTTGATTCAACCGACGCTCATTTACCATTCACAAGGCCAGCACCTTGGCCACCCACGAAGATGATGACCGAGGTATTGCCCATCATTACTGCACATACCACAAGTCTACCTCACACAACACCAAGGACTGCTTCTCCTAACAAGGGAGAAAAGAGCATGTAGAGTAGATGAGGCAACATTATCCCCTGTCAGGAGACTGAAGCATGAAAGAAGGGGGAGGTCGAGGGAAAGGAGTGCAGACTAAGTCGACTGGCACAGACGGGAAGAAAGCCCTCGACGACGACCACCAGCATGAGGGTTGTAGCAAGATTGCCCTTGCTCGCCACTGCAGGGAGGACCTCCACTCAAGGAAATACAGACCAAAGCAGGAGGATTCGCAAGCAGGGGCACTTCCTCCTAAAGCAAAAGGCACATGCCAGATAGGCTTAGTACCATGAGGGGTACTCGGTGGAGTACCTCCCCGCCAAGCATCAAAGGGGCGAGTCGTCCCCATTCATTTCCTTTGTAGAGGCTGATGAGGAGGGGGTCTTGTACTCACATGACGATGCGCTGGTGGTGACTATATTGATCGCCAACTTCACCACCCAGAGAATCCTCATTGACAACGGAACCTCTACAGACATCCTATTCTGGGAAGTCTTGACTAGGATGGGAATAGACATTGTCCGGCTGCACCCAACCCCCATGCTAGGGCTTCTCCAAGAGTATGGTACACCCTATGGGAACCATCACGCTGTCGGTCCTTGCAAGCATCGCCCCCCTACACGACTTGAGTCATGGTCGACTTCCTAGTGGTGAGAATCCCGTCTTCGTACAATGTCATCATCAAAAGGCTCACCCTCAATAGCTTGCGGGTCGTCACGTGGACCTACCACCTCAGGATAAAGTTCCCGACTCCCCGTGGAGTGGGAGAAATTCGAGGAAAATAAGTCATGGTGAGGGAATGCTAGGTCCAGGAGTTGAACCAGAAGGATGGTGGGGTTACCCTGGAATGCACCTTCAGGAGGGAGTAGGTCATGCACCACTCGGAGAGCCTTGGCAAGCCTTAGTCTCTGACTTGTCTTGACGGGCTCGAGGGGGGATAGGAAGGTGCGTGCGTGCGTATGTGAGAGTTGAGAGAGAGATAGAAAGAGAGCTTAGAGACTTACAGTTACATAGAAAGCAGAACAAAGAAAGAGGTAGCGGAATGTGAGTGGGAGTGTGATTGAGCAGTCAGGAAACTGCGCAGGTAAAGAACGAAAAAGGAGTGGGACCTGATTTCGATACTATTGAGTATTGACAGTACATCGACACTATTGAGAATCAAACCATTTTCAACAACCAAGATAGGTTGATTCTGCCCCCATCTCTCCTCTAGATTGGATACTTTACTGATGCTGAGACACTTTTGAACGATCAGTGCACAGTTTTATGCTCTAAAGTCTAAACCAGACATCAGATGTTTGGAAAATGTTACTTCTAACTAATTGGCAATTTGTAGCTCGTTTAGATTTTACCAGTAATTTTATAATATTAAAATTTATTTTTAATGGAGTGAAATAGTTATATTGATTGATTGAAAATAAATTATAAAATAAATTTAAAAAATTATAAGTTTATCAGTATCTCATAAGTTTTCACCTCGTTTTGTAGAGATAAGCAATGTCAAGTACAGTGTCCAATGCCCGTGGTGGAATAGTCAAGATTCATCGGTTGTCACTTGCCAAAAATACCGAGTAATTTAACTTATGGGTTCGTTTTCACAACTTCCATGCTCTGCGAATACATCTCACTCACGTTAGGGGTGGGCTCCAACTCCGACGGAGTCGGAGTCGGAGTTGTCATTTCCGACCTCCGACTCCGACCGGATTCGGAGCCAAAATTCCCCTCCGACCTCCGATCGGAACTCCGACTAGAGTTCGGAGGGAGTTCCGAACGGAGGTCGGAGCTCCAACTCCGAACTCAATTTCAGAATTTTTTTTTATTATTATTATTTAAATTTTGTTGTTCAATTTCGTTTCAGATAGTGGGCAACATATATATATTTTTTTTAAAATTAACCATCTACAAATATTTGGTTTATTCAAGAGTTTTCAATAATTTAAATATTCGTTCTAATTTTGTTACTGAATTTTGATTATATCTTTAATTTGTTTTATGTCCGCCTGAAATTTAGCATTAAAAGTGCTCATGACTCATGAGTTGAAAATTACACAAATTTAAAATTTTATAGAAAAGAATGATGGTACGAATTTGTATAATTCGATTAATTTCAGTTGGATAATAAATTATAAACTTTTGAGAGATGATGGATAAGTACTAATAGAAATTATAGAATAAAGAGTACTTATCCCACGTATTTGCTCGGGATATAAGTACATAAATATAACTATATAAATAGTTTAAAAAGTAAATAACATGTATGATGCAGCCATAAGTTATAACAGTCTCATTTATAACGTAATAACAATATGACTCAGTCTTGAAATATAATTACATAAAAATTAAACACGGGTTTCACTCAAACCCCAATGTTCCATTGGTCACGCCTGAAATGAAGATAGAAAGTAGCAATCAATAGATGAAAAAAAATTGATAATAAAAAATTATATACGGTAAAAGAATAATTTGATTCTTACCAAGAAAGGAGGTTCTCTCAACTCCATCTCAACTCTCAAGTAGCGTCCGTTCCAAACTCTCAATCATCGGTAATTATGTTAGGGTTCACAATTAGATCTATAAAATCATAAAAAGTAGAAGTTAGAAACATTAAAAATAATTAAATCATCATTTAAAAGCATATAAACTTACCCGATTCAAGCCTATAGCTCTCGGCATCAACGCCAACGGTATCTAGTCCAATGGGCGTTTCACTTATCCAATTCTGTGTGCAAACGAGGGCCTCCACGGTTGACGGTGACAATGAACTCCGATAAGCATCCAACACGCGACCTCCAGTGCTAAATGCCGACTCTGAGGCAACCGTAGTGACAGGAATGGCTAGCACATCTCGGGCCACACGGGAAAGGACTGGATACTTGGTGGAATTAACTTTCCACCAAGTTAATAACTGAAATACATCACTAGGTGCCTCGACAGCTTCCATAAAATATCGTTCAACCTCAGATGTACAATGCATAATATTCCTTGTTGACATGAGTTGATGATACTGCCGTATGACACGATTGCCTCTAACCCCTACAGATGGGTTAGTATCACCTGAGGGAACTGTCGATCCTGTTGGCCTCGAATGTGAGAAGCTACCAACTGCGGATGAAGGCTGAGCACTAGTACTGTAGTGATGATATAAGTCATCAACATCACTTTTTAGCAATCTAATAAACTCTCCAGCCTTCACTGCCCCGAGGACGGAATTTACCCAAAATTCTAGAACGGCCAACTTAACTCGAGGGTCAAGGATCACAGCCACAAATAGCAATCTATTTATCTTCTCAATATTCCCCCAATATTTATCATATTTGATTTTCATCCTCGTAGCCATATCAGATAACAATCCAGCAGAGTCAGTAGAACTATTTTCCAACTGGAAGTGAAGCTCTGAGAGCTCACTGAAAAATGAGTTCGCAGTCGTATATTTGGATCCAGATAGTCGCATGGTTATCTCATAAAAAGTTCTTAAAAATTCAACAAAATAACTCACACTGGTCCAATCATGTGCGTCTGGCGCACCGAGCCCCTGTCCTGCTGGCTCCAACAAAGCATACCTCAGGCCCCCATCCTCGACCTCCATCCGCTCGAATGCTTTTTGGTACTTCTGTGCCACATCCAACATCATGTATGTAGAATTCCATCGAGTCGGAACGTCCAAGCACAGCATACTAGAACATTCAATCTTCAAATCTTCTGCTATTGCCTTAAACTTGGCAAGCCTTTGAGGGGAACCCCTCACATATCGTACAATGTTGCGGACTCGGGTTATGGAATCATGATCCTCTTTTAATCCCTCAACATCTATGAGGTTAATGATATAAGCACAGCATCGAACGTGAATAAACTCGTGGGCCCGAATGACATCATCTCTCACCGTCGTGTTCCGCTTAAACCAATCAATTGCTGTTTCATTCGCACTAGCATTGTCAACTGTAATACACAGCACTTTTCGAATTCCCCAGTCCTTTAAACAATCATCCATCTTCGCCCCAATGGATGCACCTTTATGATCCACAATTTCTTTAAAACCAATAATTTTTTTATGCAAAATCCACTCGCTGTCAATGTAGTGTGCCGTGATACACATGTAGCAGACGTTCTGTATGGAAGTCCATGTGTCAGTCGTAAAAGACACTCTTTGGCCAGTGGTAATAAACATCTTCCTCATCTCCTCATTGTCCTTCGCATGCCTCTTCATACAATCTCGCATCACTGTATACCGTGATGGAATGGGAAATCGTGGCTCAACAAAATTTAGAAACTTTCGAAAGCCTCTTTTCTCGACTGTGGTAAATGGCATTTCATCAGTAATTATCATCTCTGCAAGCATGTCTGTGATACCCCATATGATATGAGTAAGGGTAGGTGGTGTATGGGATCCCACATTGCTTGGGAAGGAGAAGTTCTTGCTCTTTATAAGGTTCCAATGGAGTTCCAATTGTATCATTGACTAGTCCTTTTGGAGTATAGGCCATGTGGTTTGGGCCTTCCATTGGGGCGTTACAAATGGTATCAGAGTCTATCCCAACCAGAAATGTGGGACTTGAGCCGTGCCACCTATAATGGACAGGCCCGACGAGGACGTCGGGAATTTAAGGGGGGTAGATTGTGATACCCCATATGATATGAGTAAGGGTAGGTGGTGTATGGGATCCCACATTGCTTGGGAATGAGAAGTTCTTGCTCTTTATAAGGTTCCAATGGAGTTCCAATTGTATCATTGACTAGTCCTTTTGGAGTATAGGCCATGTGGTTTGGGCCTTCCATTGGGGCGTTACAATGTCCCTCAACATCTTCTCATTGTATTGAGGGATGACCAATTTCTTAGTCTGTGTACCATCAGTGGCTGTAGAAGTTTGGTAACTGAGGTTGGTCTGATCAGTGGCTTGCAATCCCTTCGCTATCTTATATCGTTGGCAACCATTTAGATGTGCTATTAACACATTGGTACCTTGCTTCTTCGAATGGCATCCACAAAGTGATCCACAATAATGACATCTTGCCACTGGGTTCGCAATTTCACCAGGAATTTTGGTGAAATGCTCCCATGTCCACGACCTCTTTTTAGAAAGTCGTGGTGGTTGATCTTGCTCAATGGGCATCTCCTCCTCCTCGTTGAACATATCTTCATCCTCTATATCAACTGGGAGTGGGAGTCGACTACTCGCACAAGATGTAGCTGCTCTAGATGTAGCTGCCCTAGATGTGGCTCTAGGGGTGGAAGTACCCACCGGTGTAGGAGTTGTAGCATTGGCATCCGCCACATCCCCTTGTGGACGATCATCTCCACTATGTCTAGGATCCATATCACAATCAATGAAGCTGAAAAAATTAAATTAGAAGCAAAAAATTAGTTTAAAAATAAACTAGGCTATTGTATTATACAATATGACATGTATTATTGTATCATAATAATACATGTATCGATGTATTATTACATTGAGGTTCGGTTGATGTGCGCTTGACTCAGACGAACCCATCCAGATGGGTTCGCTCGACGTGCGCTCGACGTGCGCTCGAGCAGAAGCCATACAGAGAGGTTCGCTCGACGTGCGCTCGACATAGCGCTCGAGCAGAACCCATCCAGAAAGGTTCGCTCGATGTGCGCTCGAAGTGGCGCTCGAGCAGAACTCATACAGAGAGGTTCGCTCGACGTGCGCTCGACGTGGCGCTCGAGCAGAATCCATACAGAGAGGATCGCTCGACTTGCGCTCGACGTCACGCTCGAGCAGAATCCAATGGATTCAATCCATACAGAGAGTTTCGCTCGATGAGCGCTTGAGCAGAACCCTTCCAGAGAGGTTCGCTCGATGAGTGCTCGACGTAGCGCTCGAGCAGAACTCTTCCAGAGAGGTTCGCTCGATGAGCGCTCGACGTAGCGCTCGAGCAGAACTCTTCCAGAGAGGTTCGCTTGACTTCCGCTCGACATATCGCTCGAGCCAATGTTCAATACAACGTGCGCTCGACTTGCGCTCGACACATCGCTCGAGCGCAAGTCTTCAAAACAATGTAAAATTCATGTTTTTGAGCGCCGTGTTGGGGACTATATTGAATATTCAATACACAAAAATCACAACTACTGGCTCCAATTCATAAGAGAGGCTGGCTCCAATCACAACTATATTGAATATTTAGGGCTCACCGTAGGTGGAAGGCTGGAAGGCTGGAAGCTGAACAGAGGGACGGCGGCAGGGAGGAGCAACGACGAACGGTGTTCTGAACTTCACTGGTTCACTGGTTCAGTCACTGGGACGGGAGACACGAGAGAGAAGTGAAGGAGGAAGAAGAAGTGAAGAAGGAAGAAGGAAGAAGAAGAAGTGAAAAGGAAGAGGACGCCGTTCGTGAAGAAGAAGCCCCTTCAAGAAGGAAATATGGAACGACGCCGTTCCATATTAAGTGGAACGGTGTCGTTCAAAATTTTTTTTTTTTTTAAACCCAGCTCCAAAACGACGTCGTTTTGGAGCTGGGTTTTAAAAAAAATTCGGAGTCGGAGTCGGAGCTCCTTCGAGCTCCGACTCTGACTCCGACTCCGACTCCGAATAAATATTCGGAGCTACTCCGAATTCCGACTCCGAATTCCGACAACTCTGACTCCGTCGGAGTCGGCATCGGAGCGGAGGTCGAACGGAGTCGGAATTCTCGAAATTCTGCACACCCCTAATTCACGTGGGAGTGAGACAAAATATGTTTTTAATTCTAAGCGGTAGTTCAACTAGTCCGGCCTTAGGTTTGCTCCTCAATGATCACTAGTTCGAGTCCCCTTAGAGCTACTGGAGGTTTACCTAATCGTTAACTTCATGGCCTTATGAGATTAGTCGAAGTGCGTACAAACTGGCTCGGATACCCGTGATTATAAATATATATATATGGTTTACTTTCAACTCTCTTACAGTGTCACGTTTACCATAGAGCTTGGTAAGCATTGATTGCAATGAACCATTAAACCATACCAGAAAGGTACGAGAAATCTAAGATACAAGTTATTGCATGAATGGTGGAAGCAATCAAAAAATATATTAAAGGGATTGAACCATACCATTTGGAAAGTAATTCATTGATGTCAAAGACAGAGAATCTCGTTAGAGCAACTTGGCTATTACCCAAATAGGATTGGAAGTACAAACAGAAGACTAACCATTGAGCATTTCCACATTGGCACAAACAAAAAATTGCAGAAATCGGAAGTCCTGCATCATCAAGTCTGTAACACCTGGACCCAATCAAACCCAATTTTTTTTTAGTTCATTTTATTTTAATTTATTTTCTTCACATGTTAATTTTTTTTCCCGCACGTTTATTTATTTTCTTCCCGTCTATATTTCTTTTTCACCAGTAAGTCTTCCTTTCGTCCACTCCATGCACACACACAACACAACCTTTCATCTGCACACACGTCTCTCTTGTCTCTCTAGGGTTTCACCTCACATATATTTATAGACGCATATGTTATTCCATGCTATTAAAACTACCCAAACACTAGCCGCCGCACCACCGTAGAATCGTAAGCCCAGCCTCCATCCCCTCGGTCTCATGCACTCCTATACCGAGAGTCACCCCACGTAAGCCAGCCCTCCGTCGTCCATACTGCAGCCACCAGTGCACCCCCTCGTAAGCCTCTGATCAACCAACCCATCTCCACTGTGCACAACCAGATTTCACGCTGCCCTCCATACAAAAATCAACACAATTGTTCATGCATTGCATCTCCACGGATCGCAACTCCACCTCGCCGTGCGTCACCTCCACTTGACCATCACTGGTAGTCCAGCTCCTCCGCCGTACACCGCTGCAACACTACTAGAGTGCCGAGAACAAACATCTACGGAGTGATCCAAAACTCTTCTGTTTTGGGTCTGAAAAATAGAGCAATCCTTGCTCAAGCCGTTCCACTGAGCTCCTCTGCCAGCCTCTCCCTCTCCTTGTGCCCCTCGGTTTTTCAACCACGTTACACGACGGAAACCACCGCATGTAGCTCCAAACCAGTCGCACGCCTTCTCACTATCCCTCGGTGAGCTCTCTCCCCTTCCGCACGCCATACTCTCGCATCGTGTTTCCCTCTCTCACTTATCTCTCTCTCTCTCACTCTCTCACAGTGCCTCACCACCGTGACCTTCTTCGCCGCATCGTGCGCAGCTCCTCCCTTCACGGTGAGTACCTCGGGCCCTTGTCCTCACCGATAGTTGCACCGAGACTGCATGAATGCGTTTCCTTTATAGTCTACGTAAACTTAGATTTTTGGATAGTATTTGAATATGGAATTACAATTTTACCCATATTGTTGGATAGGTTCAAGTTGAAATTTTTGGTTATATTAAGTCTGTTTTTACGTGGTTTATGTGGGTGGTATAAGAAATTTTGCAGAAAATAAATAGGATTTCCAAATTGTGGTAGTATATTATTTTTACAGTAAGTGTGAAATTTTATTTTAACATTTTTAATTATGATCACAGAAAATCACTTAAGTATTTTAACATGTTATTAAGTAAAGATTTATTTTTAAGAGTAAACAATATTGGAGTAATGTTGTTTTTACACTTTAGATATGATTTAGTCTATTTAAAAAATAGTTATGTTTACTTTAAAATATTTTGAGATAATTATATTATCTAGTATTACACTTTATAGTTTGTTTTCAATAATAAATAGATCAAACTTTTAAATGTTTTAGCCATAGTTATTAAATCAGCATTGACGATTATACAAAATGATAATTTATAATTTTACGTTTTGAGGAATTTAATAGGTTATTTTAGAAGTATAGGATTAAATATCGAAATATGAGATTAAATGAAAATTTACGAGAATTATGTGATTATTTTATAGGTGACGATTAATTATTGTTCGACATTTTTTAGGAAAACTTTGAAAAAGTTAAGAAGTCTAAGTAAGCGGGGTTCCTATGCTAAACTTTGCATTAAAATAAAATGAGCTGAGATTATTTTTTGAAAATATACATATTTGATTTTGAAAATAAATTTGAACTACCTCAGTTATTTGTTCTGCATTACTCATGAGATTCTGTTTAAGAAGAAATTATTTTCTATCATGACTGGTGTAGACATGAGCTCATTTTTGACATTCTGTTTCTGAACTTTGAAAAGAGAGCGAATATGAAAGTTTTTGCATAAATTATGTTGTGATATGATTTTGTTCTGTTCAAAATATTTTCTGTACTCTGATATGATCTGATGTGATTTCTGAAAACCTCTTGCATAACATTCTGTTTCTGTTCCATTCTGACCTTACCACCAGTGTAAAACTGTGGCCTCTGTTTGGGTTGGTACTAACTTTTCTGTTTCTGGTGCACCCACTTTGGAAACAAAGTAGTTTTCTGCGTGGTCTTTCCTAGTACACACTCGGGACTTCGAGAATGAATAAGGGGAAGATTCACATTTTGTTTCTGCTCAGTTAGCTACCGGGATTTGCACAACCCTACCACGGGGGTTAAACATGGTATTTGGTCTGATATGATAATATAAGATGTGATGTTTCAGTTTATACTATGTCAAATGGATTTTGATTATGAATATTTTCAAACTTTCGCTCTGATATTTTTGATAACATGTTCTAACGCTGCATCTTGTAAACATTATTCTGGTTCTGCATTCTGAAAGAAAATATTTTTGTTCTGCATTCTGAACTCTGTAAATGCCCATGTTTACATACTAGTATATGTCATCTGCTTACTGAGTTGTTAATAACTCACCCTTTATCTCCATATATTTTTCAGATAATTTTGATGGTTCAGCTAGAGAACAAGAGTGGGAAGTTTTAGTAAGGTGTGATGATCAAAGTGGAATAAGTGCTTGAGAGTACAAATGCTTATTTGAGAGTCATAGTTAGCAAACTGATTTTATTTTTCGGATATTTTGATTTGATAAGTTAATGATAATTTCGAGTTTTGGAGAGTTTTTAATTTATGTTATTGAAATTTTCTTTATTGTCCCCATGGAGGAATTTAGATATTTAGATTGATTAAATTGATTAATATTTTAAGAGATTTTCTGGATTTTATAGTTGTATTATTTAAGTTGATTTTAGAGATTAAGAGTTAACTGTTCGGATCTCCGGGAACGGGGCGCTACAAAGTCAATACACATTTAAATCATAATGATGATCTATTAAGGGTGGGTTTGGATGTTGAAGTGAATTGAGTTGAAATGATAAAATATTATTATAATATTATTGTTTATTATTATTATTATTTTGAGATTTGAAAAAAGTTGAATTGTTTATTATATTTTATATTGAAATTTGAAAAGGTTGTAATGATGAATAGAGATAAGTTAAGATGAACTCAACTTCCAAACGAAGCCTAAATCTCTTAAAAATTGCTGATAACAAACAACATAACTTGATTGGATTCCATATGTGCATAAGAAACCGGCAGTACTGTAGACAAGCAGATTGACTATTATAACCACTGGTTCAAAGAGAAATTCTACTCCTAAGCCGGTCGATTACTCCAACACCACACACTGTGAAATGGCAAACCCGGTCTGAGTGCCACATCACGGTTTTACACACATCTTTCGTCTGCTTACACTGGAGCCATTTTTCCCTCCTGTCTCTTGTCTAAGTACAGTCTCCAATTCGCCTCAGCTCTCACTTCTCTCTCAGATCTACTCGATCCGTCTCTCACTTCCATCTTATCTAAGTATCCTCGAGCCCTCTCTCCCTGACTCACTTCCGTAGCCCTCTCCCCCTGTCCCTCCATTTGGTGCCGTTGAAGATATGACTCCATTTACTTTTCAATTTTTCTTCAATTTTTTTCCATAAAAGCTTGAAGCTGAAGAAAGAACAAAAAAAAAACTAATCTAATTTTTGAAGATTTCTTTGACCATTCTAATGAAATCAAACAAAAAGCTTAGGAAACTAGAAAAAACTCCCATAAACCACCAACAAGAACAAAGTCTGAGTTTGTTTAGTTCCTAACAAAAAGTACTTCCCATCAAGTTTTCCGAAAAATTGCTGCTAATTCAGGTGGATCTAACAACAAACATTAAATCCAGTTTTTCTTTAAATTGGTATTAAAGTAGCCTTAAGAGATAAGAGGAAACGTGATAATAAAGTTACTAACTTTTTCCTTATAAACACCAACCACCATTGAATCTGATGACAACCCAGTTTTCCATTTGTGGATCTGAACCACTCAGCTGAAGAATATAACGTTAACAATAAAAGCAACAAGCAACAATCACTGAAAAGAAAAAAAAAATATCAGATTGGAATAGAGGCCAAGAAGAAAAGGAAAAATCTCTTCATCTCGCTTTCTCTCTCTAAAATCTCTCTAAAACAGGAGTGGTGAAGCGCTGCCGAGAGCGGAGGTGGTGATGCCTATGAGTGAGGGGAGAGAGAGAGAGAGTGAAAATCACTAAAAAAATATTTTATTACCTCTTAAATGAGTTGGGCCAATGAGAAGTGAACAGAGGACATAAATCCTACATTTGCTACGTCACCCACGGGTGTGTGGAATAGGAAAAGGGAAGGCAGTTGAGTAGAATTACTCCTGGTTCAAAATGTACATCCAAGGCAGTTGCCAAAGCTGTCAAGAGAAACGAATTAGAGACGATGAGTTCTCTAACTTGCTTTCCATGAAATTTCTCGACGCCATTCTCCCTCTCTGTTGGTGGAAAAAGCATTCTTCAATAATGGGTGTTTTCTTGTGCAGACACTATAAATCCCATTGTCGAGTGCACTACAAGAAAACTGATCTATTGCGGCGATTTTTCGCGCTCTCTCTCTCTCTCCGTGAAATCTTGAAGAAAGAAACAGAGCATCCAAAAGCAGAGGAAAAACTCCATTATATGAAATCAGAAATCAAAAGTGGAAAATTTTATTTACCCGAATCTGAAATCGCCTTGGGAGTTGGAGTTTAAGCATCCCTGAGAATGCAGTACAAATGAAGCAAAAATTTGGGAGTTGGAGTTTAAGCATCCCTGAGAATGCAGTACAAATGAAGCAAAAAGCATTCGTTCTGATAAAGAAGCTATTGCAGCTAAAAAATATTTAAATTCCAATCATGTCAAAACGTGGGTTCCAGGTTTTAGAACATGCTGCAACTACATGTCGTTTATTCTCTTAATATCTACATGTCGTTCTTATAGTATTAAGAGTACATAACATTCCTTTTTGTATTATTGATTTTTTGTCTTGTAGTGCATAGCTGTAATAGGTTTGTTATTCTGTTATTTCCTTTTTAGCAAGCATGTACAGCATATATAGTGGTAAGGATGTACAGGATTCGGCAAGCAATTCAATATACATCACAGAGAATCAATTTGTTCTCTGCACACTCCGTGGCCTGACTCTCTGTCATTTCTTCTTCCTTTTCTGATTTTTTCTGTTACATGGTATCAGAGCAGGGGTTTACTCCTGCTATTGATCGCACTCTTACAGACACAGAAAACCCTTTCTACAAAGCCATGGAAGACCATTCAACAAACACAGAAAACCCAAATTCAAACACACCTTATTTGAATTTCGCAAACCCAAACAATCCTTATAGAGTTGAAAATGGTGATAACACTGCCCTTGTTCTTGTTGCTGACCTCCTTACAACAGACAATTATTCTACTTGGTCTCGAGCAATGCGTCGAGCACTTAGAGCCAAGAATAAGCTGGGATTCATTAATGGAAGTATTTCCAAACCAACTGATACGGATGACCTTCTTTTCGATGCATGGGAAAGATGCAATGACATGGTAGTATCATGGATTCAAAACTCAGTCAGCTCTGATATAAAGTGCAGTGTAGCTTTTGTGGATGATGCACGAGTAATCTGGGAAGAGTTGAAGGACCGTTTTACCCAACAGAATGGACCTCGAATTTTCCAATTAAAAAGGAGTCTAGCAAACCTTCGACAAGATAGAGATTCTGTAAGTACTTACTATGGTAATCTTAAAACCTTGTGGGATGAAATTGCTATTTATGACCCTGTTCCTATTTGCTCTTGTGGGCAACTAAGCATTTTAAATGATAGATATCAGCGTGATTGTGTCATACAGTTCCTCATGGGCTTGAATGACCAATATGCTAATTCTAGAGACCAGATCATGCTTATTGAACCTCTTCCCACTGTCAACAAAGTTTTCTCCCTAATTCAGCAACAAGAACAACATAACCTCCTCACTACATATTCACCATCCCCTGATTCTATGGTTTTAGCTGTTAAGACCCCTCATGCATTTTTTAAATCCAACACCAAACCTCATCAGAGAAAAGAAAGGCCCTATTGCACACACTGTCATATCCAGGGTCACTCACTGGAAAATTGCTTTAAAGCTGGTAATGCTCAAGCTCCTACTTGCACCCATTGCAATATGACTGGCCATGTAGCTGAGAAGTGCTACAAACTTCATGGATACCCCCCAGGGCACAAGCTGTACAAGGGAAAAGGTCTAGTCCTATCTGCCAATCAAACTAGCTTCTCAAATGATTCTTTTCAAGAGGAAACTCGTGAGGACACAGTGAGTTTTACTAAGGAACAATACCAGCAGCTCATGAACTTACTTCAGCAAAAGGATCCTCTCATTGCTCTTCCTTCAGTTAATCAGGCACAAACCATTCTCAAAAATTCTGCTCCTAAGGCCTCAAAGATATCTGGTATACCTCTCACTCATTCTTCTCCATTTACACATAAATCTGTCTGTTCCACCAATATTCCCTGGGTAATTGATTCAGGTGCTACAGATCATATGATCTGTAGCCACTCTGTTTTTACTTCAATCACTGCAGAAGTTTCATGTTCTGTCAAGCTACCTAATGGTACTTGTATGCCTGTTACCCACTTGGGTACTGTCAAGGTCACTGAGAAATTGATTCTCACCAATGTCCTATGTGTTCCCTCTTTCTCTTTTAACTTGATTTCTGCCAAAAGGCTCACTGAAACTCAGACTTGTTGCTTAATATTTTTGACTAATGCTTGTTTTATTCAGGACCTTTCCACTTGGACCACGATTGGGATGGGTGAAGTGAAGTGCAGCTTGTATCACCTCTTGACTACCACTGTTTCTCCTAGTGCTTTGGCTGATACTCTATCTCTTCTATCTCCATTTTTTCCTTCCATTTCCTTTTCAGTTATAAATAACAGTAATGATAGTGACCTTTGGCATTGTCGCCTAGGTCACATATCACATTCCAGACTTGGTTTAATTGAAGATCCTGTTGTAAAGCAGAGTTACAAGTTTAATGAAACTAGTTTTTGTTATATATGTCCTCTTGCTAAACAACATAAACTTCCCTTTCCAACCAGTTCTCATAAATCCACTGCCATTTTTGAAATGATACATTGTGATATTTGGGGTCCATGCTCCACCACAGCTCATGATGGTACAAGATATTTTCTGACCATAGTGGATGATTTCTCTAAAACTACCTGGGTCTACCTTTTACAAGCCAAATCAGAGACAAGGAATTGTATAGAGTCCTTCTATAATTTAATTGAGACTCAATTTGAGACTAAAATTAAAATCCTTCGAAGTGATAATGGCATTGAATTCAAAATGACTGAATTTTTTAACAAAAAGGGGATCATTCATCAAAGAACTTGTGTTGAGACACCTCAACAAAATGGGACTGTGGAGAGGAAGCACCAACACATTTTAAATGTGGCACGAGCTTTGTATTTCCAATCTGGTCTTCCATTATCTTTTTGGACTGACTGCATTCTAACTGCAGTTTACCTCATCAATAGGACACCAACCCCCTTGTTAGAAAATCAGACACCTTATGAAGTCCTTTTTTCCACTAAGCCAAGCTATACACATTTAAAGGTTTTTGGATGCCTTTGTTTTGCATCCACCCTCTCTCATGGCAGAAAGAAATTTGATCCAAGGGGGAGAAAATGTATTTTTTTAAGTTATCCTTTTGGGGTCAAAGGATACAAGTTATTGGACTTGGGAACTCACACTACTTTTATCTCAAGAGATGTCATTTTTCATGAAACTATTTTCCCATTTCAGTTTAATTCTTCCACTAAAACTGCTGCTCAACCAGAATCTGTTTCTCTTCCATCTCACTTAGATCATGATTATGATCCATATGTGACTCCTGAACATGATCCTATTAATCCCTCTTCATCCACTGAATTCACAGTTGTCAGTCCTTCATCTCCTAGTTCTAATCCTATCAGTCCTCTTTCCTCTACCTCTCTTGAATCACCTGCTGACAGCAGCCTTTCTCTTTCACCTCAACCTGTTCTTCGAAGGTCATCCAGGACAAGAAAAGCTCCTAGTTATCTTCAAGATTTCCACTGCCAGCAAGCTGCACTCACCCCCCATTCTCAATCTCTGGACAAGGTATCTTCTCCTCTCACTAGTTGTTCTTTTCCTCTACATGATTATTTATCATATCAGTCTTTTTCACCTAAGTTACAAGTCTTCTCTTCTAGTCTTTCTGTTGCTTCTGAACCTACTTCATACTCACAAGCCATAAAAGATCCTAACTGGTGTAAGGCCATGGACACTGAGTTATTGGCCTTAGAACAAAATGAAACTTGGGTCCTCACAGATTTACCCTTAAACAAAGAAGCTATTGATTGTAAATATGTTTACAAAGTAAAGAGAAATTCTGATGGAAGTGTGGAAAGGTTAAAAGCTAGGTTGGTTGCAAAAGGGTACACCCAACAGGAAGGGATTGACTACAATGAGACATTCTCACCAGTAGCCAAAATGGTTACTGTGAGATGTCTTCTTTCAGTTGCTGCAATACGAGGCTGGCATTTGCATCAATTTGATGTCAATAATGCCTTCCTCCATGGTGACTTAGAGGAGGACATTTACATGAATAAACCACCAGGATATACCAAGGGGGGTCCTCAGCAAGTATGCAAATTGCTCAAGAGTTTGTATGGCTTGAAACAAGCCTCTAGACAGTGGTATGCGAAACTGACTTCCTTTCTACTGGATTCTGGTTTTACTCAGTCCAAGGCTGACTATAGCTTGTTCACTATGACAAATGGTAATTCTTTTACTGCCCTACTCATATATGTGGATGATATTTTAGTTGCTAGTGATTCCTTAAGTTCAATTGCTGTTATCAAAGACTCATTGCACAACAAATTCAAAATTAAAGATCTTGGTGTTTTGAGATACTTCCTTGGGATAGAAGTAGCTCGATCTTCAGAAGGTATTCACATTTGCCAACGAAAGTATGCCCTTGACATACTTGCAGATTCTGGTGTTCTAGGGTCCAAACCAGTAAAAATTCCTATGGAACAAAATTTGAAGTTGAGCAAAACCACTGGTTCACCTATTGCTGATCCCTCCATCTATCGAAGATTGATTGGTAGGCTGCTTTACCTAACAATCACTCGTCCAGACATCAGCTATCCTGTCCAAACTCTCAGCCAGTTCATGGATCAGCCAACCACAACTCACTTAGCTTCTGCTCAAAAAATTTTAAGATATATTAAAGCTGCTCCTGGTCAAGGCTTGTTGCTGTCATCTACTTCAGAGCTGCATCTTAATTCTTATTGTGATTCTGACTGGGCATCTTGCCCTGATACACGAAGATCAGTGACAGGTTACTGCATTCTCTTGGGTCAGTCTTTGATTTCTTGGAAATCTAAGAAACAAACCATTGTGTCTAGAAGTTCAACTGAAGCAGAATATAGGGCCATGGCAACCACATGTTCTGAACTTACTTGGCTAAGGTTTATCCTCACTGATCTACGTGTGCCTCACCCTCAAGCTGCCACACTTTTCTGTGATAATCAAGCTGCAATTCATATTGCAGCAAACCCTGTTTTCCATGAGCGCACAAAGCACATTGAGTTAGATTGCCATCTTATCCGAGATAAAATACTTGAAGGTGCAATCTCGACAGCTTATGTTCCTTCTCATCTCCAATGTGCAGATCTCCTTACAAAAGCACTGCCAGCTACTCTGCTTCAAGTTCATTTGGTCAAGATGGGAATTGTTAATCTTCATTCTCCATCTTGTGGGGGGGTTTTAGAACATGCTGCAACTACATGTCGTTTATTCTCTTAATATCTACATGTCGTTCTTATAGTATTAAGAGTACAGAACATTCCTTTTTGTATTATTGATTTTTTGTCTTGTAGTGCATAGCTGTAATAGGTTTGTTATTCTGTTATTTCCTTTTTAGCAAGCATGTACAGCATATATAGTGGTAAGGATGTACAGGATTCGGCAAGCAATTCAATATACATCACAGAGAATCAATTTGTTCTCTGCACACTCCGTGGCCTGACTCTCTGTCATTTCTTCTTCCTTTTCTGATTTTTTCTGTTACACCAGGAAGAGTTCTGAATTTTCATTCCGGACAATTGTGTCCTTCACATCTTCATTCTTTTGTTTTTGGCCTTGGGGATACGTTTGAGACTTCAAGAATGGAGACAAAAAGCATCAAAATGGAACAGGGTCGGTGTAGAATGTAGATGAGCCGAGCTTGAAATACTAATAATATGTCAACTGTTGCCAAGGTTGTCTGGAGAGCACCAAACCTACCAATCAATTGCAATACAGAATACTGGATTTAAGGGAAAGAATCATTACATCAGTTGTTGGTTCTAAAGCCATAGCTCAGAGAATTTAGAATTGAATGGACTTCTTAGTTGGAATATCTAAAAGAGCTGTGCATTCATGATAACATTTGATGCGCGTATGAGAGAAAAAAGGGTCATTGACTGCAACATCTCAAATATTTATAAACGAATGATAGATTTAATAAAATATTCTATAAATTAAAGCAAATTGTTCTTGGAACTAGCTTAGGAAAAAAAAAAAATTGTTCTTGGAACTTTTTCTAGGGAATGGATCTTCAGCTGCTTTGCCTCGAAGGCTTAGTTGTTAGCCCAAAACCAAATGGGAAAAGAGGGTCATAGTGTTGATCCCCAACATTCATGGGTAGCTGATCTACTCGTTTAAACCACGTTCGAGCCAGCTTGCCAGAAAATCCATAGTCACCAAAAAGAGCATCAGCCACACCTTGACCTTCACTACCTGGGAGCCATGCAGCCACCAGAGCGTCCATTGATGCAAGATATGGTTCGATGACAAGAGGCCGTCCGGAGACAACAACGACAACACACTTGACAGCCCCGCATACATTGTTGATTGTGCTAGGCCCGGGCTCAGGGAGAGTGAGGTTCAGGTTATCACCTTTGGTCTCAGCGTAGGGTTGCTCGCCTACTACCACGATGGCGTAGGAGAAGTCATTGGACTTGACAAAGGCAGGGTCAGGGTTCTCATTGAAGACCACCTGGGTGCTTCGGTCCACAGTGGCTTTGATGGCATTAAGGATGGTGGTTCCTGTCATAAATGAATCATTCTATCAATGCGAGAGGCTACTGAAATGCAAAGAAAGCAATACCAAAGTATGGATTAAGACCCTCTAGAGCTCTAGTAAAACTACAATAGCGACTTGAAGTACATGATCCAAATTTTTGTCACACATCTAAAACCACAATGAGACAAGTTTCATATGATAAACGTGGTTTGCAGACAACCTGGAGAGAAAAATGAGGGAAAATAGATTTCGTTAAAGAGAGAAGTTAAATGTATGCTGGTAGGGAATATGTACCGGCAGTGAGGTTATTCCCGCCAATTCCTTGCCATTCGATTGTCCATCCACCGCATTGATAACCCAAGTTGTCTGCATGGCTTCCAGCAACAAGAATCTTTGGCACTTTCTTAGGGAGAGGCAGCAGAGGCCCGGCAGCTGCAGATTTTCCATTTTGCAATAGCACAAGTGATTTCCTCACAGCTTCCCTCGCGAGTTCCCTATGCTCCTAATGAAAGGAGGAAATCCGATCAAGTGGTGCTTTGACATTACAAAAACAAATAACCAAAGATCAGTTTGGGATATGATCTAGCTAACCTTGCTTCCAACTTCGTTGGCCAGACTGTTATCAGCCAGCGGGGTCTCAAAGAGCCCCATGGAGAACTTAACCCTCAAAATCCTCTTCACAGCATCATCTATGCGGCTCATGGGAATGACATTCTTCTTAACCAGATTGGACAATTCATTGATAAATTCTGGGTAGTTGTAAGGAACCATGACCTGCATCATTTTGAAAGTCAGGCATCTCTCTGCTTCTTAAAGATGCAAATTTACCATTGATGTAACGGCCTCACTTATGATGAAGGAAAATCTTTTTTTTTTTTTTTTCATTTACAAAATGGTGTATCTATGTCTGTGACTATATCCATGATTTCGGATTTCTGTATCTCTATCTCTATGAAATTTTACTTTTCCAGATTACCTACTGCTATTTATGGTAGCAAAAGTAGATATAAGAAGACGACATCAAATGGTTACTGAATGATTCTGATATCATTCTTGCCTCAATTTCATAGCATGAGAAGACGGCAAAAGCATGCTTCCCAACCAGTAACAAATAAAGAAAGGAGTTCTAACTTCTCACGAGTTTGGACCTAATTATGGAGACTCAGGGTCATGCATGGCTAAAGAATTAGAAGTTCTTTACACACTACAGAGAGATTTGCAAGAGTATAGTAGTAGGTGCCGCAGAAAGCTTAGCAAAAAATCTTGGGACCATGAATGAAATAAATCTTTTACTATATTTGTTACTGACCATGTCAACACCAGCTAGAATTGAAGCTTGAACAGAGTATGTGTAGTTTGCATGCGGGGGATATGTAATCCTGTCAATTCCCTCCCAATCTGAGATGACGAAACCCTGAAAGGATCAACAGATAATGAAACATTACTTCTCTGGGATTTCCATTATTCTCATTAAAACAAAGATTCCCTGAATTTTTTAAAACTCTGAATATAGAATTAGAAAGTACCCTGAAGTGGAGTCTGTTCTTGAGAAACCCTGTCAGCATCTTTTGGTTCGCATGCATCTTCATTCCATTCAAACTCGAGTAAGATGCCATAACAGTAGCGACACCCTTAATAATTGAATCATAGTAAGCAGGCATGTGGATGCTGTACAATTCGTGCTGACTAACTATGGTGTTGTTTTCGTTAATTCCTTTAACTGTGCCTCCATCACCAACATAGTGCTTTGCACAAGCTGCCACCTTATCCCTGAATGCAATCTTAAATATAAACACGTTGCACAAATTGTTCGAAACAAATTAAGATCAAAATAATGAAAAAAGAAGTAAATTCTTACTTCCCACCAACGTACGGAACTCCCTTTCTAGAATTTGCAGGGATATCTCCTTGCAAACCTGGGATGATCTCTGTCATCATCTTTACAATCTTGTGGTCCTCACTATAGCTCTCATAACACCGACCCCACCTTGGATCCCTGCAAACCTGCATTATTCAACAGAAAATAGGATCACCATCACAGAAAACAGTGGAGAAATAATAACTTTAGGTGCTTCGGATTTTCTTCAATAGTTGCATTGCATCCTGGTGAAAAACTTGTAATTACCGCGATACATGGAGCAAAAGCATATGGAATCCCAGTGGCTCGAACTTCAAGCGCAGTTGCAGCACCGATCCTCCTTAGAAGATCAGGATCCCTGCAGGTATGATCACAGAAAACGTAGATTCAACTTGAGGTGCAACAGAATGATGAACTGATTGTTCAAGTTTCTCACATTCCACAGAAAAACAAAAGGATGATCATGCATGTAGAATTTTTCATGGTATGTATGCAAGCATATGCACTTGCCTGGTCACTCCAAGACCCACATTATGGGGGAAAATGGTTGCATTATATACATTGTTGTGTCCATGAACTGCATCAATTCCATAAATCATAGGGATTCCAAGACGGGTAGCAAGAGCCCCTTTCTGAATTTCATTCACCATATCTACCCATTGCTCTGGAGAAGCCTTTGGAGCAGGCACACTCCCTCCACCACTTAATACACTACCTGTACATTTTTCACTTTATTGTGAGTTGAAAGAACATTTAGAGCAATTATGGCAAATTCATATGCAACAGTAGAAGTTGAACACATTATAATCTATATACGCATACCAATTAAGTAATCCTTCATGACCTGGGCTGTGGCATTAGCCCTTTCAATTTGAACCATCTGACCAATTTTTTCTTCCAGAGTCATTCTTGCCAAGAGACTTTTTATCCTAGCTCCAACCCGTCGCCTTGGGTCCTTGTATCCCACATATCCTTGAGCTTCTGCCATTGATGAGCAGAAACATATTGCCAAAAACAAAAATCCCAAGAAGGGGATTGGAATTCTCGCCATCTTGGTCCTACTAAAATCCTGTAAAAAATTGAAAAAAAGCAAAGGTGATGTGAAAGATAAACAACGAGAACCATTAACATTGTATCAAAATATGCAGTGGAAAAGCTGTCAAGAGGTAGGTTCAAGGAATAGCTTATATATGGAAGAAAGTGAATGAAAGATCATGGAACCATTTGTTCAGTTTCTACTTTCTATAGAAACTAAAAGATGATTATGCCATGAAAACCCAACAAGCATGTGGAAAATACAATTACCACCAAATAACCAGAACGTCCAAAAGATAAAAAACACAAAAAGATCACCAGCAAAGGAGGAAGAAACGTCAGAACGTGCAGCAAGATTCGAGGTTTAACTCTGCACAGGGGTTTGAAGGTGGTGGGATATAAATAGGGAAGGAAAGAAGAAGTGTTGCGTGGAATAGGGTGTTGAAAAACATAAGACCAATCTGTTAAAAGAGACGTATCATGCTAGGGTACGTACTAGGGCAGGGCGTATATCTTTTTCGAGTTGTTCTCCTAGAATATAGCGGGAAGTTGATGCCTTTGACTGTTAAACGTGTAACGCAACCGTCTCGAGAGACGTGCTGTTTGATTTTCAATGAACATAATATTCTTTTCCCTGTTAACCCTTGCTGAAACGTTTTGATTACCATTTCAAAATAATCGATATATAAATAAATTATATATATAAAAATATAATATTTTAAAATAATTTTAATACAAATATTAAAAATATACATATTTAAAAAACTCAATAATATTTTTAAGTTATAATTAATTCTCAATCACATTGTTAAAAAAATCAATGTAAGAAAAACTATTAAAAAAATCAAATATCTCCGTAAAAAAACACAATATATATATCCTGCCATGGACCCCTTCTGGCAATCCATTGTTTCTGATTATCTAGAAAAGATCATCAGGTCTAATTGCTTCTCTCGTGCATTTACTTTACTTCAATTCATGTGTTAACATTTTTTAAGTATTTATTTTTTTTCTAATTGGTTTTAAGGGTTTTATTAACTTGCTTATACGAGAAATGATTATATATATATATATATATGTGTGTGTGTGATGAAAAGGGCTGAGGCTTTTACTAGTTTGCCCTTTTCTTTTTAGAATATTTTCTAAATTTTCATTTAGTCTAATTTTGGATTGAAATATGTGTTCCAGCCGAAACACTAGAATTTGACTGGAACGGCCGGAATTTGAGCCGAAACGCAATAACCCATCACACCTTGCCAATTACTGTTTCAGCATGAAAAGTTTCAGCCATTCCGACCGAAACGGAAAGGTTTTTAAAACCTTGAGAGATACATTCATTTACCAAATTTTTATATCTATGAGATAATCAGTACTTCACTAATTATAATATTTTTACAATTTTTTTAGTAATGGATAAAATAGGAAAAATAAAAAATTACTATTTTCTAGGAAACTTGTTGTAAAATAACTATATCCACTAAATTATTCCAAATCATTTGCATTTACAAATAAATGTTATTAATATTAGAGCAAGACAGATATATATCATTTGTTAAAAAAAAAAGAGATATACGTCATACTATTATTGGGTGAGACACATAATAAATTAAATATATCTCCCTCCACTTCAGATATCTCTTATCTCTCTTTGATCTTATCTTCTCTCTCTTTGATCTTATCTCTCTCCGCTTCAAATCTCTCTTACAACTTTACAAAAGTAAATATATCTCCCATAATAAATAAATAAATAGATTTGGTAATTCATCTAGATTCATGCATGCATGATCTGTTGACTCCTTCCAACTTTTTTGCATAAAATCACTGAAAATTAATCAAATAAGGGTTTGCAAAATAAGGGTTTGGAACGTGGCAAAGATATTAGAATTTAGCTAGGAGTCACTGACCCATGCATACAGCTGTATAATACTTAGCCAAAAGCCTTTTTTTTTTTTTCCGTTCGAAAAAGTCTATAAAAATTAAAATACAAAGAACTCGTAATTAGATTCCAAACAAGTCAACTGAGATATAATTCTTTGTTCAATTTGAAGAGTCCAATGTAAAGAAAGATAGGCATAGTTATAATGGGTTTTTTCTCTGTCTTTTTGGACCTGAAAGGGCAACTGAGGGAACAAAAAGCGAAAGCCCATCCCAGAACAAATGGACTATTCAGCCTGGTCCACGAGTTGACTCTCCTGGACGCAACCTCTATGAGGGAGTATACTGCAGAGGGATGGGACTCGCCGACCTGGAGATCCCTCGATCAGTATCCAGCCCTTGAGTGTCTGTCTGCATAATGGGCGATAACTAAAGGAGACTCTCGATCCTCTAACATGAAAGACATCGACGGACCACTAAGGACGCCAACGGGCTAAGGCAAATTGGAAAACCATGCCGCATTAATGACATAACTACCCGAGCTACATACCAAAATCATTGCCAAATCAAATGCCTACTTTCCTGGGATGTAAACAGGCAGGAGCGGGTCCAGTCCCAAACTGCCCAAACGGCGTACCTCCCATGGGATCAAGAGAAGAGTTAGGCCGAAGGCCGCTCTACCCCTCCCGCGATGGAGAGTGGGTCCTACCCTCCCGGCGACCTGAACAACTTACCGCAACCCTCATCGCATCGAAGAGCATACTAGCCACATTGTTGTCCAAAAAAGTTACCTCCCCCGCAAGGTACCAAAAGGAGAAATATGCCGTTTCATCCTTCCCACGACGGAGTGCGGGCCAACCCTTGGCAGCCCAAAGACAAAAACTTATCTTCCTTATGAGCATTAACAGGCGGGAGCAGGTCCAATTTCAAACTGCTGGAATAGCGTACCTCTTGTGCGATCAAAGGGAAAGCTAGGCCGAAGGCCGCTCTACTCCTCTCTCGATGAAGAGCGGGCCTGAACAACTTATCCCGACCTCCGTCGCAAAGAAGAGTGGGTTCGGCGTCAGTCTGACTCAACACTTACCTTCCCTGCGATATTAACAGGCGAGAGCAGGTCCAGCCTTAAACTACCCAAACAGAATAACTCTCGTAGGACCAAAAGGGAAAACTAGGCCGAAGGCAGTTCTACCCCTTTCACGATGTAGAGCGGGTCATGTAAAGGTGCTACTCGCACCATACAGTGCAGGGTATCCTCCTCCCCGCCCCCAGCCCCCCACCCACTACCCCCCTCCCACTTCAATAAGGGACTACATTCCATTAGGCCCAAAAAATTATTCTTGTGTTCAAAAGTGATCAAAAATACATTTTTAGACTTAAAATGTAAATTTAAATTTGTAAATATCACTATAATTTAAAAATTACGTAGCTTTTAAATTAGCTAATGTATATTTTGTATAAGTTGTAGTGTAATAGGGTAATATTTTTATAGATTACTTTCACAATACAAGGCTCACACTTAATAAAAGTTCTACTTAATACATATTAATATATTTATATATAGTACAAATAATAAATATTTATAAATATGTATAATATAAATATATATAAATATAATCAAATATATAAGTGCGGGGCAGGGTTGGGCCCTCCCCACCCGCTGCCCCCACTAGGGGCCAGATGCGCGGTGGAGTAAACGAGGGCGAGGTGGTGGGGTGCATGTAAAGAAGGAAAAGGAGTTGGACCTGATTTCGACACTATTAAGTATTGATTGTATACCGACACTATTGAGAATCAACCCATTTTCAACAACTAAGATGGGTTGATTATGCCTGCATCTCTCCTTTAGATTGGATATTATATTGACTGATGCTGAGACTCTTTTGAACGAACAGTGCACAATTTTATGCTCTAAACCAAACATCAGAAGTTTGGAAAATGTTACTTCAAACTATTTGGAAATTTGCAACTCCTTTAGATTTTACCAGTAATTTTATAATATTAAGATTTATTTTTAATGGAGTGAAATAGTTATATTGATTGATTGAAAAATAAATTATAAGAAATTATAAGTTTATCAATATCCCATAAGTTTTCACCTCGTTTTGTAGAGATAAGCAAATGCCAAGTACACTGCCCAACGCCCGTGGTGGAACAATCAAAATTCATAGGTTGTCACTTGCCAAAAATATCGAGTAATTTAATGCTTGGGTTCTTTTTCACAACTTCCATGCACTACAGATACATCTCATTCACTTGGGAGTGAGACAAAATATGTTTTACATTCAACTCTCGTACTGTCTCATGTTTACCATAGAGCTTGGTAAGCATTTATTTTTTTTTTATGAAAAATAGACTTCATTCATTCATGAAAGCGAAGTTACAGCTTTAACTGATACATCCCCACCTTGCAAAGGAGGAGAGGGTTTTCACTCTATGGACAAATTGTCCAAGAGACTATTTATTTATTATTATTAACCTAAAACAAAGGAAATAATAGAAAACGTAAATGACACATAGAAAAATAGCAAAATACAACTTAGAAAGTTGTATATCCGCATTTTCAACTTTAGAGGAAATAAAAAAGCAGACACAGGGATTGTGGTGGCGCGTGTCTGGCGCGTGAGGGACACGTGCCACCCTAGAAGTACAACTGACAATCGAGTTTGAATATACTGATGGCCCTAGTGCAAATCTCGGAAAGTCATTACCTCAAACCATGAATAATTGCGAGGGTTTCTTGCAATGTAAGGACGGACCACAATTGTGTGTGTTGGCCTAATAACAGTCCTCCCTAGCTCATGTAGTGCCCACATCACCATCCTTATGTGGCGGTATGGGTGTAAACTTGAACCGAAAAACCAGCTGGACCTGCCCAAACCAGTGGAATCGGTCCAATTTTGGGTCAGTCCGGTCCGAAACCAATTTTCGTAATTCCAAAACCGGCTAGTACCAGTCTAGTTCCGGTTCTATACTTTTTATTCGGTTCTATACTTTTTAGGACAGGACCAGACTGGACTGGACCAGTTCACTATATTATATATTTTAAATTAATTTTTTAATATTATATAAAAATATATATATATATAATAATATAAATTATAATTAGATATAAGATAATATTATTATAATTTATAATATAAAACTTTAATCTTAAAAATGAAAATTTATTTGATCATATGCTTTAAACATAAAATATATATTAATAACATTTTATGACCTAATAAATTCTCAACATATTTCTTTTAACAAATACATAATATATTAGTAATACTAATATATATTAATATATTAATTACATTTCGCTTTAATTATATATTAGTATATTAATTTCATTTTACACCCTAATACTAATATTATTAAAGGGGACCGGAACTGGTAAAATCGGAGGTATCGGTTTAGGAGAGTAATCGGTACGTAATCGTTTTTCAAAAATACAAAACCGGTACATACCGGTTCGGTCCTAAATTTTGTCTAAAACCGGACTAGACCGAACCGGTTATGCCCCTATATGGCAGTTAATAGTTTCGGTTGAATGTTGAAAGCAGTCTCCAATGACTCGTTGGCCATGTGCATGGCCAACAAGAAAGCAAGACATGCCTAATGATACCTCCATCGAGAGAGACCCTCTCTGTAGGGTCCATAATCATAGATTGCCTTAACATGTCGCATACATAACGGAATGCGGGCACCTCCATTCAAAGCATTTCGACGCAATTTTGTGAGTGTCTATTCAAAACTTCCTAAATATATTAATCCTCTTGGAGACCTATATTGTGTTGGGGCATTCGAAGCCGACCTCCAGAATTTTGGCATGTCATCCACATCGTGAAAACTATGTTCATCTCTTGCAGTGTCGATTCATCTCCACTCGAACTATATATCTCCATTCCTTCGTCTATCTTGCTATTGTGAGACATACTTTAGCATGTCTCTTCATTTTCGTTGTTCAGTTCCATCGAATGGGCTTTCTCGGAACTAATATCATTGTCCATCCTGAATAACCCTTCTTGCGTGTGCGTTAAAAAATACCACATGTTAGCAAAATTATGAACATTGAACGTATTTATTTATATAAAATATGATCATAGTTTATATTACGGTATTACCTAAATGTTCATAATGTCAAAGAATACCGTCACAAATTAATTAGCCAATGCATAAATGGCAAAAAAAAAAATAATAGTAAAGTCATCTACGTACCACTAGATAGTTAAGTCACATGTTCAGCATGAATAATTAAAACATGCATAAATAACATAAAATCCTAAGTCAGATAAAATTGATAAGCATAAAATACTAATCCGGCAGTCCCCTATAATACCCTCATCAATGCCTACTCAGGTCAAACTCCAAGGCCACTGACTCCTACGAATATCAGAAGTTGACACGAACAATCTCTACATTGTCAAATCAAGTAATTGTTCGAAGGCCTTGTTAAATTGCTTAAGAGATTCTATTGCTTCTAACAACCTCATACAATGCATCTGGAGATCAAACGCTCCATTAGACTCTATGCTATTCAACCCTTTGTCGCGCTTCCCAGACATGCTCCCATACCTCCCGTCCTTAGCAGCTTTCCGCCTCGCAGCAGAACTAAGCTTAATTTCCTCAAGGTATTTGCTAAATTTTGCTTGAAGGGGCATAGGCTAGGAAGGCCCTCCCCTTTGTCGTCAGCGAGATCCACTAGCATAGGAGGTGGAGAAGGGTCTCCCTGATTGCATGGATACGTCCATACCAGCCACTTGTAATGGGCCCCACTCATCATTAGTCGCCCGTCGGCCACAGTTTCGCATCTCCTTCTCAAGAATCCGCTCATCATCACTACTTGGGGTCGGGTCAGTCGATGTCCGATGCAATGTCCCAATTGCAACTGAACATCCAAAAATTGAGCATAGGTGTTCATACTTTGGGCATCCCTCGGTCTTGAAATGCTTAAATGATGACCTCACCTAATATTAAAATTGTAATTAAATACAATGAGAACAAGTTTAAAAAAAGGAAAAGTATTATTTCAGGCGATTTTGTGCACCCATGCGCACCAATGATGACATGGAATGGGGTTAATGAAACGGTGCGCATGGATGAGGCGGGAAACGAAAGTTGTTTTGAAAAGTCTAAAAAGTTGATGTTTTGAAGTTTTATTTATTTATTATTTTTTTAATGCTATTTTGAAGCTGATAGTTATCAGATTAGTTTTCTTTTTCTTTTTTCTTTCTCATCAAATAAACAACTTTGATTCCTATAAATTTTCTGGGTATATAAATTCTCTTTGAAATGATCTTTGCACTAAAGTTTTGACCAGAAATTTGAGAAGGAGACCAAGGAAGATGAGGAATGGCCGTGGAATGAGGGAAGAATGGCCAGAAATTTTAAATTATTTGGTCTTGAAACTAAGGTGCTCGAGCAAGAGGGAGATGGAGAGATCGTTGGTGGCATGGGGGTTGGAGATCTGGACGGAGACGATAATGGGATCGTCAAACTTGTACACTTCTTTGTTGGTTTTGAGCTTAATTTTCCTCTGTGATTTCATTATCTTATTTTCAGACGGGAGACATTCTTGGAATACTCATCAACTTCGTCCTTCTTCTTTATCTTTCTTCTTCTTGTTCTTTCTTTTCTTTTCGTTTTTTTTTTTCAAAGGACATCTGACATGACTCAATTCACCTCAGCATTTGGTACGCAATTGGTGCCCCAAATCGCTTGTATCTAGTAGAACTGTTAAAAAAATTGTAATTCAAATTTTGAGATGGTTTAAATAATCTATCATAAATGTTTTTAGAAATAGCAATTTCATACCTTTAATAATTTTGCCCTGTGTTCCTCACTGGAAACTGGGGCCTTCCTCTCTAGGTCCCACCCTAAACCAGTTTGCTTCATATGATCCGTAAATTCCCGTTGCTTTCTCTTAAGACGAGCAGTTTTACCTTTAAATTGATTGGAATTGAAATTGTTTGGCCCAATCACAGACAGCCATTCAACAAATCGAATATGGTCTCCATGTGTGATCTTCCCTCCCCTCAATGTATCCATCAACATTTCTTCGTACAACATCTCAGTTAGTATATCCTCCATCCCATCATTCCACTAGTCCCAATCACCAATCGACTCGATTGACTCATCCATATGGTGCTAATGTATGCTCAAATGACAATGACAAATTTTGAAACCAAACGACTATATATATGTTTGTAGATGTGAACCGAATTCCACATGCATTTAAATGGAATGACCCAATACGCGTAGAACGTGTATATAAGATGGTCACATGCTATGATAAATATGGCATATAGGGAAATTAACAAAACAATTGTATTTTCTCACTCATTGGCATTAATATATAAGGTAGGAAATAAAGAATTTACAAGTTGACGTAAAAAACATAAGGTCGTACGTAAAAAACATTAAAACATATTGTTCTTGGAACTTTTTCTAGGGAATGGATCTTCAGCTGCTTTGCCTCGAAGGCTTAGTTGTTAGCCCAAAACCAAATGGGAAAAGAGGGTCATAGTGTTGATCCCCAACATTCATGGGTAGCTGATCTACTCGTTTAAACCATGTTCGAGCCAGCTTGCCAGAAAATCCATAGTCACCAAAAAGAGTATCAGCCACACCTTGACCTTCACTACCTGGGAGCCATGCAGCCACCAGAGCGTCCATTGATGCAAGATATGGTTCGATGACAAGCGGCCGACCGGAGACAACAACGACAACACACTTGACAGCCCCGCATACATTGTTGATTGTGCTCGGCCCGGGTTCAGGGAGAGTGAGGTTCAGGTTATCACCGTTGGTCTCAGCGTAGGGTTGCTCGCCTACTACCACGATGGCGTAGGAGAAGTCATTGGACTTGACAAAGGCAGGGTCGGGGTTCTCATTGAAGACCACCTGGGTGCTTCGGTCCACAGTGGCTTTGATGGCATTAAGGATGGTGGTTCCTGTCATAAATTAATCATTCTATCAACGAGACAGGCTACTGAAATGGAAAGAAATGCAATACGAAAGTATGGATTAAGATCCTCTAGAGCTCTTAAATAACTTCGAGATGGAATTAGTAAATCTACAATAGCGACTTGAAGTAGACGATCCAAATTTTTCACACTTAGTCATGACTAAGTGTGAAAACCACAATGAGACAAGTTTCATATTATAAACGTGGTTTGCAGACAACCTGGAGAGAAAAATGAGGGAAAATATATATCATTAAAGAGAAGTTAAATGTATGCTGGTAGGGAATATGTACCGGCAGTGAGGTCATTCCCGCCAAGTCCTTGCCATTCGATTGTCCATCCACCGCATTGATAACCCAAGTTGTCTGCATGGCTTCCAGCAACAAGAATCTTTGGCACCTTCTTAGGGAGAGGCAGCAGAGGCCCGGCAGCTGCAGATTTTCCATTTTGCAATAGCACAAGTGATTTCCTCACAGCTTCCCTCGCGAGTTCCCTATGCTCCTAATGAAAGGAGGAAATCCGATCAAGTGGTGCTTTGACATTACAAAAACAAATAACCAAAGATCAGTTTCGGATATGATATAGCTAACCTTGCTTCCAACTTCGTTGGCCAGACTGTTATCAGCCAGCGGGGTCTCAAAGAGCCCCATGGAGAACTTAACCCTCAAAATCCTCTTCACAGCATCATCTATGCGGCTCATGGGAATGACATTCTTCTTAACCAGATTGGTCAATTCATTGATAAATTCTGGGTAGTTGTAAGGACCCATGACCTGCATCATTTTGAAAGTCATGCATCTCTCTTCACATGGCTTCTTAAAGATGCAAATTTACCATTGATGTAACGCCCTCGGTTATGATGAAGGAAAATCTTTTTTTTTTTTGTCAGTTACACATGGTGTATCTATGTCAGTGACTATATCCATGAATTAGAAGCTCTTTACAACACTACAGAAAGATTTGTAAGGGTATAGGAGTATGTGCCAGCAGAAAGCTTAGCAAAATATCTTGGGACCATGAATGAAATAAATCTTTTGCTAATATTTGTTACTGACCATGTCAACACCAGCTAGAATTGAAGCTTGAACAGAGTATGTGTAGTTTGCATGTGGTGGATATGTAATCTTGTCAATTCCTTGCCAATCTGAGATGACGAAACCCTGAAAAGATCAACCGATAATGAAACATTACTTCTCTGGGATTTCCATCTCATTAAAATATATATATATAAATATATTTCCATGAATTTTTTAAAACTCTGAATATTGAATCAGAAAGTACCCTGAAGTGGAGTTTGTTCTTGAGAAACCCTGTCAGCATCTTATGGTTCGCATGCATCTTCATTCCATTCAAACTCGAGTAAGATGCCATAACAGTAGTGACACCCTTAATAATTGAATCATAGTAAGCAGGCATGTGGATGCTGTACAATTCGTGCTGAGTAACTATGGTGTTGTTTTCGTTAATTCCTTTAACTGTGCCTCCATCACCAACATAGTGCTTTGCACAAGCTGCCACCTTGTCCCTGAATGCAATCTTAAATATAAGTATGGACTTTACCCACATTCAACACGAGTAATGACTTTAAATTCAGGATTTACTAGAACTGATTCTAATTTAAGTGGCGAAGAAGCAGTCATATGCTTGATTAAAAGTGGCTTATAATTTGTTCATCCAAAGTTTGAATGGATAAACACGTTTAGCACAAATTGTTTGAAACAAATTAAGATCAAAATAATGAAAAAAGATGTAAATTCTTACTTCCCACCAACGTACGGAACTCCCTTTGTAGAATTTGCAGGGATATCTCCTTGCAAACCTGGGATGATCTCGGTCATCATCTTTACAATCTTGGGGTCCTCACTATAGCTCTCATAACACCGACCCCACCTTGGATCCCTGCAAACCTGCATTATTTTTCAAAATAGGATCACCATCACAGAAAACAGTGGAGAAATAAGAACTTTAGGTGCTTTGGATTTTCTTTAATAGTTGCATTGCATCCTGGTGAAAAACTTGTAATTACCGCGATACATGGAGCAAAAGCATATGGAATCCCAGTGGCTCGAACTTCAAGTGCAGTTGCAGCACCGATCCTCTTTAGAAGATCAGGATCCCTGCAGGTATGATAACAGAAAACGTGATTCAACTTGAGGTGCAACAGAATGATGAACTGATTGCCATTGAACAAACAAAATTTGCTAGCTCGATTGGTTCAGGATGTTCAAGTTTCTCACATTTCACAGAAAAACAAAAGGATGGCTATGCATGTAGAATTTTTCATGGTATGTATGCAAGCATATGCACTTGCCTGGTCACTCCAAGACCCACATTATGGGGGAAAATGGTTGCTTTATATACATTGTTGTGTCCATGAACTGCATCAATTCCATAAATCATAGGGATTCCAAGACGGGTAGCAAGAGCCCCTTTCTGAATTTCATTCACCATATCTACCCATTGCTCTGGAGAAGCCTTTTGAGCAGGCACACTCCCTCCACCACTTAATACACTACCTATACATTTTTCACTTTATTGTGAGTTGAAAGAACATTTAGAGTAATTATGGCAAATTCACATGCAACAGTAGAAGTTGAACACATCATAATCTATATACGCATACCAATGAAGTAATCCTTCATGACCTGGGCAGTGGCATTAGCCCTTTCAATTTGAAGCATCTGACCAATTTTTTCTTCCAGAGTCATTCTTGCCAAGAGATTTTTTATCCTAGCTCCAACCGGTCGCCTTGGGTCCTTGTATACCACATATCCTTGAGCTTCTGCCATTGATGAGCAGAAACATATTGCCAAAAAAAAACATCCCAAGAAGGGGATTGAAATTCTTGCCATCTTGGTCCCGCTAAAATCCTGTAAAAATTTGAAAAAAAAGTAAGGTGATGTGAAAGCTAAACAACGAGAACCATTAACATTGTATCAAAATATGCAGTGGGAAAAGTTGTCAAGAGGTAGGTTCAAGGAATTGCTTATATATTGGAAGAAAGTCATGAATGAATGATCATGGAATCATTTGTTCAGTTTCTACTTTCTATAGAAACTAAAAGATGATTATGCCATGAAAATCCAACAAGCTTGTGGAAAATAGAATTATCTCCAAATAACCAGAACGTCCAAAAGATCAAAAACACAAAAAGATCACCGGCAAAGAAGGAAGAAACGTCAGAACGTACAGCAAGATTCGAGGTTTAACTGCACAGCTAGGGGTTTGAAGCTGGTGGGATATAAATAGGGAAGGAAAGAAGAAGTGTTGCTTGAAATGGGGTGTTGAAAAAGATAAGACCAATCTGTTAAAAGAGACAAAGACACATATCATGGTAGGGCGTATATCTTTTTCGAGTTGTTCTCCTAGAATATAGCGGGAAGTTGATGCCTTTGACCGTTAAACGTGTAACGTAACCGTCTCCATACCTATCTAAACGATTGCCCTCAAGCCCACATTATCCGGTTTGGTGATTGCCAATGCAGTTTGATTTTCAATGAACATAATATTCTTTTTCTCTTTTAAAAAAAAAAAAAAATCTGATACTTCCAATTATCAAATTTTTATATCTATTAAGATATTAATCAGTACTTCAATAATTATAATATTTTTACAATTTTTTTTTTGTAATGGATAATATAGGAAAAATAAAAAATTACTATTTTCTCGGAAACTTCTTGTAAAATAATTTTATCCATTAAATTAATCCAAATCATTTGCATTTACAGATAGATATATATCATACTATTATTAGGTGTGACACATAATAATATAATCCATTTTTTTTTCTCTCTTTTACCTTATCTCTCTCCTCTTCAGATCTCTCTTACAACTCTACAAAAGTAAATAAATCTCCCATAAAATAAATAAATAAATAAATAGATTTGGTAATTCATCTAGATGCATGCATGCATGATCTGTTGACTCCTTCCAGCTTTTTTCTTCTTAGTTATCCTTTTGGCCGTTTTATTTATAATTAATTGCCTTTAAAATCACTGAGAATTAATCAAATAAGGGCTTGCGAAATAGAAAAAATCTACACAACTTTCTATTATTCACACAACCTCCACCCACTATATTTTTTTTAATTTTTTTTTCTTTTATCAAATATTTAATATATGAATAATGATTAGAAAAATTGAATTAGTTTAAAAAGAATAAATTCAAAAAAAATTTAAAATTTTTTAAAAAATCTTAAAATTTCAAAAAAATATAGTGTGTGGAAGTTAGAAGGTTGTGTAGTATTACTCTTGCAAAATAAGGGTTTGGAACGTGGCCAAGGTATTAGAATTTAGCTAGGAGTCACTGACCCATGCATGCATAAAGCTGTATAATACTTGGCCAAAACCCCTTTTTTTCCGTTCGAAAAAGTCCATAAAAATTAAAATACAAAGAACTCGTAATTAGATTCCAAATAAGAAAACTGAGATCTAATTTTTTGTTCAATTTGAAGAGTCCAATGTAAAGAAAGAGTCTATAGAGAAGTGCAAAATGCAATTTTTATTTTGTGTTTTTTTTAAGCATTTTTTTAATCTCTTTAAATATTTAAAAAAAAATAACAAAAAAATTCACAAACTCATTTAAAAATACTTCTTTAACAATTAAGTAAAAAAGAAAAAAGAAAATCGGTAGCTTTTATCGGGATGCATCATGCATCATTTCCCACTAAAAAAGAATTACAAAAAAAACCCTTTAATTTACAAACTAAGGGTAGTTTAAGAGAAAATATACTTACAACCGTGAATTGCGTAATCGTCGCGTAATCGTTTTGAAAAAAATGAATAAAACATGGGACCCACATGAAAAAAATTAATTTTTTAATAATGGATCTCACTCTTTTTCAAAGCGATTACGCGGCGGTTACGCACTTCACGGTTATATGTAGAATTACTCGTAGTTTAATATCATGCATAAGATTGTAAATGTTTTTTCTATTGCAAGATACATCAAATATGTATATATAGTCATGTTAATTAATTAATTTATTTATTTGTCTATGTTTTTTTTTTTTTTAACTTTCACACCACGTACGAGACATGATTAATTCCAATTGGTGTACGTACGTGAGATAATGTATCATACAACTAATGAAAATTTGTATTTATCCATCTCTATACTACGTATCAATATGTAATTTATTATTATTGTCTATTTATTTAAACACGTATTAATCTACCAATATTAGTGTTTAAATAGAAATACCCGATCAAGTAGCCCCAACGAATCTGCAAATTATTTAACGAGTTCCAAACCCCAAAGTAATTAAGTCAAAAAAAAATAGTAATTTTATATACAACCGTGTAATGCGTAAACGCTGCGTAATCGTTTTGAAAAAATGAATAAAATATAGGACCCACATGAAAAAATAGCGGACCCCACTCAATCTTTTTCAAAGTAATTACGCAACAATTACATAATTCACGATTGCAAATATATATATATTTTTTTAAAAAAAAAAAGTGACATGCTCAAGAAAATCGACTGATGAAGAATTATCACATGTTCAGTTGTACGCATGTTCATCTAGGCTGAATTTTTTCCTTCCGGTTACGGTTTCCGGCCCAGAACAAATTCGAGCAGGTATTCGCATAGAAAAATCCGGGTACACCTGGTACTCGGTTTTTTTTTCGGTTTAAATGTTTTATTTTTTACTTTTTATTTGTGGGCAATGAACATATAGGCTTTGATTTAAAAAATTAAATAAATAGATTTTGAATGTTGCATCAATATTTTTTTTCATAAAAAAATATATTCATAACATGTAGGTTTTGATTTATATTTAAAAAAAAAAGTACAACCCGAAACCCGAGTTCTGAATTTTAAAAAATCGGTTTCAATCCGGATTTCGACCCGATTTTGAAACTCAGGTTCCCGGGCCGAAACCCGAATAAACACTACTAATCAGTTGCAGTTTAAAGCAAATGGATGATAAATTTTTTGGGTGGTATACCATTTAAAAAAAGCATTTCCATGTGAAAACATAGATTTTTTAAGATTAAAAAATGAGAAATACTGCTATACCCATAAAGAAATTCTACAAAAATAAATTCACAAATTGACATAACTAGCCTAATGTTATACGTTAGATCTACTAATTTATAATAAAAGTAATTTTACATTAATTTAATGTAACACATGATCAAGTCATATACGCCGGTTTGTAAATTTATTTTTATAAAAAAATTTTATGACTTAAACATTTATTTCACTTTATAATTTATATATGCCTGCCTACACATATCGACTCCCATATGGGGATTTAATGGAGAAAGCACTACCTGAAGATGAAGCAGCTGCATGTTCCATCCATTCGAGCCCCCAACGATCATGATGAACAACGTGCATGCCTCTCTTCATCGTGTTGAGATCGATCACTCAGATCATATTTTTCACTTTTTTGATCAGCAAGCAATCCGAGCCCAGTGCACTTATTGTCATCAACCCAAAATAATATAACCTCGATCTCCTTCTTCTGATCATCTATTGCATGCGCGCCCAAGTAATACGGGTACTGCAAAACTTGCTTTTTGTTATTGAAAACCCATAAAACTTGAACTACTATAGATAAATCACCTTTCTTTAATGTTGTCTTTAATAAATAATTATCTACTGATGCACCCTGGGCGGCCTGCGCGCACGCATTGAAAAAGCGTAGAAACCAAACAAAGAACCTTCTTTTTTCTTTTGTTTTGGTGGCTAAACAAGGTATCTTGTCTTCGTTTGTAGAGGTTATGCCATGACTTGGGAGACATTTGAAAGCCCATTAAACAAAACCCCATGAAACAGTAAAGGAATATATACACATGTAGATGTAGTCTGGGAAGCCCATGATCATAACTTAGCACAAAACCAATGCAACCAAAAAGGAATAGTCTCATCCATAAGAAAAGAAAACTACTCAAATTAATTACCAGCATGCATGATCCAATCTCAACGTACAGCATCATGTGACATGTATAAAATGGTACCCATAACCAGCAAATATTTTCCATCCGGCCAAAAGCATCAGTACATTTTGTGAGATCTCCACATAAAGATCGATTTGATCAAAACTTAAGTACGCAGCAGCTAGCAATGGCAAGGAGGCAACGATCTGGGGAGGTTACTACTGCCGTTCCACGACAATATTCCCGTCTCGTATACGAGGATTTTCAACCAATATCAGAACGGAAGGAAGAAGCAGCAGAAAATATTATAATTATTCATCTTCCTGGTGTGTTTAATACATGACCAACTATCTTAATTTCTACCCACCTCGTTCGTTCGTTTGTTTGTTGATCATCCACGTTTGTTTAGGGAATATATATCTTCGTTCCTCATGTAACCTCTGAACTTTTTCAGGTTTCACGAAGGAGAGAATAAAAGTCGCATACGTGAACTGCTCTCGTACGGTAACGGCTCGAGGAGAGCGACCGGTTGTAAATGATAGATGGAGCCGTTTCAATCAAAGTTTTCCAGTTCCAGAGAATAGCGACACCGATAAGATTCGCGCCAAGTTTCAGCATGGGGTTCTCTCCATTACAATCCCCAAGAAGATCGTAGCAACAGTTGGCCCTGCTGAAGAAGCTAAAACAACCCAGAAAACTCCAAGCCTTCCAAGGTCTGCTTCCCAATCAAAGAGTCAAAAGGTTCAAGAGGAGATTATTCCTCCTATGCCCGCTTCAACTTCTGGGGTTGAGAAAAGGAGGAGGCCGGAGGAGATAGCTCAGCCTCGGAGTCTTAAGAGGGTTGCCACCGAGCGAAAAGTGGAGAAGGGTAGGGAAGACATCCCTCCAAAAGCAACGTCTTCAAATGCCGTAGACGAAAGAAAATGGGTTGTGAAGACTAATCAATCTCGGAGCCCTCCGGAAGCAACTACCGATCCTAACGCACAAAAGGGTCAAGACTACTTAGCTCCCCCAAAGGCTACTTCAACCTTAGATACCAGAAACGTAACGGGCAAAGCGAGTATGGCGTCAAGCGCTGAGAAGGTTGATCGCCAAAAGTCCATTGGAAAGAAAGATAATGATAGAAATGGGAAGGCTAAAGAAACAGAAGAATCTGATCAGAAATATGTGGAAAAGAAAATGATCATTAATGGAAAGGAAAGTGGCGAGAAAAGCACAGACAGCTTTGTGAAGCACGAAATTAGCAGTACAGCGCCAAAGATTTCAGAGAACAGAGATCAGGAAAAGAAAGTGAGATCTTCTGGCGGTAAGGTGGAAGAGATGATCGGTAAGGAGGCCGATTTAAAAGCTGAGAAAGGGATTGTGAGAATAAAAACTGTGATGGATTCTGCTAAGCAGAGAGTGAATAGTCTAGCAAAAAGGATGAATAATGAAGACAAGAAGAAGTGTCTGGTAAATATCGGTGCAGCAGTGCTCGTGATTTTGGTACTTGGAGTTGGAGCTTATCTCTCCTACAGCTATCGCTCCAGATCTGGAAGTTCATCCGAATTAGAGAATTAGTTCTAATATTTAATTAATGTCTATATCTATATATATATATAAGCTTGACTTTGTAATTATATAAAACTACATCTGAATTAATCCAGTACTGTGTAATGTATAGCGCAGGCATGTAAGAACTTGTATTGCACGTACGTGAAAATGCACCGAAGCTAATTTATTTGAATTTTCTGCGTCTGTCTCATCACGTTTACCATCTTGGGACTGTTCATCCAGGCCTTCCCGACCAGTCTGGAATCCGGATTCCAGCCTGAAACAAATCCGGACCAGAATCCGAATTGCAAAATTCGGGCACACTCATCTGATACAGTGATACTGGATTTCTAATCCAGTAATTTTTTTTTTTTAAATATCCGGATTTAACTTCACAGATCTTCATAACAAATCAGCGTTCATACTTCCCTTTGGGTTCAGTCATATTAATTTTCAAATGTCACCACTTTTAAAAATCAAAATAAATGCATAAGAAAGAGAGTCTTTTTTGTTCGAGTTTTGCTACACAACCTCCACCACACTCCACACTCCATACTTTTTAAAATTTTTTAAATTTTTAATATTTTTTTTAAATTTTTTTTGAATTTATTCTTTTTAAATTATTTTAAATTATTTATTCATTATTTATATAATAAATATTTAATAAAAAAAATAATAAAAATTAAAAATAATGTAGAGTGTGGAGTGTGGAGGTTGTGTGAATAGTAAGAGGTTGAGTAGATTTTTTTATTTTGTTCTGGCACCCACTTTTTGTGAGTGCAGAGATCACACTTGCTGAGAGGGACGCGTGTTGTCAGTTCTATGTTAGGAAAAAGAATGGCAATCGTAATGGCAGTCTATATTAATATTAAAAGAAGAAAGAAAGAAATAATATAAAAATAATTTAATGAATGAATAGTATGTATTAAATTTAAAAATTAGTTTAGATTTTACTGTAGTTATTTAAAATATAACTAATTTAATATGAATAATTTTATAATTTAATAGTTAAATTTTCATTAGATTTAACTTTTAACTAATTCAATGAGAATCTCTAAATGTTTGCTTCAGAATTTTGTGTGTAATCCTCTCGCCACTGATGACATCCCAAAGAGTAATGACTTGTCAGCAGCAGACGCAAGGATACGGTGACCATACTATCACCAACAGACACTTGTTATGGCAGCAACAGTCTTTATCTCGAAGCTCCTTAGTAATACCCCTGGTTTCAAAATCCGCAGTTCCCATCACAGCACCCAGCTAGTCAATCAAACAAGTATCAACACGAACAGTAAGGATCTTAGAATAACTCATCATCCCAACTTCCCAACAAGTTCCAAATACTCCTCTATCACCTCTGGGAAGTCTCCTTGCAATGGATCTTCACAACACCAGACAAAAATTGAAACAAAACTACCCAACTAAATGTAACATAAATCATATAACAAGAGAAAGAAAGTGGAGCTTACCGATAATGGGCGCGTTCATGGTCCCATAATAGAGACGAGGCCGACGATCGAGCTACAAAACAATAACCCGGAATTCGAATTTGGCTCCGAGCGCACACCTTGCCACGTCGAGGACGAGGTAATTCGACACTAAAACGGCAGTGTTTAGTTTGTGGAGTCGGAGGCCACATCGACGTTATTGTTATTTTCTCTCTCTAGATAGGAGAATTTATTCATGTTTCTCTTTTATAGCCTCAAAGGAGTATATAAAAGCATACTATCATACATATATTATTATAAAAAAAGGAGGAGAAGTCTATGATTTTATCAAAAAATAAAAAAGAGAGAGAAGTCTATGCTATCACAGGACGCATATGATTTAATATATAAATATAATGAGAAGAGAAGGAAATTTGGTTGAATAATACTTTACTCGCGTAAAAAAATTATTTTTGTAATAACGAATTCCACTTTCGTTGAGCTTGCATATCCTCATAGCATGTTTGTAGTTTTAGTGTATGTTTGGAATTGCTTTAGAAAATATAGTTTATAATTTTAGAGTTTATAGCTTATAACTTAAATAATAAATTTTATTATTAAAAAGCTATTTACTACTTAGTAACTATATATTTAAAACACTTTTAATCATGTTATATTTATTTGGAAACAAATTTAAAAAGTATTTTCTAATGTAGAAATGACAATTAATTGAATTTGTAAATATTATAATTATATCTCTAAAAGTTTGAAAGTTGTAATTATTTTAAAATTATATTAATATTTTCGTTCATTGACAATTTTTTATAATTCGAATTATATTACGCATTATCCAAAAAAGAACTTTTGAGGAAAAAATGATTTTTTTTCTCAAACATACTTTTTAGATTATTTGAAATTAAAAGTGTTTTGATATGTAATATCCAAACAATCTAATTTTTATATTAAAGAGTTTTTAAATATATTTAAACACTTTTTAAAACTCCTACCGCAATCATACACAGACACTTAGAACTTATCGCTTGTAGCTTAAATAATAAGTTATGTTGTTAAAAAATTATTTATTGTTTGGTAACTATATGTTTAAAACACTTTCAAATATATTATATTTGTTTCGAAGCAAATTCAAAAAGTAATTTCTAAAGTATAAATGACGATTATTTAATTTTTTGAAAAATTATGATCATATTCTTAAAAGTTTGAAAGTTGTAATTATCTAAAAGTTATATGAGTATTTTCACCCATTGATAGACTTTTTAAAATTTGAATTACCTTACACATTATCCAGAAAAGCACGTTTGAGGAAAAATCGGATCTGTTTGGGATTGCATTATGAGTCTTAAAAAGTATTTAAATAGCCTTAAAAGTTATTTAATGAAAAAATTAGGTTGTTTGGATGTTACATATTAAAGTTATTTTTAATCTCAAATAAGCTAAAATGTGTTTTTTCTGATAATCTTGAATGTAGTTCAAATTTTAAAAAAATTATCAATAGAAGAAGATACCCATACAACTTTTAAATAATTATAACTTTTAAAATTTTAAAGAAATAGTCATAATTTTTTAAAAAACAAATGATCATTGTCTCTACTTCATAACACACTTATTTAACTTGTTTCCAAACAATTGTAACGTATTTTAAAGTGTTTTAAACATATAGTTACCAAACAATAAATAATTTTATAATAGTATAACTTTTTACTTAGGGCTTGTTTAAGGTTGTAGTAAGAATCTTAAAAAGTGCTTATATAGTCCTAAAAAGCTCTTTAATGGAAAAATTAATTTATTAGGATGTTACATATTAAAAGACTTTTTAATCTTAAATAAGCTAAAGAATATGTTTTGAGGAAAAACGTCACTTCCTCATACGTGTTTTTTCAAATAATACAAAATGTAATTTGAATTTTAAAAAGATTGTTAATGGATGAAAATACCCACACAAATTTTAGATAATTACAACTTTTAAACTTTCAAGGATATGATCATAATTTTTAAAAGATCAAATAATTATCATTTCTATCTCATAAATCCTTTTTTAATTTGTTTCTAAATAAATGTAACATATTTGAAAGTATTTTAAGCATATAATTATCAAACAATAAATAATTTTTTAATAGCATAACTTGTTACTCAAGCTATAAGCTATGAGCCTTAAAGCTATAAGCTATATTTTCTATCGCAATCCAAACATGCACTTAAACTATAAATTATAAGTTTTAAAGTTTGAAGTTATATTTTCCACCACAATATCAGACATACACAAAATGACACATTTTCTCAAACACAATTTTTAATTTATTTAAAATTGAGAGTACTTTAATACAAATCACCCAAACAACTTTTTTTTTTTTTTTGAAATAACCTTTTTTGTTCATAACCTTCACTAAAACAAAGTTACCAAGCAGTTAGGAATGTCATCAATGTCCGCTATACATTCTCTAACATTAAAGTTGCCTTCACGATATGTGTGATTACAGAAACATTACTCTAATTTGTTTATTGTTGCTTTGATATATGAGATGATCATACCAAAACTGCTCTCATCCTTTTATTCTGTTGTATAGCATCGACTACATTCTTGGAGTAACCTTCTAGAATTACCTTCTTCATTCCTAATTCAAGTCCAAGATTGATTGCCTTTGATGTAGTTGTTACCTCTGTCAGAAGTGGATTTGGAAATGTATCTTCTTTCTTTCTCAAGGTTGCCAAAAAATTCTCTTTTTCATCTTTTAGTGCTGCTTCTATTCCTATTTTACATTTTTTTTTTTATCTACAACCACATCCCAGTTTATCTTACAAAAATCTTGAGGTGGACTAACCCATATGACCCTTCTGTCTAGTGCTGCAATCTGATCATTCTCTTCTGACTTTTTTGTTGCACATTTTGTCATCAATTCACTTACTCTATGCATGATTGTCTTAGGATCGATCACAACGTTCTTAAAGACATTCATTTCTTCTCCACCAAATGTTTCATAAAACTAGAATAAGCTCAATCATCTCCTGCTTGTAGAGTCTTTTGAACATGTCCTGAATAAACACCTTGAAACTGCTATATGATGTCTTTGTTTTCTGAATTTTCCTTGAACTTTGACTCAGTATATGAGTTGTTGAAATACACTCCCATAGTACATGTTCAGTTTTTTCTTGTTCCCTGAGGCACATTGGACAACTTGAATCTTGAATGATCTTCTTCTGGCACAAGTTAACCCTGGTTGGCAGTATATTCGAGCATGCTCTTCATAGAAAGTTCTTGGCTTTGTAAGTATTGGCAGCTTTTAGAAACTGGTCCACTCCTCTTTATTGGTAACTCTTTTTGAAGCCTCTCCTTGTTTCCTTTTATGTAGTTCCCTCAGTAAATGATAAGCATTTTTTACTGTGAATTCTCCCTTGGCATTACTTCTCCAAATCAATCTGTCTTCCTGATTATACTTGCTGATAGGGATTTTAGTTATTAGGTCAGCTTTCGTACTATTGAAGATTGATTGAATTAATGAGATGTTCCATTCTTTTGTTTCTTGTTGGATGAGGTCTTTCACTCTTGCATAATTTCCCAGCAGGTTATAACCAGATTGAGGTCTGTACAATATAGGTTGAGGCAGCCATGAATCTGTCCAAATTCTAATAGATTTACCATTTCCAATTCTCCAATTTGACCCTTGAATTACTTCTCTTACTGATAACAGACTTCACCAAATATGGGATGGGTTGCTTCCTAATTTTGCATTGAAAAAATTTGAGTGGGGGTAGTATTTTGCCTTTAGAACACTTGCTACTAGGGAATCTGGACTTTTAATTATTCTCCAAACTTGTTTTGCTAACAAAACTTGATTAAACTTTTCAAATTCTCTGAATCCAAGACCCCTTATTTCTTTAGTCTTCCCCATTTTTGACCAACTCATCTAGCTTATCTTTATTTCTTCATTTACCTGCCCCCACTAGTAGTTGCTCATTAAACTGTTTAACAATTTCAACAATCCCTTAGGAAGTTTAAATACTCCCATTGAATATGTTGAAATAGCATGTATCACTGATTTTTATCAATATTTATCTGCTTGCTTGAGATAAAAACTTTCACTTCCAATTTTTCAAATTTCCCTCTTACTTTGTCTAGTATTGCCTTAAAACTTTTGTTCCTCGATCTACCTATTAAAGTTGGAAGGCCTAGATATTTATCATAAGAGTTTGTAATTCTTACCCCTGCAACACTTGTGACAATGTCCCTTCTGGAAGTCTTTGTGTTGTTGTTAAAACATAGAGCAAATTTGTCTTTGTTTAATCTATGGCTTGATGCTCTTTCATACTGATTTATGATGTAACTAAGTCCACTCCATTCTAGTGATGAGGCTTTGCAAAAAAGTACACTGTCATCTGCAAAAAAAGATGGTTTAAGTGAACTTATCCCTTATCAATTGGTAACCTAGTAATCATCCTCTTCTGTTCAGTCTTGTTGAGCATTTGGTTTAGAGCTTCAAAACATATTATGAATAGATAGGGTACTTGTCTAATTCTTCTATTAAGAGCAAATTCTGGTTGAGGAAAGCCATTCACCAATAAAGAGTATGTGATTGTGGTAACACATTTAAGAACCTATTCCATTCTTCTTCTATTGAACCTCATCTTTGCCATTACTGTTTCTAGAAAACTCCACTCCAATCTGTCATAGGCCTTGCTCATGTCCATTTTGAGTGCCATGAACCCAATATTTCCTTTCATCTTGCACTGCATTGAATGCATAGCTTCGAAAGCAAGAACTATATTATCTGTAATTATTCTCCCTAGAACAAATGTTGTATGATTTGAAGAAATGATGTCAGGTAGGATTTGCTTCAACCTATTTGATAGAACTTTGGCCATTATCTTGTATAATACATTACACAAATTAATAGGCTTATATTATGTGACATTTGAGGGTTTTTTTTTAGGAATTAAGATTATGAAAGTCTTAATGATAGAACAATCCCACTTATTTCTGTTCAACGTCTTTGTTATTGCTTCACATAGATATTCTCTTATGGAAAAATCTAATTGTAAGCGATTCTGCGCACTTACACGCGCATCCAGTCAATATGATTGGTCATAAAATAAATTTTATTGAAAACAATGCTAATTTGAATTTAGAATATGAATGCAACAACATTAATACGCAGACTGGTACGCAAACTTATTTGTACACAACAAAACTCTTCTCCTATAATTTTCTAATATTGTTGAAAGAAGCTTGCTGAATATCCATCAGAATAGAACCGAAGAGGTTCATGCTAAATACTACTTCTTTTACCTTTGAGTACACAAATTCTAAAGTCAGTATTGTATTCATCTCCTTAAGGCTTAATCACCCAAACAACTTAATTTGTCCGTTAATTTTTTTTTTTAAAACCAATTAAACTTTTTTTAGTACTTATAAGAGCATTCTCATTGGCTTGGCTAAATGAGAAAATTATCTAAAATTTAGATAACTTGTATAAAAAAACTCTACATTGGATTGGCCATCTTCAAAATAATTTATATTTTTGCTACAGTCATTGGCCAAATATAGAGAACCATAATTGGTTATCCAAATATTAAAATACTAATTTCTCACTCCAAGCAAACAAATTAAATTAATTAGAATATAATTAACATTTAATATTTAGAATATAATTATTATTAACATTTGATAATACTTTTTTAATATTAATTTAATTAGAATATAATTATTATTAATATTTAATAATACTTTTTTAATATTAATTTAATTAAAATATAATTATTATTAACATTTAATAAAACTTTTTTGATATTAATTTAATTAAAATATAATTATTATTAACATTTAATAAAACTGTTTTTAATATTAATTTAACTAGAATATAATTATTATTAACATTTAATTGGTAGAACTATAAAATGTGATAAAAATAAATTTAATTAATTAATTATTAAAATAATAATATTTTAGTATTATATAGAATGTGAATGACTAATCTAATGTGGAGATTGAATTTAAATGAAATAGATAAATGTAAAAAAATATGATATTGACTAAATTTTGAAGATGTATTTACCCAAACCAATAAGAATGCTCTAAAGCGATCCCGAACAAGCGATTGCTAAAAAAAAAAGAAAAAAAAAAAAAGGGGAATGCCCCACTTTGTATGCTGCAACAAAACCTCGACTCTCTCACTACACTAAACGCGGAGCCGAAGTAAGAGCGTCTCTTCCTCTTGCATTCTGAACTAAAGAAACCGCCATGCCTCAAATTCCTCTTCCCTTAGAATGCGTAAGTCGAAGCCAGTAGTGGGTTTCCTTTTCGGATGTTTCCAGACAATCTCCAATAATCAGAGCTCCCTTTCAACCTTGCACGGCCGCCTCCACCGCCCTTTGCTTAGTCTCCTCCAACTCCTCCCTTCTTCTTCTTCTTCCATATCTAATGCAGGATTATCCGTTGCGAAGCGTGGTCTCTGCGTGTACGCAGCGGAGCAGTTCTCCGATGACGAGTACGAGTGCGATTTCGAGAACAATAAGGTAAGTTTTCTTTCAATACCGCCACCCCAAACCGGACTATTAATTTTCTTGCAAGTGCTTTGATATTTGTGTCGTTTTTTACTTCAACTGCTTAAGCGGATAACCAAGAGTGTTGATGGATTTTTGTGGAGTAATGTTTTTGTTTAGTTCCATTTACAGAGTGGGAGAAAATGGAATATAGAATTCCGGGTTTTTAATCTTCTCTAGGCTTAGGCGTGAGATAGACAAAGTTTCTACTTATATGATGCTGAAGAAAATGGCCAAGTTGATTCAGTTTTTGGTACTATTTGTTTTTTTTCTTTCTCGAGGACACTAAGGCAACATGAATAAAGAAGGGAAAAGAATTTGATTTTCTGGATTCTTTATTCTCTGGTCTCTTGCATTGGAAAGATGAAAAAAATGAAAAAGTGATGCTTGGAATATTTTTCTTTTCTTTAGAAAATTAATAATGCAGCTGAAGTGAGCGAATTGGTTTGTTTATAACGCTCTGAATTTTAATTTTATGCTTCTCCCTCATCGGATGTTTTAGCATCTCTTATATTATGATTGGTATGGTATCTTTACCCCAGCAGGTTTGTGGCAACCTTAGCCGTAATGTTCCAATTGTTACGAAGGTAACTATAAATTGGAATATAAATGTTTTGAACTTGTCTTTGGAAAATAGACTTTCAAGTTGGTTATGATTTAAGTAAAGAATAAGACATTTACGTTGGTTTTAACTGAAATACTATTTGTTTTATAATGTTTCATTTGCACTGAGATAGATAGTAGATGTTTCTGAAAATTTAAAATTTGTATGAGGAGATGAGTTGTGGAGTTTAAAGTGTGAATCTTACTACCTGCCTTCTACGTATGTGCTGTATAAATTTTTGCTTCCATATATCATAGTCAAATTGCCCAGTCACCTACTCAGGTGGGGTAATCTTCATTGTTGTATCGCTTTTAAATCCGAGTTCAAGGTTTCTATTTGTGGGAACTGGCTGTTCTAAGACAATGTAGTGATTGTAGGCATCATCTTCAGTGGCCAACATTGATGAGTGGAAATGGAAACTCAGTCTGCTATTACGTAGTGAAAAGGAACAAGAGATTGTATCAAAAGATAAGAGAGATAGGAGAGACTATGAGCAGATCTCTAATCTTGCCAAAAGGATGGGGCTCTACAGGTAGGAAGCACTATAAACATTAAATTGTACCATACATAATTTATCTTACACGTTTTCCTTATATGTAGTGAAATATATGGAAAAGTAGTAGTTGCAAGCAGGGTTCCCCTTCCTAACTACAGGCCGGATTTGGATGATAAGCGGCCACAGAGAGAGGTAATAAATCAACTGAAGAGCATTTGTCTATAGTACAACTAGTAGTGACATCAATCTAGACATTGACTTTGATGCTTAATCTGTGTAGGTTGTTGTCCCACTAAGCTTGCAAAGGAGGGTTGAGGGTTTACTGCAGGAACACCTTGATCGAGTCCAGTTAAGTGCGGGAAAGGTTGCCGATGGTTTGGATGATGCTAAATCCAATGATCAGGTTGAAAATGTGAATCTGGATGAGAATTCAGATTCTTTCCTAGATGGGTCGGTTATGGAAAAAGTTCTTCAGAGGAGGAGTTTGCGAATGCGCAATATGCAAAGAGCTTGGCAGGTATAACTTGCTAAACTGTGTTGTTTTCCATAAAAAAAGTTTTTTATATGGTGTCATCTCGCTACTTGGTATGAAAACTCATGGCCAGTTTCCATTTTTCTTATGAGGAATTCCAGCCCCATGCAAGGTGGGGGTGGGGTGGATCTCCACCTAGTGAGGTTAAATTGACATTCCTTATAATGAAGTAGCCGATTTCAAAAAATTAACTGATATATTTTGTTCTTAGATTTTTGCGACCTTTTTTTTTTAGATTGAAACAACAAGAAAAGTGGTATGAAAATGATGTTTTGTTCATTACCAGTAGGCTCAATTGGTTTCCAGATTTTTTCTCTTTCTCTGATTCCAGCTTATGAGTTAATTGAGATAGTTTTATTTTACCCTGAGTGTGCAAATTTCTACATAACTACGCTAGGCTTGATGATGCCAGTGTAACTATGTGGGCATGAGATGCTAGCACCAAAACTTCGATAGTTTAGAGTCTTAGACCAGTCTTTCTGACTTTCACAATGGAAGTGAAAATGATGCCAGGAATATAAGTAGTGCTTGTTTCATTCCATTGAATTCCAATGGAGCCTGTGCTGGTTTTATATAACTGTGATGATGTGTGTCCATGTGGAATAGCTCTGCATTTTTATTGTTTCAAAGCTGCCTTGATCTTCTGTTATCACCTAGGAAGTAGTGGCAGTGATTTGTTTTTTACTTTGTTCTCTATCCTAAACTTGTCGCCTTTATATCTACAGGAATCACCTGAAGGCAAGAAGATGCTGGGCTTCCGACGGTCTCTACCCTCATTCATGGAGAAAGAAAGGCTGCTCCAAGCAATAGCACAGAATCAGGTCTGACCTAGGAACTTGTAGTCTCCCATTCAGCTATTTATGTGTTTTCTTATTTTGTGAGAATTCCTGCTTGGTCCTTCCTCCTTAATAATTTTGAGTGAGTGGTGGGTTTTTAAATAAAAACATGGTAAATAAGTAGGGACCTCATTTTTTTTTTATAAGTAAGAAGAAGAGAAACAAAGTTGGGACCTCACTTTTATTCTTAATTAGGTGTTCAGGAAAACTAATGGCTACATTTGAGGGCTTTTCCAGTTTTGTTTTTTATATTGTAGGTTGAATAGCTAAAACGGCCGATTTTTCACATTTCTTCAAAAAGCCTCCCTTCAATTTTATCAATTTATTCCCTAAGGTTTGAAAAGCTAAATTTTTTGTCAAAAAAATTGTTGCGGAGACCGGCACTTTCTGAGATGGGTTCTTTACAAGAAAGAATTACTTCTAGAAGCCGCCTTTGTGGATGAGAAAGAACAGAATTGAGGGCATGCTCAAAATTTATCAATTAGATTCTTCCGTCCATTTTCAATCAAATACACAAACGACAGCCTTGCTACATTTACCCGATGCCATGTGGCACCAGCCACCAAATGATAGCCACATGTAAATTTGTTACCCGCCTGCTCTAAAAGACTAGAAAATTGCTACCTCAACTTAAAAGCAAGAAAATTTGAACCACCGCGTAGAGTGTCCTCCAGAGAGCCACCCCGCGATGGTTGGCCTGTGAACAACCCCGCGAGGACCACCCCTTGGTCACCCTCAACAAGGTGAGGTGGTGTCTTTTTTCTTGTTTTTTGACTGATAACCTAATGAACCTTTTGAAAAAGGGTGAAAACTTGGGGACTATTTTATTACTTATTCCCATATTTAAGTTGCATCTTCTGATATTGCTAGTGCCTTCTTTTAATACACACACACACACACACACATTCAATTTTAAATATTGGGCCACAATATGGCAGCTATCCTTGTGATATGCAATTTGGAATGCTTATGCAACCTTGCAAGAAATCATATATTTAAATTCCTGTAAAATCAACTGCTTCATGAACAGAAAATCATGAACAGAAGCTCCATTAATGAACTGTAAGACAGGTTACTTCTTATAAAAAAGAAAATTGATGGAAAATATATGAAAATTTTTATACATGAATTTATTTATTCATTTTTCCTATCTATGAAAACTCTAAACAAGTTGTTAAAATGATAGGTAATAGTAATATCTGGGGAGACTGGATGTGGAAAGACCACTCAACTTCCACAATACATACTAGAATCAGAAATAGAATCTGGTCGTGGATCATTCTGCAGCATAATCTGTACTCAGCCTCGAAGAATATCTGCCATGTCCGTTGCAGAAAGGGTGTCTACAGAGAGAGGAGAGCCTCTTGGTGAAACTGTGAGTCCTCACCCTGAAAACACATGCATATACACAGACATATAATTTGAAATATACTTTTAGAATTGGAATTTTTTTTATTTCATCTGGCTGCTATACCACAAGAGAGATTTTTTGGTAGGTTGGCTATAAAGTTCGATTAGAGGGAATGAAAGGAAAAAACACCCATCTGCTTTTTTGTACCAGTGGTATTTTACTTCGGCGGCTACTGAGTGATCACAACCTGAATGGTATAACCCATGTCTTCGTTGATGAAATTCATGAGCGAGGCATGAATGAAGGTGAATTTCCCATTACTTCCATTTAAAATATCTGACTCTCTGAAGAAACAACCAGCATGATTTTACTTTTTTTTTTTTTTTTAAATACAGATTTTCTATTGATTGTGTTGAAGGATCTTCTTACACGCCGTCCGGATTTGCGATTGGTCTTAATGAGTGCCACTCTGAATGCTGAACTGTTCTCTGGTTATTTTGGAGGAGCACCAACAATTCATATTCCTGTAAGCTAAACTTTTAGTTTGTTCATATTGTACATTGATTTGTGGTATTCAAAATTTTCTAGGTCATTCACTCTGAAGTTAGGTAATTATATTATTTATTTGTTTTGGGCCTTAAGGAAGGAGTGGTTTCAAGTGATTCGAAGCTTGCTATATGATTGTTATTGCACTAGGTGTCTTTTCACCATGAAAAAGCTTGTGAGAAATGTTTATGTGAAAAGTTGCATCAGAAAGCCTGATTGTGCATCTATCTGCTAATTTTTTTTTTTTTTGTTGTAAAAAATGACACTCTACATTTTTTCTTTTGGATAAATGGCCATTCTTAATACGGATAAAGGTTACTGCTCATGCAGGCCATTATCTGTATCTGAGAATTATATCCCACCTTTTAATATGTTGATTGAAACTGTTTATTTTGTTATAGAACTCGATCTAGAAGTTTACAAGTGTGGGTAGGTACCCGAATATACTTCGCATGAGGCTGTTATCAGAAACTTGATCTCAGATCTATTCACAGCTGACTAAGCTCTGTCCACAAGCTATGGGGTTCGGACTTGAAACGCTGTAAAGATAAAATAAAAGGACAAAAGAAATATTCAAATCTGGTCTTTTTCATGTCTCAAACAGACTTAAAATTTGATAACAGAAACGATCAATAAACTTTTCGTTGCTGCTGATTTAATCACATTTCAGCTACCAGCATTTTGTATATAGACATTGATCTTGTTTCTTGTTAATTGCTCTTATTTTTATTTTACTTATAAAAAAATTGAGATTAGGTTTGATCTTGTACTCTCCGAGTATATAAGAGATTCATTCATGTAAACTTTTCTCAATATGATCTGAATGCATTATGTATCATTCAGGGCTTTACACATCCAGTGAGAGCACGGTTTTTAGAAGATGTACTGGAAATGACAGGGTATAAGTTGACCTCTTTCAACCAAATTGATGATTATGGCCAAGAAAAAATGTGGAAAACACAAAGGCAGCTTGCACCACGGAAAAGAAAAAACCAGATTACTACTCTAGTTGAGGTACATGCTATTCTGAAAAATTTGGATTTCACCTTATCCATTTAAAAAAGTTTGTGAATTGTAACTTGAAATTAAACTTTTTGCTAAAAGTTTTGGGAATGGTCTTGTGGAATTTTTTTTATAGGATATTCATCATCATTTTGATGCTTAATGTTTTTTTACCATCTTTAAACATCTATTTATTTTACCTTGTCCAAAAAAAATCTCTCTCTTTGGGTCAATTCCAAAGTCCAATTTTTTCACACCATCTTATTCTGGAAAACATGGGAAAGGTTTATTGTCTCTAAAATTTGTGTAGAACAAATTATTGTTCCTCTCAATCTTATATTTGGGGTACTTTCTTCTGTAAAAATGACGTGCAATGACCTTCTTATTGTATGCATAACATATAACTTTGCCTTGTATGGTTCCTATTTGTATTCTGTGGTGTATATGGCGGGAGCATAATGAGCGGACATTTGAAGATAAGGAGCGGATATTAGAGGATCTTAGAATTTTATTTTTTCGCACCTTACTTCTTTGGGCTATTGCTGTAGATTTTAATGGCCTAAATGTACATGATTTTCTTTCTTCTGTTTTAGCAACTAGATAGGTTTTATCTCTTGTATACCACCTTGTGTACCTGGGCTTTGCCTATTCTTATTTATACTACAGTTTACTTATAAAAAAAAAAAAAAAACTTTGCCTTGTATGTGTATTTATGTATGTTTGTATGTAGTTATGTCTGTGTGAGTGTGCTTATATAGAGGAGGGAGCCTTATATGGGAACTATTGGCTATTATATTTGTTGATTTGTTTGCACCGATAAAAAAAATATTTTTTGATTTGTTTGTGCTGTATAACTTGCACAACTACAGGCTATTTGTTTTTTGAAACAGTCTCTTATCTGTCATGTCTTCTATCATATTGGTTGAGATAAAAGTATGCACCTGAATAAATCAAGTGGCAGTTCATAAAATGGATAGAGTTAATTGATCATTAGCTTGTAATGATCTACTTTTGGTTGTTGAATATTATGGTTAGTACAAGTGGAGGAAACTGAAATGAGTGAAGGAAATAAATTGGATGTGCTCCTTTTAGTTGTTGTATATAATGTTAGCATAAGTGGAGGAAAATGAAATGAGAGAAGGGAATAAACTGGAGTCATTTGAGTTTCCTTCACTTGCTAAGGGAACCTGAATTGACTGCTGTTTATCTGCTTCAATTGAAAAAAGCTTTGGAAGACCTAACTTTACTGTGGCAAATGCAGCCTGTAGAATCTGAATATTTTATTCTTGCACAGGATGCTCTTAATGAATCAAGCTTTGAGAATTATAGCTCGAGGGTACGAGATTCTCTAGCATCTTGGATGCCTGACTGCATGGGATTTAACCTCATTGAGGCAGTTTTATGTCATATATGTCGGAAGGAACGGCAAGGTGCTGTCTTAGTATTCATGACTGGTTGGGAGGATATTAGCTGTTTAAGAGATCAACTCAAAGCTCATCCTCTATTAGGAGATCCTAACAGGATTCTGCTTATAACATGCCATGGATCAATGGCAACATCTGAACAGGTTGGTTCTCATATCTCTTGCTTCCAACCAGGATCTGTAATTTGACAAAATCCTGAAGTTGCATGAAATTTTATTCTGCTTTAAGTTCACCTTTGGAACCATGCATCATTCAATTGATTTTATCACAAGAGGGTGATAATCATTTAGTGTATGATTTTTCAATACACAAACATATACATTTCCAGCACTAAATACACGTACAAAGATGCAAGTTCATTTTTTTTACAAGTCATTGATAGAGTGAAGTTTAAGTCGTAACCTGATTCTGTGGGGTTTTTAGTGAGTAAATTTCCTTTTTATTTTTTTCTAGGTAATTAAGAAGTTTTATTTATAAAAGTGGGCAATGCCCAGGTACACAAGGAGTATACATGAGAAGTACCTAGCTAGTGTTTATAACTGAAAGTAGAAAATCATGGACATTTAGTCCGTTAACAAAAATGGCCCCCGCCCATAAGAACAAAATTTTTAAAAATGAAAACTTTAAGCTCATCCATTGTTCTCTTGCGATCCTTGAAGCTTTTATCATTTCTCTCCTGCCAAATACAACAACACATATATAGAAACCATTTTTCAAATTGCTGCCACTTGTAAATTACCTCGGAGGCCTCACCAGTTTGCAAGGAAATCCACCAATCTTAGAGGCATGACCCATGATAATCTAATTCCCGCAAAAAAATCATCCTGCATGGTCTTGGCCACCTCGGAATGTAGAAGCAGATGGTCGACTAATTCTCCATTTTTTTTTACACATGCAACACCAGTCTTGCACCATTACCCGACGTTTCCTTTTTATTATCCTGATATGTATAAAAATGCATTTGATTATGATACTTAGTTATACCAATTGTGAAAGTGATACTTGGTGGTGGTTGTTTGTGGCTGAAATATTCCTCATAATATCGATTAGCAAAAGTGGCTTGCTTTGTCTATTTGGTAGTATGTTTCAGTATTGATGATATTTCAGAAGTGGTGCATCTTGGATACTTGTGAGGATTTATTCACCCATTGTTACTTGTTTTTGAGTATTCACCTGCTGTCACTTCTACAGCTAGTCATAATTTATGTTGATTTTAAACAGTGAAAAAAAGCACTTCCAAGCTTCTGAATTGGTGACTAATGCTTGCTGCTTGCAAGGATTCATTGCACTTTAATATCATTGCAAGCTCTGAAAACATATATTTTGTAGTGTACCTTTTTAATGGGAGTCTATTGATCATCTGTTACTTCATTATGAGATTTCCATGACCTTGTGGAATGAATTCTTTGCCAAGAAGGGTGACTGATCTCTTAGCTTCTTGGAGAGGCCTTCAGGGCAATTCTCAGATTACTGCAATATGGAAGATGGTCCCAATATGTTTATGGTGGTGTATTTGGAGGGAGAGAAACGAAAGAAGCTTCTAAGATCGAGAGCGGTCAATGGATGAACTTAGGAATTTCTTTTTCAATCCTTTACTTCATTGGTGGTTGTAATTGAATTTAGTGGCATGAACTTTTAGAATTTCTTGTAATATTAAACTAGCATGCATAGGCGATGCTCTTTGTATATGTCCCTTATACTTGGGCTCTTGCCTATTCTCATGATCAATAAAATTTTGTTTGCTGATAAAAAAAGGTGTACCTTTGGAACTTTATTTACCTTCCTTCTGGCTGATTTCAACTCATGTTTCTCTGTTTCTCATCGTTTTCTGCAGAAACTTATATTTGAGAAACCACCTGCAAATGTCCGCAAAATAGTTCTTGCTACTAATATGGCCGAGGCAAGCATTACAATCAATGATGTAGTTTTTGTGGTTGATTGTGGAAAAGCGAAAGAGACTTCTTATGATGCTTTGAATAATACACCTTGTCTGCTACCTTCTTGGATATCACAAGCATCTGCACGCCAAGTAAGTCTTTTCATATCCTATCTTATTTAACATTCGCTTCTGAAAGAATGTGAACTAATTGTGGGTGGTTTGCCCTTCCTTTCACCGTGTTAAAATGCATGCTATTAACCATAGTTAGAACCTGCTTGCAAGTTTTTTTCCCCTTTTGGGATATGCGTGTTACCTGATGTTGCATGTTTGTGAACATGTCTCTTTATGAGTAGGAGGCAGTGTTTGCTTGCATGGGATTACATCTGGTTGTGTTTGAGGACTTGTAGTCTTGTATGACCTGGTAGCATTTCATGCTTGCTAATGTTTTCACTACAAGTGATAGACTGGTTTGAAGAGACGGAGGCATGGTAGCACCTTTTATGAAGTTCATTGGCCCCTGTTCTTGCTGCATCTGTTAAATCTTCATTTATACCTTTACTTGTCTGTTTATGTACATGTAATGTGAAAATGGCATTTGATGTTTGATTGCAGAGAAGAGGTAGGGCTGGACGTGTGCAGCCAGGCGAATGTTACCACCTTTACCCCAAATGTGTTTATGCAGCTTTCTCCGAATATCAACTTCCTGAACTTTTGAGAACTCCTTTGAACTCGCTCTGCTTGCAGATTAAAAGTTTGCAGGTTGGAAGTATAGGAAATTTCTTGTCAGCTGCTCTTCAGCCGCCAGAGCCACTGGCTGTAAGTTATGCTGCTCATTTGAATGTCCCCTATTCTTTTACTAGTATCTTTTATGTCATAAATAAATTTTGAATGATGCTTTTTTATATACATTTCTACTCAAGTGCCCCTCTTAAGTCATTTAAATTTGGTATTGTCATTTGGGGAACCTTTTGAATTCCTGTTTCAATGTCAGGAATTCTCTCGATCCAAGTCAATCTTGTCATAATTTATCTTCTTTGTAGGGCAACATGCATAGACTTTACTATTTATAAACCCTTCATACCAGGTTTTTGAGTTTGTGATAGATCGTGTACCTGTTCCTGTTTTGCTTGCCCTAGCCATCCAAATATGTTGGTCTATCATGATACTTGAAGAGGCTTGACTGAACCCTTACATGTCCCCGTCTAATATGCTATGATAGCATTGGCATAAGGTTTGGAATTCATATGAGGGAATTGTGAAACTTAATATTGAGTGATATTGATGGAGAGGGAGAGTGGCGTGGACACTACTAGTAGAATTGGTGTATAACGAACACATGAAGCTTTGTGCTCTTTAAAAGCCCATTGAGGTTGGGAAGCCGCCTCTGGTTGCCTCTTTCTACCTTTCTCATTCAGCATAAAAATCACTACTACTTTTAGTGCAAACTAGGTCTGGTTTGGATGGTGAGATGAGATGATTTGCAAACAGTAATGAAATGGTTTGTATTAATATGTTTTATGGGGTTTTGGGAAAGGAGATAGAACAAGTTGAATACAAATATTATAAAGTTAAAATATTATTAGAATATAATTTTTTTAATATAATTTTTGTTTTAGGATTTGAAAAAGTTGAATTGTTTTTTGTATTTTGTTTGGAAGTTTGGGAAATTTGTAAGGATTAGATGAAAAAGTTGAAGATTTGAAATTGAAAAATGTTTGTATTTGTGGTGTTTGGATATTGAGATGATATGGGTTGAGATGAGATGAATTGGGAGGACTTTACTATCCAAACCGGGCCTAAACCCTAGGGGTTGGCTCAAGTGGTAAAGGCCTTGGGCTTGGGGATATGCTCTGCCTAGGTCTAAGGTTCAAATCCCCTTGAATTACCCGAGGTGCACTTGCAGGAAACTCCTTGCCGAGGCCTGTGCACCCTTGGGATTAGTCGGGACATTGTTCCCGGACACCCAGTGCCAATAAAAAAGAACTTTTAGTGCAAACTACCAAAGACAAAAAAAAAAAATGAAAAATAGCAGTCTTGTTCAATTCTGGCCGTTAAGATGAATGAAAAAACCTGACACCACAATCTTGACGGTAAGATTTTAGTGAAGGGTTCAAATTGCAACTTTTTGTTAGTTGAGGGTGCAGTGTGTTAATTTGGTAGTTTGGGGTGCAAAGTGTAAAATACCTGATAGTTAGAAGGTATAAATTCTATTTACCATTTATTTTGTGATTCAATCTTTGGTCAATGGGACAAATTGACAACAACGGGATGACAGGTACAAAATGCCATTGATTTTCTGAAAATGATTGGGGCACTAGATGAGAAGGAAAATCTGACAAATCTTGGTTAGTCTCTTGGCTTTAATCTGAGAAGCTTTGTTACTTAACTGTGTACTGTTATTAATGTGGTCGATTTTCCTCACTCCTTTTAATATATAATCAGGAAAGTTTCTGTCAACACTTCCAGTGGATCCCAAGCTTGGGAAAATGCTAATCATGGGTGCTATCTTTTGTTGCTTTGATCCTGTTCTTACTATAGTATCAGGGCTTAGTGTCAGGGATCCTTTCCTCTTGCCCCAAGACAAAAAGGATGTAAGTAAAAAATTCAGCATGCTTCCTCTTTGTGCATCGAAGTGTGTTCTTGGAAGCATGGATAAATGTCAAGTACAAAATTATTGATATTTGTACCAAGCCTTTCATAAATGTTGGGAAAAGAAATACTCAACTTTGATCCAGCAATAATTATGAAGCTCACAATTTGCTTTCATATACTTGTATACTGGGGTTATGCCTCTTTACTCGATTCAATTAAATTTTTTCATATAAAAAAATATGAAGCTCATAATGCTTTAGTTAGTATGAAGTTACCTAGTGTGACAAAGGATATTTACTTGAACATAATCAGGCTTTACTTGTCCAATAAAAGAATTTCATATACTTTCGAGCAGTCAAATTGAAGTCTAAGCTCTATAGAAAGATCCTTAGAAACTAGAAAGCTGTTGAACAGATGTAAATGAAGGTGATAATAAAAGTGTCTTCTTATCATATTGTGAGCTTTTAAAGTGGAAGTTTCCAAGAGGTTGGCAACCCCCCGCACCTCCAACTACAAGTAATTTGACTCATTGGTCAGAGCTTCTTTTCCTGCTCAAGTAACTCTAATTCCCTGCTTGACTCTTGATCAATGCATTTATGATCAGAGCCTTCTGAAAGAAAGGAAAAAATTCTTAGTCCTTGAACCTCCTGAAAGAGAAGGTTTATGATTGGGGAGGATTGACATATATCATCCACACTTTGGGAAGCTATAAGTTTCATTGAGAATGTAATGCTTGTAGGACCTATCAGGACAGCTGAAAAATCATTATCTGATCAACAAGGAAAAACAAAAAAATAAAATAATTGTTTGTCCTGGTTGATCAGAGAATGATTTTCATCTGTTTTGGTAGTTCCTACAAGCATTACATGCCATTCTTAATCTATGAAAGCATTACACTCTACCATCCTTCGGTGCTCTGTTCATTTTTGTTAGATGATGTTAGTGCTATTGAAATCGAACTATATTTAATAAGCTTTGTCAACATTCATGAATAGTTATTTTTACGTAGCCATTGTGGTATCCTTATTTCAATAAAACTTACTTTTACCTATTAAAAAAAAAACAAAAAAAAAATGTAGCCATTGTGGCATCACATTTAAATTTCGGAGAAAACACATCATCTAATTTTTTTCTGTATACCTCTCTGCTTCAGCTAGCAGGGACAGCAAAATCTAGATTTTCTGCAAAGGATTACAGTGATCATATGGCCCTTGTTCGTGCCTATGAAGGATGGAAAGATGCAGAAAGAGAAGGATCTGCATATGAGTATTGCTGGAGGAATTTCGTCTCTGCCCAAACACTTCAGGCTATACATTCGCTTCGGAAGCAGTTTAGCTTTATTTTAAGAGATGCTGGCTTGGTAGATGCAGATTTAAGTATTAATAATAGATTAAGTCACAACCAGTCATTGGTTCGTGCAATTATATGTTCTGGGCTCTTTCCTGGCATAGCCTCTGTAGTGGTAAGGTTTCTAGTTGGAAATGTACCACCAAATTTTAATTAAAAATCATTAGTTTAATAGTTGACACCGTTTTCTTACACTATGTGCAGCACAGAGAGACATCCATGTCTTTCAAGACAATGGATGATGGCCAGGTTTTACTCTATGCGGTAAGTGAAGTGGAACTTATTTAGCTGAAGTTCAATGTATCAGCTTGGGTGCTTTAAAATCTGGTCCGACTATTATTGGTGAAATTCTATCCATGTTAATGAAATACTGGTACAAATCGAATTTAGAGGGACCCTTTCTAGACAGCAGTTTTGATGCCAACAAATGGTGACTTGCAGGATGAAGTTCCTTGCCATGGTTTTTACTATTCTAGAACATACTGGACGATAATATACATAGGTGTTGATGTATATCAGTTCTTGATTAGAGATTACCATGTATACTCTACTGAATATAGAACATGTGCATCTTCAGGAAATTTTCAATTTTTGAAAGTTTGATAAAATGACAATTCTTTTGCTTAATTTTGCCTCCATTACAAAAATATAAGCAATAAAGTTTCTCTTTGGGTTTATAATTATATATTTCTGCGACTGGAACCTGACCAAATGCTTGAAGGCTCCTGAATAATTTGTGAATGTGGAAAATTCTACAAATTTGGAATTGCAAGTTGAAATTTGCATGTACACATTACATAAAATGTAGATATTCACAGAATATAAGTATATTGTCAAACTTTAGTTACTACATTTTCACTACATGTCTAGATTTTTTTTCCTGACCGACATGACTCAATTAACGGTATGAGCTAGTATATCTTGAGAAATACATCATCTCAAAATTGGAAAGGAAAAGATCTAAGCTCCTCCAGCGAATGTTCCCGGTCTTCAAAACATCGGTCATTTCCATCATAATATAAATATAGTGGATCAAACATCAATAAAACGCAAGGAGAGTAGGAAAGTACTTTGTTGGATATGTGGAGTGCCTGTTAATAGAGTCAATGTTGTGAGATGTTGCTGCTTTATGCCAAACTATTGGCTTTTTTTTTCCCTCTCTTTAATCTCACTACTGTCTTGGTTTGGCACTGCACTGTTTTGCTTTCATATATTTATTTTGCTACATATGTTAGGCTCGCCTGCATCCTATTCCTTAATTCTAGAATGCCATCTTGTCATTCACTGCCAATTCATTACATCTTTTGTATACTTACATCCATTTGGAAACATATATGCCATCTATGTGGACAATACATGCATACCTGTGTATATACGTGTGTGTGCGTGTTCGCGTGCGTGCTTCCTGCTCTTTGCGATCTTTCTCCCTAAAAACTTTGCTGGATTTTCAATGCATAAGTCCAGAATTTATGGGTTTTCTATTGAATAATTGCTGGATTACGTGAGCTCCAATTTGATGAAAAATAAATTCTTGTTTTTTTTAAGCTTTATGTTAATGCAGTACTTTTGGGTATAATGACTTTCTTATCAGTTCTTTTGTTAACAAGCAATTGTTTGATATTTTTAATGGTTCTGCTTCAGAATTCTGTCAATGCCCGTTACCAGACAATTCCTTACCCATGGCTAGTGTTTGGCGAAAAAGTAAAAGTCAATACAGTTTTCGTACGTGATTCCACTGGGGTATCAGATTCGATACTGATCCTTTTTGGTGGTGCTCTTAATCATGGTGTTCAGGTGATTCACCTGTTGATATATCTGTAGCACCTTCTGTTATGTCGAATGAGCTTGATTCTGGGATTTTATTATTCAGAGTTTTCCTTTTTCAGGCTGGGCATTTGAAAATGTTGGAAGGTTATGTTGACTTTTTCATGGATCCTAGTTTGGCGGAGTGCTACACAAAGCTCAAGGAAGAACTTGATAAGCTTGTAAAGAAGAAGGTTAGGAAACCCATTAACTTCAGCAACATGTTGTATTTATTGCAATGTCCTACCTAATTCATATAATAATATGTACGGAAATTTTTGCTAATGGAGCATATGTTTTGTGATAATGCCCTTGCGATGATGCAGCTTGAAGAGCCTAGCCTTGACATGCACAAGGAGGGGAAGTACCTCATGCTTGCGGTTCAAGAGCTTGTGTCAGGGGACCAATGTGAAGGGAGATTCGTATTTGGTCGTGAAAGCAAGAAGCCTAGGGAGTCTAATGACAGCAGATTCACAAAAGATGGAACGAATCCCAAGAGCTTGCTACAAACACTGTTGATGAGAGCAGGACACTCCCCTCCTAAATACAAAACGAAGCACCTTAAGACAAATGAGTTTAGGGCTCTGGTAGAGTTCAAGGGAATGCAATTTGTAGGGAAACCCAAGAAAAACAAGCAGCTTGCAGAGAGGGATGCTGCAATAGAGGCATTGGCCTGGTTGACACATACCTCTGACAACAGTCGGGATGAAGACGATCACTCCCCTCCTGATGTCACTGATAACATGTTGAAGCTTCTTGGAAAACGGCGGAGATCAAAGCGCCGCTCCGGTTGATGATCTGTTTCCAAATTCCATACTTTTGAGCTGTTGCCTTCAACCATTTATTCCAAATCCTTTGGGGTATTATTCAGCATTTATTCTGATTGCTCCAGTGGATCCATCGCTTGAAGCAAGTGTGCGCTTCCTTATTGCTTTCTTATAATTTACATCCAGGTGATGCCTGAGACAGAATGTTTTAATTGCAATGAGGTATAGTGTTGGGCAGAGTGAGATGCAAAAGGTTGTAAAAATTTGGGATTTTTTTCCCTTTTATTTTCTTGATGGTAGAGAGAGAGAGAGAGGGGTTTGGAAAAGCAGTCATCTCTTCTAAATCTCGACAATTATTTACTGTAGGTAGTCATAGATACTGAATAACCTCAATTTCTATAAATTTATTACTTATTTACAATTTCATTACTCTTTCTTCAATTTCACAATTTTTTTTAGATTTAATTCAGTTTTTTCTCTATTAATTTTGTTTGTCATCTTTAATAAAAAAACGAATTAGGTTATTATTTTATAAAGATGGTAAATAAATGTTTTATATTAAAGAATAAATTAGATTATTAGTTTACAAAAATAGCAAATAAATATTCTATAATAAAAACTTTTGTATTAAAAAACTAGAATTATTCTTATATTACAAAAAAGCCACCCATGGTGGCCAAATTGTAGCAGAGCTAGGACAAATTTTTTGAGTTTTATTAAAAAAATTACAATTATTCTTACAGTTTTAGTTTTTTAAATATAAAAACAACAGTTATTATAATTTTTTAAATTTAAAATGTTAATTTAGTATGTTTAAAAAAATTAAAGTCCTTTAAGATCCTTTTCTAACAACTAATATTACAGTATTTTCTGAGGGAAAAAAAAAAAAAAAACTTAATAGACGTGAGAGGAATCTAACAAGAAAATGCCTTTGACGGTCCTAAAATCAGTGAAATCCATGTACGACGCTTTTATCCATTTTAGCTCTTCGGGTTTCTTCTTTAAGCAATGGCGATCACTCCTTCCCTTCACTTCACTTCCCCATCCCTCTCTCCTCTTTTCTCCCCCAAAACCCACAGCTCCTTCATCTATCCTTTCTCTCAACCACAAAATTCCATTCGTAAACTTCACTGTTGCAGTTTTCTTAACGTTTGTTCCCGCCAGAATTCCCCATGTGCCGTGAATTTGAACTCTCGGATTGTAAAGGCCCAAGCCTCTCTTCAAGGGGAGCCCATGGTTCCCCCTTTCAACGTTCTGATCACTGGGTCAACCAAAGGTCAGTCTTTGTGCTTCTGAGTTTCTCTTACGTTTGAACTTTTTAATGGTTTTTGAGGTTCTGCTTTGCTAATTAGTACTTCTCTTTTGAGTTTTTTTTATATTGGTTCAATCCCATAGAATTAAACGTCTGGACTAAGTTTTGAAATTAGTAACGGATTTGAAATTGTCCACTCTTTTCCAAAAAAATTCAGTAACGAAAGTGTTAGGACCCTGTTGTGATGGTGATGTGATGATTGAATGTAAATAGGGAATGATGCATTTACGGCGGTTCCACTTTAGCATTTCGTACTCCACAGCTTGCTTCTTCTCTTTTGACAACTGCTACTGTTGTCCTCATTGCCATGGAGGGTCATAACAGAAAGTATTCTTGGAATTTGTGTTGCTCCAATATCATATTGTATTAGTAGAGATTAAACCTCCTCGCATTTTTCAGATATTTTACTAGCCCTTTTCCTTTTTTCATATTTATAAAATTCAGGAATAGGGTATGCACTGGCCAAAGAGTTTTTAAAAGCTGGCGACAATGTCATAATTTGCTCAAGATCAGGTATGGATTTACATAAATCTCCTTGATGAATAATTTGTTGCTGTAACGATCAAAACTATTTGGCCGAAGGAATTTTTCTCATACCATCAATTTTGTCCTATAATTCTGCTTCTCATTAGAGCCAACTTTGAGGAGATCAAAACTATATATGGGGGGGTATTATGACAATTGGAGATATCAGGATTAGACACAAAAAAAATGGATTTAATATTTAAGAGCAATTTTGAGAAACCTTTTTAAAAGGCACCAAAGAAAATTCATTTCATTAGTAACTTGTGAACGCATAAGAAGCTCACACGTATTCTCCATCGAGCGAGGTTTACAAATATATTGATAGACAGACATTCGACAACGACAACAAAGTTTCTTTTTTCATAAGTGATGACAACAACAAAGTCTTTTTCTCCATGCATGCTACTTTGGGGATAATCCAATTCTAATAGCAAGTAATACATGCTGAGAAATTATTAACTGAATCATTCAATTAGTCATTTACTTATAAAAAAAAAAAAAAAGACTCTGGACTTGGTAATAATTTGGGAATTTTCTGTATTATATGGGAGCTTTGACAATAATTTGGTGATTATTTAATGCAGAAAAAAACTAACATATATTCGAGGATTTTGATCATTTTTTTAGGAGTTTGGTTCTATGCTTTCGATTTCAGTTTCTGCAAATTCAACTCTCTTCATCACATTTGTTCTTAAACCTTTTCTGGAAGTAGAAACAGTCAAACAGTCTCTCATGCCACAAAAATGAGAGTATTTTACTAATTTATCTTATTGTTCCTGTTATTAGATTGTCATGCTAGTGGAGTGTTTTGCTTTTTCTGGTAAATTCAGTCCAATTGTATGATATTAAAGAGAGAGAGAGAGCGAGATGATATGACTCGAAAGTTTATTTTGAGCTTGCAATTCAAGTACCAAAAGACTGGTGTGTACAGCTGCTTAACTAATTCTTTGGACAGCTGAACGGATTGAATCTGCTCATCAGAGCCTGAGAGAAGAATTTGGGGAGCAGCATGTGTGGGTACCTCCTCAGGGACCTTTTTTTTTTTTTTTTTTTGACAATCTGCCTTCGTTTTTGCTACCTAATATTCTCTCTGTGGCTGAAGCTTTTGTTGTACTTCTGCTGGTTGTGAATCACTTCCTCCTTTACAGGCTACCACATGTGATGTTAGACAAGGACAAGATGTGAAGAATTTAGTTGCATTTGCACAAAAAAACTTGAACTACATTGATATATGGGTATTAATGTTAGATCTTTTGTCTTTGCTATCTATTTTCTTGACGTTTAATTCTAACTATTGCTTCTCTTAATCTGGATAAAAGTATGATTTATGATTAAAATGTTTGTGCTTGCCCGTTGGAAATGGTTTTTAGCTGGATATCCGTAGATTTCACTCGGTAGTATCGAACTTAAGCAAGCTTAGTATTATATAATGACCGATGCTGCTATCTTTGGGTATAAAATGACTTTCTGAACGACATTAAATTAGCCTTGACTGTCTTTTCAAAAGTTAGGAGTGTAAATCTTTCTAATAATCTATATATGCTCTATTAATGGTATGGAGGGGGATTGGATTTATTTATTCCATAAGGGTACCTCACAACAGCCAATTAGTTGTGCGCTTGGTTACAAGTTTATTACTTTATAGATGTGAGAGGGGGTGTTACTTTATAGGTGTCTGTTTAGTTATGTGCGCTTATGTATTTATTGGTCTCTTCACCTACTATTTTAATCATTTGGGTTGGATTCTTGACCGCTCATTCTTCTCATTAGGATTTGATGCTAAGATTCAAAATTCCACTGACAAACCCATGATGTCAATGAGTTCAGCCCAAAATTTCCCTTTTTCTCCTGTTAATATTGTTTTGAATTTGTGGTGTAATAATGGCAGCAGATTCAGTTCTGTTGTTACAATCTTACTCTGTTGAGAGTGATGCAGATTAATAATGCAGGATCAAATGCATATAGCTATAAACCATTGGCAGAAGCTTCAGATGAAGATCTTATGTGAGCTTTCACACAATTTTCCGTCCCACTATATTTTTCCATCTTCTGAGTTGTTTATAATTTGTAGTTTTTTCATGCAGCGATGTTGTAACTACAAACACCCTCGGGTTGATGATATGTTGTCGAGAGGTAGATTTTCCTTTTCTCCTCAAGTGGCCTGTTTTTAGGCCTTTGTCAGACCTGAATGTTAACTTGTTCTTCAGGCAATAAAGATGATGTTAAACCAACCGAGAGGGGGTCATATATTCAACATTGATGGGGCTGGTTCAGATGGAAGACCAACCCCTAGGTACCCTGTTTCTCTATATGGATATTGATTATTTAATGCTTTGGTTTTCCAGGAATTTGACCATCATATATGGTACAGAGTTGTCTCAAGTCAGTATGAATATGAATTGTAGCACCACATTTATCCATCTATATAATAATTATTGATATATTTAATTTTATGGAAAAAAATATATATCCCCAAAAAAGCAGAAGTACTTGTATTTTATCCCAAATAGTACATTTCCATTGATCCTGAAGTTTTTTATCTAATATTTGACTCATGCTCATTAAGGCCTTCTTTGTTTCCATGAAAGGGAAACGGAGAAAACTTCTATTTGCTTAGTTGCGCTTAGTTGATGGGGGGAAAATTACAAGGAAAGTTAAGGTGAAACAGAATAACACCAAAACTTTTTGTTCCCACTTTCCTCTAGCATTGTTGTGTTTTCTCTTTTATTGGTTCAGTTGTTTGAATGAAACTTTCTGGAAATAGACAAGGTAAAAGGCAAACAATTAAGATTTGGGATTCTTCAATTTCCCCTTTAAATTGAGAACACTCTCTCTTCTCTCTCACACACACACACACACACTCACATCCCACTATGCGACTTCAATTTGCTTCCAACATCACCAGCACCAAATACTAACCTAAGGAATTTTGTTTCAGTCAGTAATGTCAACTTCATGTTGCTTGGATCAATTCTTTCACTAACCATAGCGAGCGACTGCCCTCCACCATGCAGCCACTGGCACGGGCCCCTCCCCACCTTGTTAATGACAACACCACAACCACCTTAGCCACTTTAGCTGCCCTATTGGTAGTTTTAATTGAAATAGCTCTATGTTCATCACTGGGTATATCTACAGTTACGGACATGGTTCACCTGTGCATGTGCCTGTGTGGCTTGCGGTTGGGCTTTTCAAGAATGCTTCAATTATATCTTGCAAGATAATATCATTTTGTGAATCTTCAGATGACTCGAATAGTTACCTTAGCCCATCACATGTTCAAATCAAATAGCTGGGTAACATCATATTGTATCTTTTGTTTTTCTTTTGTTCGTTTTGATAGATTTGCTGCATATGGAGCTACAAAACGAAGTGTGGTGCATTTAACAAAATCATTGCAGGTATACTGTCAACTTGTTTTGCAAAGCTTCAGGGCTATGGACTTAGATTAAAAGTCACTTGTGCTGTTCATTTGTCACCTTGCTTATTGTATCTGTTGCCTAACTGCTTAATTAGTTTAGGTGCCAATCCTTGAAACCATTTTAGCAGTAATCTGTTTTGCTTCCATTTACAAAGTCAGGATTCAGCTTGTGATACAACTCATTTAGGAGTCTACTAAGAAACTAATCAGCTTGATCATGTGATGAAAGTTGTCACTATTTCACATGTTTTTTGGAAATGGTAATTGGAATGGTTCAAGAGATGCTTTTAAGTAATTTGTGGACTTGCCTAGAATTTTTTTTTTATCATGAAAATCTTTGATGTATAATTGGTAGTTAAACCTTCATTTTGCTATTTTTTTTATCTTGATATAGGATTTTAGAAAACAAACACAAGTTGTAATACCTAATTAGTTAGGACTAGTGTGTGTTCTTATTTTCATTATTACTTTTGGTAGAGGAGGAGGTGGTGCACCCCCTCCCTCTGGGCCAAATAAGGAAACATGAGAAAGGTATACCCAGCGACCCCATAGAGCTAAATTTCGCCCCACTGCAACATACTTGTAGCAGGATTCAAACTTAAATTATGAGATATATGTCAACTGGAACTAGCACATTGATGCACGTTTTGATCATTATCATCATCACAATGTCTTAGTATGTTAATACCCTAGGTTGATTAACATGGTATGCCATTTCCATTATTCCTGGGCAAGAGTACCGGATGTATTGGTTGAAAAGTGATATATGATTTCTCATAGTGAGATTTATATCACTCTCTGACTGGATGTGAGGAGATGGTATAATTTTGAATTTACACTTCCCTTTGGTCTCTTCTTCAGTTATCTTCTTCCTATCTCTCTCTGTGTTTAATCTAAATTGGACAGATAAATGTATGATACTCTTTGAAATATTTCTGTGTTTCTTATATGGATCTTGATCTTTTTACAGGCAGAACTGCGGATGCAAGACGTTAAAAATGTGGTGGTGCATAATTTGTCGGTATGGTTTATTGTGCTTATTTAATCTTACACTTAACTTCATATGCTGATCATTGTTAGTGAAAGCAAAATTGCAAGAAAAGACACTCCATATCAAATCATTGAACAGAGATAGACTGCACACAAGTCACTACTGTGAGTCTAAGTTGTTTTCATGACACCTCATGTCACTGGGCCAGCTCAAATTAGATTTGGACTTGGAAATGCTTAGGTGATGACGAACATATAGATGTTATTATTTACAATTTTACATATTAATAAACTTACTTGGAAATGTGGAGATTAATATATAATTTTACTAGCTGTGAGTTTGTACTGTCTCCTAATGCTATATGTACAAACAAAAACATTATGTAAGAGTTTCTTTCTGAAAAATGAAAACGTTATTATGCATTTGTTTGTAGCATGTGGAAATCAAAATAAAAAAGAATATTGGTTTCTCTTGCTTGGAATGCTGGTGAACTAGATAGCAAATAGCCATATTCATCATCATTTTTTATCCCATAAAGTGGTAGCTGATACACAGTAACTATTAGACACAGAAAACTGGGAACTATAACAGTCGACCTAAGAGATTTTCTTCAAGGTGAAAGATATTTATAATTGACTAGGAAAATTTTACTGTTCTTATTTGTAATAGATTATTGCAAGTTGAGTGAATGACATAACAACACAAAAGATGAAGTCTTCGTGGTGAGAGCAAAAAATTACGCAGTCTCATAATTTTGTGATGGTTTACTGAACTATCTTTGTTGAAAGCTATTATTAGTGGAAAATGGATTGCTCCTCTAGGATTGCATTGCTATTGAAATTGAAAACCCAATCACATTCAGACAAATAAAAGTAGAGTGCTGAGTAATAACATGAAATGCAAGTCAAGTGGTAGATTGATCCTCTTAGAATGCATTGCTATTGGCATTGAAGACAAGATCACATTCAGACAAATAAAAGTAGAGTGCTGAGTAATAACATGAAATGGTGGATGGTTTTAGGCAATAGTTATTTATATTACTTACAAAACCAGCTAACTGAAACATATGCATGTTCGATTTTTTAATATTGTGTTCAAAATGACTGAAAAGGAAGCAAAGTTGGATTATTTTTACTGTGACAATGCATGATCCAACACTCTTGGCCAAAAAAGGGGAAGGATGCCAGGTAGGGTGCTTATGCCTGGGCCACAAATAGGCCAGGTAGGGAGAAAGTGGCCATTGCACTGATAGGAGTATAATCTAATCTCTCTTTCCTTAGGATCGATCATTTCTTTCCAATCGTATGCTAATAAAATCAGGTGGAGTACTTGAGAGTTCTTAATGATTTATGCTGTTGAGCATGCATAAATGTAAGGCGAAACTAGTAGTTTGCTTTTCATAGCTAGCCTTGGACTTAATACAGTTGATAGCGATGCCTCAAGGAGATGATGCATTGGCAATGATGTGACACATTTCTCATGAATGAGGGTATGGAAAAACAATAAAGGTTGGAAATAGAAGAAGAGTCCAAATATAATAGAAGAAGCGTCCAAATATAATTGGTTTATCACTGCATCTTCTGGCAGGTTTGCACTGGGTTGGTGGATTGTAGTGCGATTTCTTTGTTCTTTCTTTGTGTGTGCTCTAATTCATGTGTAATTTGTATCTACCTTTCTTTCCCCCATTTTACCCTTCCTTAATATGTTAATGATTTATGAAGTGTAGTACTGATCAATTTTCATTACACATTTAATAATGAAAACTGCCATTTGTCATCCTCTTCTTTTATCCATCCTTTCATCATCCCTTATTCTTTTCTTTGGGTGTTGCAGCCTGGAATGGTCACAACCGATCTTCTAATGTCTGGTGCTACCACGAAGCAGGTTGAATAGAATTCTCTCTCTCTCTCTATATATATATATATAATATACATGTGTGTGTGTGTACTGTGTCTGTATGCATGGGCACATCTCTTCAACAGGATTTTGGTCCCCGAAATAAACTCTCTCCTTTATTGCAGGCCAAGTTTTTCATCAATGTTTTGGCAGAACCTGCTGAAGTGGTATGATTCATCTATGCATCCCTGTCATGAGTATTAGATTATCCATATGTTGATGGTCTTGAACAAGCCATTGCTCATCAATGGTTAGTAAGTTTCTGTGATTGACAAATATATTTTCCATTTAGTCAATTAATGGTATAGATAGACAAAGAAGTCAGTCAGGCTATTGCAGTTAACCGGTATCGTCCTTCCCTAAAAGGTGGAGGTTGAAGAGGCATTTTGTAGGGGATAAAAGAGTAAACAGTGTTTGGGTAGCAATGTCGTCAATTAATGGAGATCAATTGAATGCTTTGGTTTGCTTTGTTCATTTTCTTTTTGAATTTACCCTTCTCTGGTTTTGGGAGTTCACAGGTCGCAGACTACCTTGTTCCTAATATCAGATCTTCTGTTGCTAATGGATCAATGAAGCCCACTTACATTCGTTTCCTCACTGGGATAAAAGCCTACTCCCAGATATTCTCAGTTAAGAAGTGAAAAAGTTGTCTTCCTTATTTTTTCTCCTATTTTTTTCAAGAATTTATACCAAAACTTCATTCCGTGTTTTTGTTCTTTCTATTTGCCTTGCTATACAGAGACTTGCTTTTGGTGCCAGAAGAAACAGATATCTGCTTGAAGATTAAAGTTTCAGAGGTCCATTTTTTTTTTTTTGTATATCTTGTCTAAACTACAGGCCTTCTTGTTGTAACATTGCCACGATCATTTTCCATTTTTGTATTCTTTACAATTAAGCCAAGTCTTTCAGGTAAATCATGTTTGTCCGTTGAGAATATTTTTGATGATCTTTTTTTATTAATTTGAACAAAGTCCCAACTAATTCCGGGGATGCACAGGCTCTCGGCAATGAGTTTCCCTACAAGTGTGTCTCGGTTAATTTAAGGAAAATTTCCTTTAATCTGATAGCCTTGGACCTGAAGAGAGCAAACCATCAAGACTAAGGTTCGTACCACTTGAGCCAAAGCCTAGGGGTTTTTGAGATTATCTACAAGAAAGCAAATAACCCTGTTATTTGCAGTTTGTTGGATGATCTACAATATGCTCCAATCTAGGAGAGAGAAATTGAATGAGATCATTGCCTTTTGATCATAGTGTGATTTGTTCTCTATAATTTTTGCTCAAGACTGAGGGGTTCGTTGATGTATGTATGAAGCTTCATTTCATGACTTAGAACAAAAAAAATGTATAAAGCTTCATTTCCATTTCAATTGGCGAGATGGATTCCGCTATAACAAGTCCTTAAAGTCGGGCAGCCAGGGGATTGTCTATGGGTAGACCCGGTACACTATGAACGAGCATGCTCTTCTTCTCAGGCCCAGCTTCTTCATTTGTCTGGACCAAGCTCCTGAATTATGAAGTACAAGAATTTAAGAGAAATAAATTTCTTTATTCTAACTTTTATCATGTGTAATTGGCTTATGTATCATATAATATATTTTAAGTAATTTTTTCAGATAAATAGCTTAAAAAATTACTTAAACTGTACCATTTCAATAGGATGAATGTGTGAGAGAGATGCTTAGTTTACAAAGAGAGATTTATATTATAAATTGAGTTTTGCTACTAATCATTCACACGCATTACACATCAATTTTTTTTAAAATTTTTTTTAAAATTTTATTCTCCTTAAACTAATTAAATTCTTCTACTCATCATCTATATACTGCATATTTGATAAGATAAAAAATTAAAAAATTATGTGTAGAGTATGATGGGAAGATGGTGTGTAGAATTTTTCTTATAAATTTATCTAATTTTTTTTTACAGAATAAATTTATCTGACTTGACGTGGTACTCAAACAGTAAAAAATATTTTTATTGTAAAGTACCATCAAATTAACTCACATAAGTATGTGAGTTTTTTTTTTTTTTTTTGAATGTACAAACGCGTATAAATGCATATGTAATGATAATATGATTGATATGATTGATTTGGTTATATAAAATTAAGGGTAGTGATACGTTCTATCCTATTAAATATAAAATGAGTAGAAAATGAGAAGTAGGAATGTAGTAATTTTATTATTTTTTTAAAATTAAGAATGTTATCTTATTTCATTTAATTATTATAATTTTTTTAAATTTTAATATAAAATATAATAAATAATTTAATTTTTAAAATTTTAAATTATTTTATTTAATTTTTAATAAAACATTTCATCCCCACACAACGCGTAACCAAACGAGACAAATGATAATTCAGCGGTATGAGAGACACTCATTGGGCTGAAAAATTTCAACTCGAGTCACGAGTAGTCCCCACACTGTACTTGATAATTCCGTGGCTCGCCCGCCCGTGACCAAGTAAGTCCATACAAATTTAAAAAAGACACTGTACTTGTTTGTTTCATTGGTATATATAAAAGGCTGTATTGCACACTTTCTGGGCTTTTTTTTTTTTTTTTTTAATCTTTTACACAGCAAAAATTCAATTCTGTGGCTTTCAGCTGCTTTCGACCCGTGAACCACTTGACGTAACCCAAATTTGTCCTTCTCTTTTACAAAGAATATTGTGATATTCAATAACCAATTGTCAAATTTGTTGTCCATGATATGTATATGTTTGATATTATTTGAGAAACATTGTTACAAAAATATTATTTTTCATCCTTAATTTTGTCACCGTTAATAATATAAGAAATGATACTTGCAGTCATGAGTGTATAAGTATTGCACAGTCATTTTAAAAAAAATGAATAAATATGAAACCTACATGAAAAGAAATTAATTTTTTAATAATAGACTTCACTCTTTTTTAAAGCGACTGTACTGTATTTATATATTTTACGACTGTATGTAGTATTACTCTAATAATATTTAGTAACGTGACATATTTTTATATAGTTTTTATTTTATTTTATTTTATTTAAGTGGCTCGAAGCCATCGAAAATGATAAAATTTAAGAAAAAAAATAGCATTGCTTTTTTGAGATTTTTTTCGTTGACCACAAGCTTCTTTCATTATTCCTCACAAACTTATTTTTAATTTCTTTTTTGTTCTTTTTTTTTTAAGGACCTATGCAGATAATGTGCATACATCTTGATGAGGTTGGACCTTAATCTACATGAGAATGGCCAACCCTATATGAGGGCGTGCTGCTGCTGCATGCCCTCCTAGAAGGAACTCCACCGCACGCGCACACCAATGCAAATGGAATTTTTATGTAAAGAGATATTATATCTATAATCGTAAAGTATGTAAGTGATATACAATCTTTTTAAAATAATATATCTAATATTATTCTAAAGGTTTGACATTCGTTTGGTTATCTAACTACTCTCAATTCATCTCAATTCATCATTATAATTTTTTCAAATTTCAACATAAAATATAATAAACAATTCAACTTTTTCAAATCTTAAAATAATAATAATATTAAAAAATAATATTCTAATAAAATTTTATCATCTCAACTCAATTCACTTCAACATCCAAACACAACCTGAATGACAAACACCAGAAGGGTGACGGCTGGTTCATATATTTGTACTTCCCTAACGACGCCAAGTAATTTCTAGATTCAAAGCTTATAATTCTATGTTTTTGCATCAAAGATTAGAAGAGTAGTGACCCCAACATGACCTTCAGATGCAACTTCAAACTGGACCAACTGATCATCTAGTCTTGATGTTGAGCCATTGTCAGCCATAGAGGCAAAAGATACTACAGACATGCATTCCTCCAAAAATGTTAGAACACCAAGATCCTTTCGCTTACTTTTGTTGTAAACTGCTCGTTTCTGAACGTAGAAGACAGATGCATGTGACACCTATTTATATGTGTTCTTTGTTTGTTATTGCACTTCTTTTTCCATACAAGTTTACCCTCGTCTGTCTCTGTGGGACTCACTGTTGCAGAATCTGCATATATATATATATATATATATATATATATATATATATATATCCTTTTGCTTTGGGTCATGGAGAAGCTCAATATATACGTCGAAACATCTACTGATTTTAAAGCTGCTTTATAATATTTATTTATTCGATCTCAGTACTATTTTAATTATTAAATAAAGACCATGCATATATAAGAATAATGAAATTCTATTTAAGTGAAGTACTACTAGTATAAGTAGAAAACTTTTATATACTAATATAAAAAACATGACCCCTCATATACTGTGGATGAATAAAGCATTATACTATATTCAATTGTACCAATTGATAAAACTTATTTGTTGTTACGTGGTGTTTATCTTTGTTTTCTGAAATGATTTATACAGTTTTAAAATCTGTAAATCTCATATATTTTTTTTTTAAAAAATAGATAAATTTGTGATCTATATAAAAAAAATTATTTTTTAATATAAAGTTCCACTCTTTTAAATAAAATACCTAAAATTTATACACTTTAAAAATTATATTAATGTCTTATCTCATTAATTGTCTCTTTTTAATTGTATCTTTAACTATAAAGCTGGGTAAAGAAGGCTCAGAGCCGTTTTAATTATATGTAAATGCATGGGATGAGATGAAACCCATTTAGATTCAAAGAGTATTTAATTTTATATTATTTAATTTTATTATTATAATTTTTTTAAGTTTTTATATAAAATATAATAAATAATTCAATTTTTTTAAAATTTTTTTAAAATTTTAAAATTTTAAATAAAAATATTATTATAATAATATATTTTTTTAAATTTTAACTTTTATTTAAAATTATCTCATCACTTAATTCAAATCAATCCAAAGTCGAGACGCTCCGAGCTGCTCTCAACTTTTCTAGGAAATAATGAAGCATTTAAATCTCAAATTAATACATGGTCAGGAGAAGATATGGTCTAATAAAGAAGTCGGTAACACAAGCAAAACAACAGGAGAGGAGGCAAACTGGGTTAGTAAAACAGAGATGTTACGTACTCGCCTAATTCTTACCAATTAGGAGTTGGCATCTCATTTTCTGAGTTTGGTGTAAACGAACATGCAACGTCTAGTCATACCCAACACCTGGCTTGAATCTTTCTTTAGAGTTGGAAATTGGAAAATGCTGGAGCTCCCGCTGGGGGCTCCCGCTGGGAGCTCCCGCTGGAGCTCCAGTGTATTTTATGAGGTGTATTTTTTAATTTTTTTTTTATATAAATGTTTTTAATAATTTTAAATATTTTTAAAAAATAAAAAAATTTATAATATTATTAAATAATACTTGCTTAATCACGAAGTAAAATAAAAAATCATAAAAAATAATTTTTTATTTTACTTCATGATTAAGGAAGTATTTTTAAATAATTTTTTTTTACTTCTTGATTAAGAAGGTGTTTTTAATGATATTTTAAATTTATTTTATTTTTAAAAAAATATTAAAAAATAAAAAAAAATTATATAAAAAACAACTTAAAAAAAAACACATACAATTTCTACTACAGCTCCCAGCGGGAGCCCCCAGCGGGGGCTGTAGCACTATCCAAATTGGAAAATGCTGGAGCTCCCGCTGGGGGCTCCCGCTGGGAGCTCCCGCTGGAGCTCCAGTGTATTTTATGAGGTGTATTTTTTAATTTTTTTTTTATATAGATGTTTTTAATAATTTTAAATATTTTTAAAAAATAAAAAAATTTATAATATTATTAAATAATACTTGCTTAATCACGAAGTAAAATAAAAAATCATAAAAAATAATTTTTTATTTTACTTCGTGATTAAGGAAGTATTTTTAAATAATTTTTTTTTTACTTCTTGATTAAGAAGGTGTTTTTAATGATATTTTAAATTTATTTTATTTTTAAAAAAATATTAAAAAATAAAAAAAAATTATATAAAAAACAACTTAAAAAAAAACACATACAATTTCTACTACAGCCCCCAGCGGGAGCTCCCAGCGGGAGGCTGTAGCACTATCCAAATTGGAAAATGCTGGAGCTCCCGCTGGGAGCTCCCGCTGGAGCTCCAGTGTATTTTATGAGGTGTATTTTTTAATTTTTTTTTTATATAGATGTTTTTAATAATTTTAAATATTTTTAAAAAATAAAAAAATTTATAATATTATTAAATAATACTTGCTTAATCACGAAGTAAAATAAAAAATCATAAAAAATAATTTTTTATTTTACTTCGTGATTAAGGAAGTATTTTTAAATAATTTTTATTTTACTTCTTGATTAAGAAGGTGTTTTTAATGATATTTTAAATTTATTTTATTTTTAAAAAAATATTAAAAAATAAAAAAAAATTATATAAAAAACAACTTAAAAAAAAACACATACAATTTCTACTACAGCCCCCAGCGGGAGCCCCCAGCGGGGTCTGTAGCACTATCCTTGGAAATTTGTCTTCTTGTAGAGTACCCTCATTTTTTTTTTTTTGATACTTTGGAGTACCCTCATTTTAAAACTGCTTTCCTCTTGAAAATATAGAAGGTTTGAGAGAGAGGATAAAGAGTTCGCCTGTATTCAATGGCGTGTCTGCAACTCTGGTTTTTCGAAAGTACTGTATAATACCCATTGGCTGTTTTCCAACTTCCAATTAAGTTGATAGTTCTAATGGCAAAACCAGTTCTGTATTCATTTCATCTTCTTCTGCTGATTGTTTTTCTTGCTACCCATCGTTCAGACCAGCTGCAACCCTTTCAAACTCAGAGTCTTCTGAAAATCCAGCAGCTTCTTGACTACCCACTGGCTTTAAGTAGCTTCAGCAACACAACAGACTTCTGCAGCATTGAACCAACTCCATATCTAACTCTAGCATGCTATGAAGACAACATAACGCAGCTGCACATTATTGGCAACTATGGTGTTCCTCCACCGCCTCAAAATCTCTTATCGGATACTTTCTTCACCGCTCTGGCTAGTTTATCAAGCTTGAAAGTGCTCTCTTTGGTTTCTCTGGGTATATGGGGGCCATTGCCTAGAAGTATTGGTAGTTTATCTTCACTGGAAATACTAAATGTAAGCATAAATTACTTCAATGGTACTATTCCAGTACAGCTTTCATCTCTGAAGAGCCTCCAAACTGTCATACTTGACAATAACCAGTTCACAGGTCAAGTTCCTGGTTGGCTAGGTTCACTCCCTGTTTTGGCCGTGCTGAGTTTGAAGAACAATTCACTTAGTGGGATTATACCGAATTCTGTGACAACTTTGCAGGCCTTAAGAGTTCTTGCTCTCTCAAGGAATAATCTGTCGGGGGAAGTGCCTGATCTTAGCAGCTTGACAAACCTTCAAGTTCTTGATTTGGAAGATAATTCTTTTGGGCCGCATTTCCCTACTTTGGCTCCCAAGTTGGTTTCTCTTGTGCTCAGAAAGAACAGGTTTCGCTTTGGCATACCTGCCGAAATAGGCTCCTATTATCAGCTCCAAAAGCTGGATATTTCTTTGAATGAATTTGTTGGACCATTTTTGCCATCCTTGCTGTCACTGCCCTCAATTAATTATCTCGATGTATCGGAAAACAAGTTCACTGGGAAGCTCTTCCAAAACATGTCGTGCAATGATGAGCTTACTCTTGTCAATTTATCCTCAAATCTTTTGGTAGGAGATTTGCCCACTTGTTTGCAGTTGGACTCCGAAAGCAGGGTTGTGCTGTATGCTAAAAATTGCTTCTCAAATGATAACGATCAACAGCATCCTTCTGACCTTTGCCACAATGAAGCTCTGGCAGTAAACATTCCTCTACATGAGCAAAAGCATAGTAGACCTATTGCCAAAGCAGTTCTTACATCAGGTACAGTGGGAGGGATGGTGGGAGCTATTGCAGTTCTTTGGGTGGGTTTCTTGGTTATCAGGAGGGTATACAAGCCTTCCATAAAAACTCCTCCAACAAGGTCAATTACCGAGCGTGTGTCTCCAGTAAACACAGCAAAATTACTTTCAGATGCAAGTGAGATATTTTTCTCAGTTTTCTTCTTCGTTCTGGAGGACAGTTTTATTGCTTTGTGTTACTTTATTATTTTATTTTCTCTCTGTAATGCTTACAATTCAAGACCTTCCCTCCCCAACCTCTTATTTATGCTCCATCAACTCCTTGTGATCTAAACCCACCCTCATCATAGTACAGATTCAAAATCTTGAGAGTCCCCTTTGCCTCTACTCCCTACAATATATATAATATATATTGAGATGTGATAGCTCATATGATAAGGATAATGGTAGGTGGTGTATGGGATCCCACATTGCTTGGGAATGAGAAGTTATTGCTCTTTATAAGGTTCCAATATGGCTCCAATTGTATCATTAACTAGTCTTTTTAGAGTATAAGTTATGTGGTTTGGTCTTTTTATTGGGACGTTACAAATGGTATCAGAGCATATTCCAACTAAAAATGTGGTACTTGAGCCGTGCCACCTATGACAGACTGGTCCAACGAGGATGTCGGGATTTTAATGGGGGTAAATTGTGATGCCCCATATGATAAGGGTAGGTAGTGCATCGGATCTCACATTGCTTAGGAAGGAATGAGAAGTTCTTGCTCTTTATAAGATTCTAATGAGAATCGAATTGTATCATTAACTAGTATTTTTGGAGTATAGACTACGTGGTTTGGACCTTTTATTAGGACGTTACATGAGATAACCTCTCTGGATGGATTTAGTTTGTTTATCGAAGAAGACCTTGCAAATGGAGTTTCAGCCAATTTAGTTACTCCATCAATCTATATGAATGCATTCAAGCTCCTGTTTAAAAGAAAAACATTGAGAGATTGTTTTTTGTAGACAGTATTATTGCTTGTATTTTCAGAATGGTATATCAGGTTCTGCTTTAACTTCAGCAGTATTGCCTGATAACTCTGTGAGATGAGTTCTCGAGTATCCTTTTTGTTTATGCATATGACAATATGCCTGTTTGAAATCTTTTGTTTGCAGGGTATATATCAGAGACAATGAAGCTGGGAGCTAGCCTTCCTGCTTATCGAACCTATGCTTTGGAGGAGCTCAAGGAGGCTACAAATAACTTTCATGCATCGTCTCTCATAGGTGAAGGCTCAAGTGGTCAGGTACAGTTTTCGTATAGTTAAACCAGAAATGAAATCCCAATCATCTCAAGAAGTATCTCATTATATTGCGGTACTTTTGTCCTGGAATTTAATAGAGAATATGGCCTAGTTGGGGCTGACTTGTAGAAGGATTTAATAGCCAACCTGTATTCGTTAGGACTAATGCAACTTGATAAAAAAAAACTTTCCTACTCAAGCAACTCTCTGTACATGTCAATGAACAAACTCCAATAATTTGTTAAAATACTTTTATAGGTTTTGGATACCCATGACATAAGTGCAGCTATATCAAGTAATAATACCCTTGGAAAAGTCAATTTCATGTTACGTAGCACATACTATACCTATCTTATAGAACTGAATTGTAATGGAGGACGTGATTGAAGAGGTATTTTATCAAACTGCCAGTATAGCGTGGATCTTCTCTTCCTCTTGTCTGAACTTGGTGTTGGATATTCTCCAAGTGTAGGCTTATGTCCCAGACCATGTATATCCCTGTCTGTCTGTGGCAGATGGACATGGCTATTGCATTTTTATACTGCCTGTTTAATCTAGATTAAGATAGACTGCCCTCTATCTTTTTTTATTTTGAAAAAAAAAAGACTGCCCTCTTTTCAAGCTGTTACCAATATCTCTTGAATGAAACATAGTCTTTGATAAAATGTGATGTGTTCTGTCACCCCAATAGACCTATTGGATGAATGGGGGAGACCGAAGTTGGTTACATCAAGCATTTTACAAGAGAACAGAATTTAGCCACCTCCAAGAGCGCCCTCCTTTGTAAATGCCATAACAGTAATTCGGGGATCAGGTAGCTTTTACCCGTTTCATGTAAACAGTTCTTTTCACATGTTTGTTGGAAGAAGTCTACCATGAAGATCAAGATTTCCACGAGTGTGAATAATCTTTGCTGTTGTTTCCACACCTTCTGAACTACAGAAAAGAAATACTGGTTTGTTAGAGGATTCATTAGAGTTTTTTTTTTTTTTTTTTTTTTAATTCCATTCTTAGCAGCTTCTGATTCTGGAGATATATGCAAATTTTCTCTGATTAACAAGTACTGCTTCCATTACATTGTCAGGAATATAAAGGGATACTTTCTGATGGAAGTCTCATTGCCATACGAAGCTTAAAAATGAGAAAGAGGCACAGTCCCCAGACATATATGCCCCAGATTGAGCTGATATCAAAACTTAGACACTGCCATTTGGTCAGTGCTCTTGGACACTGCTTTGAGTGCCACCAGGATGACTCAAGCGTCAGCAGATTATTTATTATATTCGAGTTTATCCCAAGTGGGACATTAAGAGACTACATCTCTGGTACAGTCAATTCTCATTCAATCCTTTTACCAGTTACCTATATCCGGCAAATACTTTATTTGGTTAGAGAAGTAAGCCATAGTCATCAGTTCTTCTAGCACCGACCTAATCCAATCAGCATTCAATCCTCCACAAATCGCAATCAAATTCTATATTCAAGAATCCAGTCTTAAAGTCTCCATCAGTTGGATATTACATCTAAAAGTTGGCTTGGCAGGATTTGCAGGACAAAAATTTACTTGGACACAAAGAATAGCAGCTGCAATCGGAGTTGTGAAGGGAATTCAATTTCTGCATGCGGGGATTTTTCCTGGATTATATTCAAATAACCTGAGGATAACAGACGTTGTTTTGGATCAGAATCTTCATGTTAAAATCAGAAGTAATAATCTGCCTCAGTTAGCCGGAAACAGAGGAATGGTATAGCAAAAGAAACTTGTTTTGACTTCATTCAACTAAATATTCTTTCCTTGTTGCTAAATTCTAATTCTCTCAGTTATATTTTGGGTTGAGTCCTTCAGGTAGGTGGAGTTTCATCTGCTGGACCTAAAGGAATTATTCAGGCAAGGTAAGAAGATCTTCTTGTCCTGATGTTGCACGAAAACTACGTCTGAGCTCTGATGGATATATCAGATGCTCAGTTGTCTAACAGTGTTGCTAATGTAGTGCTGTCTCTCTCTCTCTCACAGGATACAACATGAGGATAAGAATGATGTATACGACATAGGAGTAATCTTACTGGAGATCATTTTGGGAAGGTCAATCATGTTCCATAATGAAGTTGGTATCATAAAAGATCTCGTGAGTATTTCCTTTCATATCACACATGACACAAACCATATTATTTCGAAACTATAATATTATGACTTCGTTAATATGGCTACTTGCTTCTGCTACTTCCACAGGTACAAGCAAGCATAACCACTGATGATTCATCTCGAAGAAGTATTGCCGATCCAACAGTTCAAAAGGAGTGCTCCGATGAATCATTGAAGACAATGATGGAGATATGCGTGAGGTGTCTGTCCAGCATACCATCTGAGAGGCCTTCTGTTGACGATGTTCTTTGGAATTTGCAGTTTGTGGCCGCACAGGTTCAAGATTCATGGAGAGGAGACGCCCAGAACAATGAAGACTGAGCTGTGACATCCTCCAGAGAGATGTTTTGCTTTTCAACTTCCTAATGCACGCACGAATTATTGTGCAGTGTTGCTATGACATATATGAGTCCAATGCAACGGCATTGGATGAAAACATCCATATGGCTACTCCAAAATGTCTCTTGTATATGCCTATACATGCACAAATATATCCTTCAACCCTCTTTGTTCCCCTTTTCTTCTTTTTTTGGTCAAATGCAAAATCGGCTGGTGTTGTTTTGAAGGAGTGAATATTGGGCTTAAGATTGGGTATTTGACGGGATTTTTTTTTTTTTTTTGGAAATTTCATATGAGTAAATGTGATGGCCATAGTTGGTCTACCAGAATATTGGGATGTCAAGTTCATATGTGATACGCCAAATCAATCATCCATAATAAAAGCTATAATTTTCTTCATTCTAGATTTTGTCATTCTTAGGGCTAGTTTGGATAATACTTCACTATTATTTATTATTTTATTATTATTTTTCACTACTATTCACTATTATTCAATATTTTATCATTATTTTTTTACTTATATTCACATAATATCTGAGATCACCTCATTATTCAAACACAACCTTAGTGGTGGTTGTTCATCTAAGTAAGCGACATATAAAACGATTTAAAATGCTCATATGTGACTTGGGATGACAATATATAGTAGAATAGCGTTTCTCATAAAAGAAATGAAAAAAAAAAAAGCTTTGGATTGATTTGTCATTCCTTTATTTAGCTTAACACCATCAAACTCAAAGATACTCCATCTTTTGAAGTCTTGACAATCAACAGTTTGTGGTCAGTGAAACAACTTTTACCTTGTAATAAATGTGAAGAAACTAATGAGAAGTAGGCAGCATTTATTTAGAGGAAAATGAAAGGTTTCAGGAGGACTTTAAAAAGTTCTCAAAAGAGTAAGGAGCAACTGAGGAATCTCGAAGGTCAACCACTATATCATAGGCATCTATGCCAAGTGAATGATAGTTAATGGTCCAAGCTGCACGAGTACGAAGTGATCAACAAAGCCATCAAATTCACCATAACCATCGCTATGGGGATTTTCTGGGTTGCAATTATAAAAGACATCTCAATTGTGCAGGGCAGGGCTCAAATTAATATCAAGGGGTTGACACCAATGACCAAATCCATAAATAAGATATTCAGTTAACAGGTATCTTTAAAAGACACGCAAGAGTTCCAGTGCCAGGAGGAGAGATAAACAGGAAAAATTTTTTGAAGAAAATAAGTGTCTTGATCGTAGCTGCTGTAATTTAGAAATCGTTCCATGGAATTTGGGGTAGCAGTCCTCCTCAAAATGATGTAATCTTGCATAATGAAAATTCTCTTCATGGAATTAAACATGAGATGCATGTGTAATCTATCACTTAGAGGTGTAATCTATATTGGAACACTGGTTTAATAAGAAAATGCAAGAAGGGAGAGGGATGCCGCAAGTCACTGCCATCTTCTAAACCATTGATCTCAAGACCTAGCCTCAGCAGATGCAGAAACGATGGCATTCTGGTGCAGTTCATACAACATTGGCATCCAAAATACATGGCCAATCCACCAAAACATTGTGCATATATATTAAACTACGCAAGTGTATTTTAAGTGCTTTCCTGGAAGGATTGACAGCGAGAAAAAGCAGCTGGGTTTGCTTTTAAAACGTGATCAGCATCTGATGTACGAGAACTGGTATCTGATTTTGATTGGGAAGCTTTAAAAATGCTATCTCTGATGCTGGGTTTGTCTTTTTCAGGCTTAATACCCAAAGTAGACCATATGGAACTCTTGGCAGCCTCTTCTGGGTCATCGATTCTCAGTGTCTTAGGTACCCAAAGACTCCGTTCCTTTGTTTCTTCAGCCTGTGGATTTGCATCCCTTGAATGCTTTCCCAAGGTCGGTGAGCTGTTACCTGAACAGCTGCCGTTGCTAGTAGAAGATGAAGCTGATGGGCTGCCGGTAGATCCAACCAAGCTGGCATCCCAGCTTCGCATGCAACCCCAATATGGGGCAGGAAGAAATGAGAATGTTGGTGCACAGAAGCCAGGAACTGGCACCATAGGTGGAGAACCCATATGACCATTATTAGAGATACTGCTACTAGATCCAAACACCATTGCATTCCAACCGGGGTTCCAATGGTAAGCACATTGTGAAACAGGGTAACACTGCAGTCCATGAGTTGGAATGAAACTGTTGCAGTGTCCTGGGAGACCAACCTGCATGATTTCCTTTTCTGGAAATTCACAATCCTGTGGAGCAGCGGCTGCCAAGGACGAGCCAGATGGCAATGGCTCGTCACTACTATCCTCTGAAGCTGAAGGCCCAATTCCAACATTTTTCTTCTGGTCTCTGAGATTAAGAACATTTGTCATGGATTCACACAGCGGAGCATCTTTGCCAAACTCTAGTCCAGCACATGAGGGATGCTGGTTGCTGACAGAGCTAAGGCTGTCCGTTTTGATGACCGGTAATACGTTAGAGGGCTCCACTACCTGTTGATGTGGTGAGGTTGAATGCTTATTCTTGCGCCTTCCAGCCCCAACAGGAACACTTCTAATTGTTCCTCCAGCTGTCCAATATCTCTGGCAATTCTTGCAAAAGTATCTAGGTTGGTTTACATTGTAATTGTTGAAATAGCAAAATTTTGTCTCCGAGCTATTGCAGCGAGGACAAGGAAGGACCTTATTTGGCTTTTTTAAAGCCTTCGCTTGGCCACCTGCACCGCCTTTGCCAATTTGGTCTTGCTCAGAATTTCGCTCTACTTTAGCCTCGTTCTCTTGTGTAGGATTTTGGTTGTCAATCTCTTTTTGAGTATCTAATTCAGAAGGACAATCCTGCTCACAAGATGTTGCCATGAAAGGGTCATCAACTTCAGTTATTGTTGCTTCTTCACATCCATACTGTAATTGAACATACAATTGGACAGACCAGTAAATCACTGAAATTGCCAAAGCTAATATTCTCATTAATACAGAATTTAAAAAAAAAATACCAGCAACAGAAATGGAATCCTAAACCTCAATTAGGCATGCAGTAACCACAACAATTTATGTAACCAAATCTAGCATGCCTTACTCCATATCTTAGATGGATTTGGGTTTGTAATTCTTTAATAAAAGATCATAGAGTTAGGTAATAATAAAGAGCAACATTAACACTAAAAACACAAAATCCCTGAATTCGGGGTACAAGTCTAACCCACCCAATATCACCAATCCATGTTTCGTTCTTTATACCCAAAACCAAAGACACCCAATGAAATTGGCATCTTGCTTCCTCAATGTCTATTTCCTCTATTCTGGTTTATCAAGGAGTCGGTTGTAAGTGCAATGATATCACACAAATCCATTTGAATTATAGATTATTACTCCATAAGGAGTTGCTTAACTCTGTCATTTACTGCTCTTGGAGGTATAAACGTATTCACATTAGCGATCATATAACTTGTTGCTGAGCGGTGGGTTTGGATACACAAATTTATCTTATCTTATTTCATCTATCTCATCATTACAACTTTTCCAAATTTTCATACAAAAATATAATAAACAATTCAACTTTTTCAAATCCCAAAATAAAAATAATACTAAAAAATTATATTTAACAATATTTTATTCAACTTTCAACAAAACATCTCATCTGAACTCTCTATCAGAACCCACCAAAATGATGTTACCTGTATCAAAAGTTTATAATTTTGTAATTATCCCGATGCTCCGCGGTATCTTTTGTTTATTTGTGCATTTTGGCCCGCTTACCTTGGCCCAGGTGAAGTGTGGAACTGAGATTTTTCAATTTCTTATTTCTTCTACAAAAGAAAAACTGCAACCCATAAGCGCATCACATCTTTTCCTTCCGTTCCCTTTGATTATTTAGTTGGAGTATCTACTTCTTTCTTATTCGTGTTGACTATTAAAGTAAATAGAAGCTCCTATGTAGTATTTCAATGCAGACTATGCAACATTCAAAGCTTAGCTTATATCAATGAATCTGGAATTAGAAAGTAAATCAAGAATACAATCCAAAACCATGCAAGAATTTCTGCGTTGAGTAACCAAAAGGCAAAAACAAAGTCATATACTGCTGTTTCCTACAAAAATAGAAAGCAACTTTTGGAAGCGCCAAACAATCCAAGTTTCCATAAATGGAAACATACCGTTTAAAGGAAGGAAAATATATATATACGAAGGCCAAAGGTGGAAGCGTCGGATTACCATGACTGTAGGAATTGACGGGGTCTGACGCTCCAAGTCGGAGCCTTTTTCTTAAACCGATGGAACCCGAGAGTCCGTCACCGGAATATTCCTCCCGAAGAGCTTAATGGCAGGATCTCCTGGTTGAGACACGGCCACAAAGAGCTAAAAAGGCTCAAAAAGTAATGAAACAGAGAAAAACACACTTTTAACCCACTACCGGATAAGATAATCTATCTTCTTCTTCTTTTCTTCATTATTTTAATATTTTTTGAATAAATTAAATTAAATTAAATATAACAATTTATACACTAGTGAAAAATTTAAAAAAAAAAAATACAAGTAGCACTGTCTTAAAATATAAATATTTATTATAAATAACATAAATAAAAACTAGCAGTATTTTTAAATGCATCCCGATTCTACATTAAGAGTATATTAATTTTTAGCCGATATAACATATCTATTTATTTTTTTAATTATCGTAACTCGTAAGAAATATTTGATTTAAATTGTTTCAAAAAAGCGAAGCGGTGGATTGTTATTTATTGATTTTGGGGATAGTCGGGAGAGCAGGTTGCCGGTAGTTATTTATTGTTAACACGAATTACACCACTACAGTTTTGGGTCTTGAATCTTGATAGAAGGAAAGAAATATCTTTTTTGTTGAATTTTCTTTCTTCTGGAAGGCTTTGAAATTGTGTTTTCCAGAGTAATTGAAGGCCATTCGTTTCAACTCGCAAGGGCTTCTGTGAGCCTCGTACATTTCTTGTTTGACAGACTGTTCTTCGGAAAAATCCTCACCACAAAAGCTTATAAATGCGAGGGAAATATTGGATTACACAAAAATAAAATTGATATAGATTGATGTAATTCGTTAGAATGTAAAATTATCTTTATTATAAAATAAATTTAATAGATCAGATGAAAGCACGTCAATTTGTGATATTATTTTGTGGATGTAATAACAGTACTCAAATGCCAGACATCACACTGATGTTTCCTACCACCTTTAAGCTGAACCTCTTTAGAGCACTGGCAATGGACTAGCCATTGCCAAGTTCAAGTCTAATTTACATTTGAAATTTAGCTAAAATCTCTGGCATTGAACTCGGCAAAGCTATATTTTTCTAACTTTAGCTACAGTAAAATCTCCACACTCACTATACTTGGCGAGTAACTGTTGAAGAAGCAAACATTTATTTTATTATTTCCGCTCTCTTTCCCTCGTGATTTCTATTTCCCTCGTATTTGCCCTCATCTCTTTCCCTCGTCTCTTTGCCCTCGTCTCGCCCTCGTCTCGCCATCGTCTCTTTGCCGTCGTCTCTCTGCCCTCGTCTCGCCCTCATCTCGGCTTCGCATCTCGTCTTTTCCCCTTTCCCTCACCCTTTCCATTTTTGCAGCTCCATCGCGGCTTCTCTCTCTCGCTCTTCTCTCCGTTTGCCATTTTCTTTTTCTGAAACTCTGATCCTTCTTCTCTCTTTCTCAATCGATTTTCTCTCCTTTCGTGGGTCGATCTTCGACGGTTGGGCAATTTCCCCTCTCTCTCTCTCTCTGTCGGCTTGGCTCAACAACACAGAACTCTCTCTCGATTTGGGTAAGCTTTGTATTGAGTACGAATTTGTTAATTTCTGAAATGGGTATGAATTTGTTTGGGTAAGCTGGTTATTATCGTTGCTGATTTTTTTACAGTTGGTGTTGTTGATTTGTCTGAAGTTTGTGTATGGTTATGTTTCTTCAGTTGTTCATTATCGCGTCCAGCCAAACCTCCTCTCAGAGTCTGAGAGTTGAGCCCCCATATATATATATATATATATATATATATATATTTTTTTTTCTGTTTTCAGTAACTACAATCCATTGTTTCTGATTTGTTGTTTTTGGGTTTGTTTGCTTTTCGTGTATAGCCATTTTCTCGTGTCTTACTCTGCTTGCTAGTCATTTTGGTAGTAGAAAAGCTCATTCAGTCATTTGATCCCGTTTACTTTGCACAGCTTTGTTTTTCATAGGATGAATCCAAACTAACAGGGTCTTTTACTTCATAATTGATGTTCAATGTGTTACTTTGTTGAGTGTTGCAAAGGGAAAAAGTATAGAATTAGATAAGTATTTGAGGATAGAATTCATCAATAACAAGTTTTAAACATAAATATAAACAGCTCTAATTGTGTAAACTTTCACTTTAGGTGCATTAGAAAACCTTAAAAACATATGGGAAAACACCTGTTTTTATGGATTAGTAAAAGGAGTTCCATTAATGTACAAATTAGGTTTCTAATTCCATATATTATTTTTATTGCATTTGTAAATCTTCCCCAAACAACTCCCGTAGATAGGAACATTGTAATGCACCTATATTGACTAATGAAGTGAAAAGAGTCCACAACATAAAAACACAGCAATCTTTGCTAAATAATAATGATCAGAATAGGATACTTGTTTGCTATACAATACTTGTTTGCTATACAATACTTGTTTTTCTATCACTTTGCTGTTATTGTTTGCTCTCTCCTTTCATGTAAGCATACTTTAGGGTGTATTTATGTGTGTATGTAGTAGTATATGTATGTGGGTAATGGTTTGGACGCTACATATAACGTTTGTGGCTATACCGATCGATGGTTTCTTTCAATGCCATTTGATCCCGAAAACACCACATATATTATTTGTTAAGACACTTTTCTAACTCCACAACCAAAAACAGAGTTTACTTTTCTGTTTTTTGCAAAATAGATGAGGAATAAAATGTGTTTGTTGTTCTTCTTTGCAAAACAGAACAAGAAGTTTAATTTTGTTGATGTTTTGCAAAGTTGTTCTTTTTCTTTGCAAAACAGAACAAGAAGTTGATTTCTTTGCTATTTTTCTACATCTTTCTTTGCATACCAGCTTATCCAAACAAATTGATGATGTAATATTTGTTGTTTTTGTAATTTAGTGGACTGTTTTGTAATTAGTGGACTGTTTTGATGGAAGGGTGGACTGTTTTTGTAATTTTAGTGGACTGTTTTGTAATTATTGGACTGTTTTGATGGATTAGTGGACTGGTTTTGTAATGGCAATGAACTGTTTTGTAATTATTGGACTTCATTGACGGATTAGTGGACTGTTTTGTAATTTTAGTGGACTGTTTTTATGGATTAGTGGACTATTTTGTAATTTTAGTGGACTGTTTTGTAATTAGTGGACTGTTTTGATGGAATAATAGACTGTTTTTGTAATTTTAGTGGACTATTTTTATGGGTAGAAGAAATGTTGGTATGTTTGTTTATGTGATTGTTGGGTGAATGGTTTACAAAATATATTTATTGAATAATTAGGTTGAGGGAAAAAATAATTGAAAAATAATAATTTTATTTTTTAATAAAGTTATTAATTAAATTTGTAAAATATTAAAAAAAATATATTATTAAAATATTTAATATTTTATTATTATTTAGACTTTAAGATAGCTAGTCCAATGTGAACTACTTTAGCTATAAATCCATGTTATAGCCAAAATACAACATTCTAGCTAAATTTTAGACTTGGCAATGGCTAGGCCATTGCCAATACTCTTAGAGAACTTCTAAGCACCCTCATGCTGAGTTTAGTACAAGACCAACCAAAAAGACTGGTTGATACAGATATGCACTTGGGTAACCTTCTTGCCATAAGATGATTTAGATTGCGTTTAGATGTTGAATTGAGCTTAATTCTGTATAAATAATAATGAGTTGAGTAGTGAAAGGAGTTATGTAAAATCCATCTAAACTAAGTTTAACGTGTATTTGAATGATTAAGATAAGTTTAGTATTTTTTATGGAAAGTTGAAAAATATTACAAGTCCCACATATAAAAATATGTTAAGTTGAAAAAAATTATAAATCTCACGTGTAAAGAAGTTTTAAGTTAAGATGAATTTAATAATTTGACAGTTAAGTATTTGGATATTAAATTTAACTTAAAATTCGATTGAACTCAACTGAGTCTTGCAATTAATCGCAACCTTAGCCACCAGACATGTTACAGTCGGCCGCCCCACTACCGAAATATAACCAAACTCATTGCTGATTCAAACCAAAAAATAAAGTAGAAATGATTCCACACTCATCAAGGAAAGATACAAGTTGGTATCGAACTCTCATGGTAAAATTCATGTAACGAATGCTTGTTTTTTCTGTAGTAACCGAGGCTAATGTACATTGATTAACTTGATGAATACAACAAACAAAATACGATATCAGAAAACCTCTACCCTTTGGATAGCAATAATCAAAACCCGGCAACCGAGAGAGATACCACGAATCAGCCTAAAGAATAAGATACTACTACTACTTTACAAAAGAAAAAGGAGATGCAAACTGGGACAAAATCACCTCTTCATCTCCGGGGAGGATCCAGGATAGGATTCATTTCTATTTGTACAACTCCAAACTCTCTCAGATTTCCAAACTTCTCAGCTTCCCTCGCAATCTGAATATCGCTAGGCTTATAGTATTGATAAAGATACTTTGCAACAAAACGAGGAATTAGGCCTGCTATAACGATTGCAAGCAAGCATAACCAAAATGTCACGGAGCTTGCAACATCAAAGATTGCCCTGTCATATTATATTGAAGTTGCACATCAGTCTCAAAAAAAGCAATATCATAATTTTAATACGTTTTTCTACTCTATATCAAAAAAAGGATGCATGATCTATTACAAGCTTATGACTGCCATTTTTTAGATGAAAGAAGATGTCGTTTCATTTAAAACATATGAAAAGGGGCTAAGGTAGGTAGTCGGGGCGGGCGTCTTATATTCGCCTGAGAGTAGTTAAGTCACATTCGTAATTTTTTATTTTTTTAACAAGTTCAAGTCATCGTTATAATTGAGAATGTAAACTAAGGGAAATAGGAAATGGAGTTTAAGATGGGATACATGCATAAAAAGATCAAAAAAGAACATGAAAAAAAAATTAATCAAGGCTACCAGAAAATGGAGGGACTTTGCAGAACCAGCCTACACGATTAAATCCACAAATTTCTGAGGAATTTGGGAAGAATTCGAGTACGAAGATCATGATTCGTCATAGAGTTTAATGGCGTGCAACCAAAGCCAAGTACTTATGATTAAAGCTTTATTCATTACTTTGTGATGAATGGGTTTAGGAGTTTCAGTCAAGTAAGTTGTGAATTTCAGCCAGTAATATTAGGATAATGTGTTGCTCTATCAATTTTTTTTTTAACCAAAACAAGTAACCTTAGCATGAGGTGTGTTACATAAAATTTCATTAATTGCTTGCAAATGGGTTTCGTATTTTCAGGAAAAAAAAGGGATATAGATGCCATTATCTCTTTGCAGAAAGTAAGAACTAATGTGATATGTAAGAGAAGAGAACTGACCAGTAGCCAATCAATGAGGGTAAAGCATCAATGATGACAACACAAATGAAAGTCGCAATTATAGATCCCCAAATGGCTGCATGAGTAATCCAAGTCCACCTGATGACGTCCATGGCCAAGTTTACATTGACCAAAATAACCACTCCAAGTATCCAAAGATCTCCTAGACTTGATATATCAATGCTACTGTGCCAATACGCAAAGAGAGGGATAAAGAAGACAGCTACACTTTGCCACAATGTGTCTAACATTGTTAGCCAAAACAACTTTGCATTGTAGCACTCTTGTCTGTGCCCAGCCCCATAAAGCTGTGGATACTGTAGAAGAGTCCTCCTACTTAGATCCTTGTCAAGAATCCCAACAACAATTGTAGGCACAGAAGTATAGACTATAGAATACAACATACTGCTCCATTCATTGATTGCAGTTGTCAAAGTGAAAGAAGTGAAGAGCACATACCTACACAAAGCACATGAAAAACTTAGCAATGGTGATAATAAGAAGGCCATCATTGAGATACATCTAGGTTTGAACACGAGGACCAAAATCCAGTCATCTTCATCTCTATAAATTCTAGTTCAAAAGTGTCATTTCACCCATATATTGACCAAGATTTTTAATGACAGGTCTTTCCTGAAGAGGAATGTGCAATTAAAAGACCAAACATAATCCCTCCCTCCCACTTCCAGCTGAAGCGAGAGACAGAGAAAGCTGAAACTTAGTTCAGAATCTGCATAACAAACTCCAATAGATTTAACTAGCTATATGAGATGGCATATTTATGACAACGGGAACATTATATGTGAAGAAAGAATCAAAGTAAATAAAACTGCCAAATTACTACCCACCAAAATAAAACCAAAACCATCACAGCATTCCTGTAAAAATTGTATAATATCATGTAGCCCATCCGCTGGTAATTCCAATGCCCATGGACCAATATAAGGGGAACGACGAATCTAAACTGCCCCATTGCAAAATCTGATGCCATTACTGCTTGCCGACCCTCTTGGCCACTGATTCCAACTCCAACATCAGCCATTTGGATCATTGAAACGTCATTGGCACCTGTTATTGATCCAAGTAATATGTCAATAACAGGCATCGAAACATAAGCAGGAAAAGTTGCATTCTATTATTCTCTATATCTTTTAACTTTTTTTGGGAGCTTAAGATATTGATCTAACATACCATCCCCAATGGCAAGTGTCATGTCAGAGGTCCTGTTCTTTACAAGGTCAACAATTCCAGCTTTTTGAAATGGAGCCACTCGACAACATAGCACCACGGAACATCTACTGGCCAACTGGAAGAGCTGCAAACCAAGATGCATGAGCTACATTAGCATATTAAGACATCAACAAGAACTAGGAGGGGGAAGGGGGGGAGAGAGAGAGAGAGCCATTAGGTTTACAAGCACTTACCTGTTCTTCGAGTTCGCTGTCAAGAACATAAACAAGGCTGGTACCATCAATAATCAAGGCCACTGGAGTTGAACCAGCTTCAGAACTTCCTCCAACATCACCCGCAACCCCAGCAATGGTCACAAGCTTCTTAGACATGACAATGGCATCTTCCAAACTCCTTCTACATGACTCTTTAGAACTGCTATTAATTATTATCTGGGTCATCTTGCTTGTCAGGAGCTTAGAGGAGTAGCCAATTGATATGGCAGTTTCTTGCTTGTCCCCTGTCAAAACCCATACTTTGATACCTGAGGTTCTCAGAGATTCTATAGCTTCTGGCACCCCTTGTTGCAGTTTATCTTCAATACCAGAGGCACCTAGTATGCAGAGATTGTTTTCAACACTGCTAGCAACCTTTCGAAGCAGAGCCGCTCTACCAATTAAAGCAGTGCTTGCATCCTCAAAGGAAGAGTGCCATTGTTCAAATTCTGAAGCACACAGTTCCCGCATCCCAACAACAAGGGTTCTCAAACCAAGTGAGGAATAAGTTTGAAGATGGGCTTCAGTTGCCCGTATTATGCTCGTGTTCAAAGATTTATCCACCACGCTGAACATGGTTGAGTCAGCACCTTTTACAAAGACTCTCACAGTCTTGTCAGGGCACCCCAATATTACTGACATCCTCTTCCGGTCACTATCAAACTCATGCAAACCCAATACATCGAACCTGCAATGCCAATTATGAGGGAATTCATCAATAATAAGAGATACTAAAGCTCATATCTTTTGAAAGAAGCCACGTATGAAGATGATAGGTAGTCATTTGGAGTAATCAAGTATGACCACTCGACCCACTGCAACTACATTACCCAACAGTTCCATAACTGATACTTTTAAAATTATAAGTATAAATTAACTCAAAATTATTCCAACCATTACAAGCCACCTATTACTTCTGTTTGTATATTGATTGATTATGACAAAGGAAAAATAATTGAATATCAATTGTTACTGAATTTGAAAAGAACGTACAGGGATAGGGATAGAGGGGGAGAGAGAGAGAGAGAGAGAGTTCTAAGAATTCTGAAACCACTATAGACTAACCAAAATTTCCTTCTACTAGTAAAAAACAAATCCAGCAAGAACAGTTGCAGCCACTCTGTCAAAGCTGTTCTAACAATGGTGTGGTCATCATAAATTCGTAATAGTCCTAGTTAGAGAAGTGGTGATGCAGAGGAAGGGGAAAATGAACAATAGCACGTCTAATTACCTTTGCTTCTCTCCTTGAATATCAATAACTATATGGCCAGAGGTTCGTTCTATAAGCATAAAACCATAGGTGGCAGCAGCATACACCAATGCTTGTTCATCTGGAGACTCCCCTTGGTAATCTATTATCTTCACAGTGGGATCAGATGTGTCGACAACCAGAGGCACAATTGTATTGCAAGCTGCCAACGCAAGGAAGAAATCACCGACATGTTTGCCTTCCTTTGTGTCGTTTCCGCATTTTGATATTTGCAAAAGCTCTGGGTCAGTCTTTACCTTCATTTTTGGCCTTAGAACTTTCCCCTCCACTGATACCAAGTAAGGCAACATAAGATGAAAACGTTATGCCAAGTAAAAAAAAATTCAGAAACATTATAGATTATATTACAAGATAACAAAATGTATTACCTTGAATAGAGTATCCTACTTGCTCAAGTTTTGAATTCCCACCACTATAATCTTCTCCCCATATGCTTGCACATTGGAATTCCATCTTGTTCTCTGTAAGCGTGCCAGTTTTATCTGAGAATACATACTTTACTTGCCCTAAATCTTCGTTTATATTCAATGCTCTGCACTGAAATCTCGAATGTGATGCCTCATCATACATTTGGGTATCTCGGATCATGAAGTAAGCCTGACCAACCCGGACAAGCTCCATGGAAATGTACAGAGAAATGGGGATCATGATCTGGAAAACAATAACTGACATGAGGAATGCAAATAATGTCTCCATTCCCCACCCATAATAGTTATAGTCTTTCCCTCCTGGTTTGGAGAAGTCTTGTTTTCTGTAATAAGGCAAGTAATCCAACTCTTCCCTGTGGTTCAGCAACCAAATGAGGGCACAGACAGAAACAACCACGCACAGAGCAACAAGAAACATAGAAAGTATGATGATCTCGGAGTTCATATGGGTCTCAAGCCGACTCCTCTTAGATGGAGCTCCTGAGTTGTTGAGCATGGCTTTGGTGTCACGACCAGCATACACTATAACCCCAATTGCCCAATTAGTATTCTTCAGCTGACAGCCTCGAAGGACAATATTGGAGGGTCCAAGTGACAGCTTCTTTCCATCAATTTCCATGTTTGCATGAAACCCATAGATATTCCTATTTGGTTTTTCACACTTGATCAACCCACTAACTTTTCCTTCATCAGGCATCTTCAAGAGGGTCTCTTGTTTCGCATAGCGAGTTTTCAAATTTGACTCCCCATCCAAATTAATCGTCTGCACATATGCGACCCCAGTTGGGTCGCTAGTCGAGAGCAGCACCATATCACAAGGAAGTGTTTCGTTTGCTTGAATTCTGATGATTTCACCAACCTGGAGGTCCTTCCATTTTTTTGGTTGGAACTGATCATTAACCAAAACTGATGCCAACATGTTGTTCTCAATTCGGTCTGACCGGTGCCGCCTATAGTCCTCATATGCATCCTTCACAGCTGTAACTAACAGCACAAAGGCTAACGGCAAAATTGAAACTCCCCGGCCAAAAACGGCCAGCTGTGGGAGCTGATTCAGAACAGCAATTACAAGAAAATATATGTATGCGACTCTATGAAATTGTTCAAACAAATTTCTTGGCAAAAATGTAATAATCGAATACTTTGCAGTTCTTATAGAGTTTCCCGCAAACTCATACCTCTCATTTGTCTTCGCAGGATCATTTATATAAATCAACCTCGCATCCTCATCACTGATTTCCTTCTGGGACATGCTAAGCGGCTCGGAATCAGCCCCTCTGGACCCATATCTCACGGGCTTCGACCCCAAAGCACCAAAACTCACTTCCCTGATGGAATTCCCGTCCGACTTGGACTGAATGGAAAAAACACTTCGTTGGGATGAGGAATTGAAATTGGGTTCCACATTAGAGGAACTCTCAAATGGGTTTTTCGATTCCATCTCGGAAAAAGATCCGGGGCGGCCAGAATTTGGTTTAGCTAGATCTAACAAGACGGGTGCAGTATATATGTCTCTGGAATTTGGAATTCTCGGAGATGGGATCAAAAGGGGACGCTCAGAGGCCATGATCTGACGATTAGAGGCCTCTTGAACAGCACAGAGTTAACAATCACCAGAGTCATGAAACACCCAAAAGGTTATTTCTTTTTTTCTTTCTATTTTCGATAAGTAAATAGCTGGAGGTGATTCGACCAATTGCCACGCAAGTTTACAACAACAGCAGAAATTTAAGACAAGCAGCAAACCCAGGACTAAAACAGTCGTGTATGTGCGAGAAACGAATAGGAAAAGACGGGCCTAGTTAAATATTTAGCTGGAGATGCTAGATATCAACTGTACAAACAGGAATCGAGATAAGAGAGAACCTTTGCTTTGCGCTAAATAAGGCTGGCTGTCAGAAGTTATTTGCTCGTACACCGGGAAATGTTAAGAGGGGGACAGAGAGAGTAATGAAGGAGAAGAGGAGAAGAGGGTTTGAGCTGAAAGAGGCCGTTTCCTGGTGTGGTGCCACAATAGTATCTAATGATGCGTGTTTTTGATGGACGAGAAGAAGAATTGTAAAAGGTCAAAGGCATTGTTAGAGAGAGAGATGGAGGGAGGAGGGAGAGGGCGGCGACTGCAAAGAAAGTGGAAAGAAGTCGTATTGGGGTGGCGACAAAGAACGCATAAACAATCATATAAAAAAGAGAATTCGAAATTCTGTATGTGTGAAAGCATGAGGAAAAAAAAAAAAAAAAAGTAATCTTTCGAAATAAGAAAGAAATTCAGAGGGAGAGAAAACTTGCTCTCTCTAGAAGGACTGGTGGGGTGGGGGATGATAATAGTATTTGAACGGTTTTATTGGATTGTCTGAATTTGACTGGACTTTCTTTTATTTCCCTCTTTAGATGCTTGAAATCAAATCTGGAAGAGGAGTTGGTGTTAAGCTTCTCATCATCTTCCTTCCCCTCTTTTTCTGTCTCTTTCTCTTTCTCTTTCTTTCTTTCTTTTAAATGGGAGCTGTTTTTCCTTTTTATTCCTCTTCATTATTGTGTTCATACCTCAAAGCCTTTTTCTTCAACAGCACCATTGAAGTAGGCTTTGATGGCTTCTGGCTTCCTTTGTTTGTTACATTATAATTTGGAGTTACTTGGCCATCTTTCATATTTATGAGCTGATATTTTCATCTTATCTCTTTGAAATTTTTTATCCAAATTTTAGAATAGATTTTTATTTTGAAAAAGTACACTTTGCAATCTTGCATTCCAAAATATCAAAACCGACACATTACACCCTCTAATTATTAAAAATAAATAGTTTTACACCTTCATTTTATATATATATATATATATATATATAGGCTGGGTAGTATTTGTTTCATTTGTGGGTTTGTATTCATTGGTTCTTTGTTCTACGGTTTTTCCTCTATCCGAGTGAGGATTGATTAATAAAGAATAGCTTCGTTTGTTTCATAAATTCATCTTAACTTATCATTATAATTTTTTTAAATTTTAATACAAAATATAATAAACAATTTAATTTTTTCAAATCTCAAAATAATAATAATATTAAAAAATAATATTCTAACAATATATTATCATCTTAACTCAACTCAACTCAACATCTAAATACAGCCTAAAATGTGTCGTCCTCTTCTATTTAAAGAAAATACAATATTTGATAAATATCTTTTAAGAAATTCTACTTGAAACACCTATATGCCATTCTCGACACGACAAACAATCAAACTAATCATTTTTGTAATTGATATGATAGACATGAGAAAATATATTTATAATTGTGAATTGTATAATCTTCACGTAATCGTTTTAAAAATATGAATAAAATATAAGATCTACATGAAAAAAATTAATTTTTTAATAGTAGACTTTACTTTTTTTCAAAACGATTATACGATATTTACGCACTTCATAATTATATATAGAATTACTCAATAGGCATATACATATTTATCATGTCAATAATGTTACACGAATATACACTTGGGTGAGGAAAATAGCAAAACTTATTTTTTTTTTAGATTAAATAAGATGGATAAAGACTTATTTAAACACTAGCATTTAATAAAATCTCATGTTTTGATTTTGGCAGCTTTAAGTTAAACATATATAGAGTTTTGATTCCATCAATGTTCATCCCCATCTAAAAGTGACAAAATGACGGCATCTTATGTAATTAATTAAGGAAATTAAAACAGATGGATATTCTTTCTCAGTTTCAAAATGCCATATTATGGTTTACATACAAAGATTTTTTGTGTATTTATAACTTTATACACACACATATATATATATAGGTACGAAAGGACCCAAATTATCACAATTTTAGTGAATTCTTTTTATTTTATGTTAGTGTAATTACTCCTCTTTTTGAAATTACTAGTGACTTTTGCTTGTATGCATTGTGATACAATTGTTTATATCCAATTAGAAAAAACATGAATTATTTGGACTTAAAACGCACAACTAACACATGATATGCATTCCACTTATTGAGCATGATTAGGTTTTGATATAATAAAAAACATGGCAAAGGGTTTACCGACTTCATAAATATGACTAATGTTAGATATAGTTTTAGAGTGTGTAAGTCTGACACATTTATTTGAAATATATGGATGAAATTTTTCATATTTATTGATTTGACTACTTTTTAAAATGTAATGCACACGGCTTTTATTTGTATAAATTAATTTTTTATAAATATATCTATTAAATGTTTTGTCTTTTTACTTTTTTATTTTATCAAGTAGCATTTAAAATATAGTGAAATAATATCGTGACTACATAATGGGTTAGGTTTACTAATTAGATTGGTGCGTGATTCGAATGCAAGTAGAATAAGTTATTTATCTTTTATTTGAATATAAAATAATGGGTTTTTCAATGAAGAGGATCTTTTAGTTTCGAATTAATGATAGGGAAGAATCGTTTAGCTTTCTTTAATAAATGATTCGTATCTTTCCCACGTACATAAGACAAAAAGTACTTAGATAATTAGTAATCACAACCTAATACACTAATTAAAGGGAAAATAAATTATATTTTTATATGATTAAATGAGACAACCATGCATCATTGGTCTTTTAGACCATGTGCGAGGATTTAACAATCCTTGAAGAAAAATTATATAGTCACAAAATCATTACATAAAAATAATTTTATAAATTAACGTGACTTAAAGTGATTTATCATATTATAACATTATTTTTTTCTAACAGATCAGATAAAGTTACGTAAGTTTGTAAAATTATTTTTATGAGTTTGTAAAATTATTTTTATGTAATTCCTTTATAGATGTAACAATTCTCATCCTTGAATAATACCAATAATAAGATTCCAGCCCTTTTTTTTTTTTTGGATTTGTTTAGGAATATAATTGTTTTAAGATATTTTTAAACTATTTCTCTATTATTCACTACTATTCATAAATCAACAAAGACGCTTTTAATATCTAAACGGAACCATAATGTCCACCATATAGTTCCATAGAAAATTTTGAAAACGAAAAATATTATTTTTTATTCTAAATCTCATCGTTCTCAATTATACCAGTTGATGTGTCATATTTCAAGTGACATTTCATTCAAATTGCAGAACTATAAAGTCGTTCAAATGAAAAATAGCAATGCCATATATATGTGTGTATACATATATATATATATATATATATATATATATATATATCAACTTCGATTCTCTTGGATGGGAAACTTGTTTATACATATGTGCATGTATGTATAAACAAGTCTTCAATTCAAGAGAATCAAAGTTGATGGAAGGTAAGAACAATTGCACTTAAAACACGTTTTATGTGCATCTACAAAATAATGCTTAAGGCAAAAGGGTATGGACAAAGCTTGATTATTCTATTGCATCATTATTTGGAGGAGAAGGAGATCAACTTTGACCATTTCAAAGAAAGGATAACGTGTTGTTAAGGTGTTGATCTGACCGACTCTGACTACATCTCCGTAAATAAATATGTTTTGAGTGCCTCCACAGTAAGTATTTCAATTCCCCACAATATAGCTATTATTTCAATTCCCCACGACATATTGTCCATTCCAGATCTCATCTCATTTAATATAATAAAGAGATAATTTACTACCATCTTAATTATAATAAATCAATAAAATAAAATGAATATCATGATCTCTAATATAATATTATAATTGAGAAATGAAAAATATTAACCTACATTCTTAGCACACCGTGTTGAGTTGAAGAAAAAAAAAATTCTTAAGGGTGTGCTGCGGCTTCCGGCTGATGCCTAGCATTATCCATTATAATTTCATACAATAGTTCAAAGTTACAAGAGTGCAGTCAAGAATTATAACATCCCATTGAATTAACTCTTGATTAACCCTTAATTACTCTAAATTAAATTTTTATTTTTATTTGTTAATCACTTTCATTAAGGTTGATACTGGAATTAGCATTAATATTGATACTTAATGTTAATGAACTAAGAATTAAAAAGGCAAACCCATTAGCAATCTTGGTGAGGTTTTTTAGGATCCAAGTGCATTCATGGGCCTAGCCCAAGAAAAACCTTGAACCAAACCCTTAAGAAATGAAGGCTAGTCTTGGCCCAAGTATAGGAAGGCATAAGACCTTAGGTGTAGATTAGACCATTTGTCATTTTCAAGCCTATATGGCCCAAAGTCATGTTTGGACTCATTTTACCATTCAAAGACCAAACGCCCAATACACCATACCATTGATTTTCTTAAGCCCAAATCACACTCAAAGTACCCAAATTAAGTTTTGAAAATTTGCTAAGGCCATTAACCATCATACTTGAGGTTAGTGCATTTTAAGCTATGCTTTGAAGTTTAATCATGCTTCATCTTTTCTTAAACTTTTTAATATAAATTTTCTTGAATTAATACTCCCTTAAACCATTATTAGACCATGTTAGTACCCTAGTTAAATCATTCCACATGTCATTAAAAAAAATGACAAAACAAGCCCAAACCATGCTTCAATCGGTTTTGTGCATTACCCTTTGTAATGCTTGAACTGTTTTGCCCTAGGGTCCAACATTTTTGTAGTTTATCCTCAAGGGTAATATGATCCTTAAATACCTTATGAGACCCTCCAAAAATCAGTTTGAGCCATGGACGAAATTGGTTGCACCAACCAACTCAAAGAACCAAACCGAGTGCACCTTGGTCTGGTTTGTGTAGGAACCAATTAGATTGAGTTTGAACCAGCCTCCTGCCATGTTTTGCACCACCACCCCATGCCACCTCCTTCTCCACCCAATCGCCAAGAGGTCCCATGACCATCATGAAGAATTTTGACTCATTTTTGCTGTCCAAAAAGATCCGAAACTGAACTGATTTTCTGCCACCACAAAACCACATTCATCCACCTGTTTTCAAGAGTGGTTTGAGGGATCTTCTGCCATCCAAATGATGCCCCACGACCTGGAGTCATCTACAGGACCCTTGCAGCTACTGTGGAGAGGAAATGATGGTGGTTTAGGGCACTATTCCATTATGCACAAGTGACCTAAGCTCATGCAAGCAAATCTGGAAATTAAGCACCTCCCACTTCACCCAATCACCAATCACCAAGCACCCAAGCCAACGTCCCTCACCCCTTGGCCACCTATAAATACTTCCCTCCCCTTTTCATTTCATCCACACCATAGCTCCAAGCATCATCTTGAGCCTTGAAAGTATTTCCCCCTCTTAGAGATCAAAAGAGTGCAAACAGAGTGAGTTTTGGTGAGTTTTTTAGTATTCTTGTGTAAGGCAGTCTAGAGTGCTTGGAAGGCCACGAAATTTATAATTTTTCTTCCTTTTGATCTTAGCTAGCATGTCAAGCTTTGTTTCCAAGTGTTGGTGCAAAATTTGGTTGAGTTTTGAGAAGGTTATGATGCTTAATGAAAAACCGGGTCAATTAAAGGAAGGTTTGAGTGATTGAATGTTTTTAATTGGAACTTTAGGTATGGCATGTCCTAAGCATGATTTTATATGATCTATCAATATATTAACATGATTATGGAATGTTAAATTTGTGATTAGAAGCATGTCATTATAGGTTTTAAATCTATATTGTTTTGATCATCAAGCATGAATCGATTTTAAGCATATTGGTGATTAAAGATTTCTTAGCTTTGATTAAGTGTTGGGATGAACTTGATTACTCAAGAATTAGACTTCATAATGTCCCTAAAGATGTTAGTGATCATTAATGATTAAAGAAAATCTCATATGCAAGCATTCATAGGGATCAATAGTTAAAAATACACATAGGCATCAATTAGGATGTATGCCACGGGTTGGGACTAATTAGACAAGTTTCACTCTGAATTTGAAAAATATAAGGGCATAATGGTTTTAGAATGCCAAAAATATAAAGTCCATGAAATTTGGAGTTCGTTTGCAATTAGTGAAAATTTAGGACCTAAATGGTAATTTTTGAAAGTCTAGGGGTATTTTTGTAAATATCTAATTTTTGAAGCCTTTGATTTTGAACCTATCCATAAGATTATTAATCCTAACTTAGTATACACACGATTTACGCAGCTACAACAATAATTTTAAATTTTCTCGGAAGTTTGTAAGTTGGCCTCTAACTTACACATTGATAAATTTCTTATGAATTATAGATAAATGTTTCATTTATTCTTCGATTATCATTTTGAACATAAATTATCATGTTATATGATACCTTGAGTGCATACTTACATAACATATGACATTTTCACCATTTTTGCATATTACATTTATATGCACATATCATGAAAAATATATTTTTTTAAACATAGCATGAAAATCATTTTGTCACGACTCCAAAGGCCAGGATGGGGAATTATCCGGGTGGAACTCCTTTGTCCACTATGGAGTGTTTAATAATGGAGTGGTAACCCCTGGATTGACAAAGAACAATCAACAGGCTTCGAATGAGTTCTTTTTAAAGAACGCTGGAGCGAAGTCAAGATGTTATGACACCTAACGCTGGTGGGTGTACACGTTATGAATTTTATGAAAGTATGTTATATTTACCAATGCATTGAGAATGAGTCTATAGACAACGTAGTTTTTTATATACTACGGTCACCGATAGGTACTCACAATGCATATGGGGAACTGTGACATTACCACACGTTATGTTATTAATTAAGATAATCATATAAGTCTATGATGATAAAAGTTTATGATGAAATTTTTATGAAAAAGTTATGTCCTGTCAAAATGATGACGAAATTACTTATTGAGTAATAACCCGTGTCTCCATATTTTTAAAAAGATGTTGAGAATCTGGATGGGAGATATGCATACTGATTTTTCCACATCTCATGCATTGTATATCTATTATTTTTCATTATTGATTTATCTTTGTTTCAGTTAGTTGTTTAACTTACTGAGATTTCGAGTAAATCTCACCCTTTTATGGGACAACTATCATTCCACTCGGACTGATAGAAGTTGTGCCAGGAATCGATCAAGACGAGATTGATGTAGCACTGGATTCGCATGATTGAGGAGGAGTCAGATCTGGAGAGGAAGCTGGACTTAATTTTGATGTTCATAGCTCAACTCCTTTATGCTTTAGATCGCATTAAGAGAATGATATGAGTTTGTATATAAGTCTATGCTACTTTAGTATTTCGAACATGATGATTATCTAATGAAGTTGAGATGTTTTAGTTATTCTGGCATATTTTTCACCTTAACCTTTTATTTCCATTGCGATTATTGCATACTGCTAGTTGCATACTAGGATAACTGTCATGAACGGGGGTCTGTAACCTTGTGTTGCATGTCTCAATACTCCAAGTCTCCATTCTATCCCAGTGTTGATGAGTTAATGAGTTAAGGATCAGAGAGGCATGCCCATTAGTAATTTTGGTGAGACTTTTTAGGATCCAAGTGCATTCATGGGCCTAGACCAAGAAAAACCTTGAACCAAGCCCTTAGGAAATGAGGCTAGTCTTGGCTCAAGTATAGGAAGGCATAAGACCTTAGGTGTAGATTGGACCATTGGCCCTTTTCAAGCCTATATGGCCCAAAGCCATGTTTGGACTCATTTTACCATTCAAAGACCAAAGGCTCAATACACCATACCATTGATTTTTTTAAGCCCAAATCACACTCAAACTACCCAAATTAAGTTTTGAAAATTTGCTAAGGCCACTAACCATCATACTTGAGGTTAGTGCACTTTAAGCTATGCTTTGAAGTTTAATTATGTTTCATCTTTTTTTAAACTTTTTAATGAAAATTTTCTTGAATTAATACTCCCTTAAACCATTATTAGACCATGTTAATACCCTAGTTAAATCATTCCACATATCATTAAAAAAAATGACAAAACAAGCCCAAACCATGCTTCAATCGGTTTTGTGCATTACCCTTTGTAATGCTTGAACTGTTTTGCCCTAGGGTCCAACATTTTTGTGGTTTATCCTCAAGGGTAATATGGTCCTTAAATACCTTATGAGACCCTCCAAAAATCAGTTTGAGCCTTGGACGAAATTGGTTGCACCAACCAACTCAAAGAACCAAACCGAGTGCACCTTGGTCTGGTTTGTGTAGGAACCAATTGGATTGAGTTTGAACCAGCCTCCTGCCATGTTTTGCACCACCACCCCATGCCACCTCCTTCTCCACCCAATCGCCAAGAGGTCCCATGACCATCATGAAGGATTTTGACTCATTTTTGCTGTCCAAAAAGATCCGAAACTGAACTGATTTTCTGCCACCACAAAACCACATTCATCCACCTATTTTCAAGAGTGGTTTGAGGGATCTTCTGCCATCCAAATGATGCCCCACGACCTGGAGTCATCTACAGGACCCTTGCAGCAACTGTGGAGAGGAAATGATGGTGGTTTAGGGCACTATTCCATTATGCACAAGTGACCTAAACTCATGCAAGCAAATCTGGAAATTAAGCACCTCCCACTTCACCCAATCACCAAGCACCTAAGCCAACGTCCCTCACCCCTTGGCCACCTATAAATACTTCCCTCCCCTTTTTATTTTATCCACACCATAGCTCCAAGCATCATCTTGAGCCTTGAAAGTATTTCCCCCTCTTAGAGATCAAAAGAGTGCAAACCGAGTGAGTTTTGGTGAGTTTTTTAGTGTTCTTGTGTAAGGCAATCTAGAGTGCTTGGAAGGCCACGAAATTTGTAAGTTTTCTTCCTTTTGATCTTAGCTAGCATTTCAAACTTTGTTTCCAAGTGTTGGTACGAAATTTGGTTAAGTTTTGAGAAGGTTATGATGCTTAATGAAAAACCGGGTCAATTAAAGGAAGGTTTGAGTGATTGAATGTTTTTAATTGGAACTTTAGGTATGGCATGTCCTAAGCATGATTTTATATGATCTATCAATATACTAACATGATTATGGAAGGTTAAATTTGTGATTAGAAGCATGTCATTATAGGTTTTAAATCTATCTTGTTTTGATCATCAAGCATGAATCGATTTTAAGCATATTGGTGATTAAAGATTTCTTAGCTTTGATTAAGTGTTGGGATGAACTTGATTACTCAAGAATTAGACTTCATAATGTCCCTAAAGATGTTAGTGATCATTAATGATTAAAGAAAATCTCATATGCAAGCATTCATAGGGATCAATAGTTAAGAATACACATAGGCATCAACTAGGATGTATGCCACGAGTTGGGACTAATTGGACAAGTTTCACTCTGAATTTGAAAAATATAAGGGCATAATGGTTTTAGAATGCCAAAAATATAAAGTCCATGAAATTTGGAGTTCGTTTGCAATTAGTAAAAATTTAGGACCTAAATGGTAATTTTTGAAAGTCTAGGGGTATTTTTGTAAATATCTAATTTTTGAAGCCTTTGATTTTGAACCTATCCATAAGAGTATTAATCCTAACTTAGTATACACACGATTTACGCAGCTACAACGATAATTTTGAATTTTCTCGAAAGTTTGTAAGTTGGCCTCTAACTTATACATTGATAAATTTCTTATGAATTATAGATAAATGTTTAATTTATTCTTCGATTATCATTTTGAACATAAATTATCATGTTATATGATACATTGAGTGCATACTTACATAACATATGACATTTTCACAATTTTTGCATATTACATTTATATGCACATGTCATGAAAAATATATTTTTTTAAATATAGCATGAAAATCATTTTGTCACGACTCCAAAGGCCAGGATGGGGAATTATCCTGGTGGAATTCCTTTGTCCACTATGGAGTGTTTAAGAATGGAGTGGTAACCCCTGGATTGACAAAGAACAATCAACAGGTTTCGAATGAGTTCTTTTTAAAGAACGCTGGAGCGAAGTCAAGATGTTATGACACCTAACGTTGGTGGGTGTACACGTTATGAATTTTATGATGTTATGTTATATTTACCAATACATTGAGAATGAGTCTATAGCCAACGTAATTTCTTATATACTACGGTTACCGGCAGGTACTCACAGTGCATATGGGGAACTGTGACATTACCACACGTTATGTTATTAATTAAGATGATTATGTAAGTCTATGATAATGAAAGTTTATAATGAAATTTTTATGAAAAAGTTATGTCTTGTCAAAATGATGACGAAATTACTTATTAAGTAAAAATCCATGTCTCCCTATTTTTAAAAAGATGTTGAGAATCTGGATGGGAGATATGCATACTGATTTTTCCACATCTCATGCATTGCATATCTATCATTTTTCATTATTGATTTATCTTTGTTTCAGTTAGTTGTTTAACTTACTGAGATTTCGAGTAAATCTTACCCTTTTATGAAACCACTATCATTCCACTCGGACTGATAGAAGTTGTGTTAAGAATTGATCAGGACAAGATTGATGGAGCACTGGATTCGCATGATTGAGGAGGAGTCAGATCTTGAGAGGAAGCTGGACTTAATTTTGATGTTCATAACTCAAGTCCTTTATGCTTTAGATCGCATTAAGAGAATGATATGAGTTTATATATAAGTCTATGCTACTTTAGTATTTTGAACATGATGATTATCTAATGAAATTGATATGTTTTAGTTATTCTGGCAAATTTTTCATCTTAACTTTTTATTTCCGCTGCGATTATTGCATACGGCTAGTTGCATACTAGGATGGATTGCATATTAACTGTCATGAACGGGGGTGTGTAACCTTGTGTTGCATGTCCCGACGCTCTAAGTTTCCGTTCTATCCCAAGCGGGGATTGGAGAGAAAGTTCTTTTCTCAAATAGTCCCGCTTCCTTGCTTCGAGGAGCATAATGCATAGTATAAGAAGCGTCACAAGAATCTGATGGTAGACGGCCCCTTACTCTAAGGGAAAAGCTTATTTGCCACCCATGTTTGACCGTCCTAATTGATTGCTGGTCATTTTTTTTATTTAGTAATTAAGAAAGTGATTTTAAGTGTATTGATATATTTTTTTATTTTTTTAAAATATTTAAATATATTAAAAAATGTGAATAGAAAAATGAAAAAAAAATTACAGAAGCAACTAGTGGTCAAAGTGAGTAGACTACTCTGGGCGGCAGAGTAGCCCGACTCTTTTTCCAAATGTAAAACATGAGTAACCCACTCCCCCATTGTGTAAAAAAAAAAAAAAAACTACAATAGTGCAGGTATAAAAGTCAATAATTGTCAAAGGTCTGTACCTTGGTTGGCATAATCCTCGGCTTTGAACTTTCAAAATAGAGATCTAAAATTCGAAACTACCGTCCCCATATAAAAAAAAAAACCAATAATTATGTCTAGAGGAAAATGAAGTATGCTAATTAGAAAGAATATCCAAAGTAATCAAGAACATATTCCTTAAATGACATAACTGGGTGAGTTTGGTTGCCAAACTCATTCCAACTCATCTCAATTCATCATTACAACTTTTTTAAATCCCAATACAAAATATAATAAACAATTCAACTTTTTCAAATTCTAAAATAATAATAATATTAAAAAATAATATTCTAACAATATTTTATCATCTCAACTCAACTCAACTCAACTCACTTCAACATCCAAACACAACCAAATAATTCTCTATCATATGCCATTCTCAAAATCATATCCCACCAACAAAAATATTATTTATCATCATCCTATTAATATAAAAATATGATAATAAATAATTTTCTAATTATTAAAAATCAGATAATAATTTAAAAAAAATGATAAATATCAATTCATCTAGCTTTGAAAGTTGGATCTGGTCTAACCTATAGCCCTGGCCTTGAATTCATTGTTAGTGGATTGGATTTAGTTAAATCTTCCAGCTTGGCATGATATTTCATGCCCAAACCCAAATTCATGAACAGGGTTTTATTTTTATTTTGTGTTTTTGTTAAAAAGAGAGAAAAGAAATGTGAAAGACAATTTCTTCTGATGGATGATCCCTTGCTTGATTCCTTCTCTAACGCTTTTACAAACCTACTTTGAGTCCAGGGAAGGGAAGGGAAGGGAGAAGTACGAGGAGAACAAAGTAAAGCATAAAATGGACATTTATTGCTATTTAATACCCATTATCACTGATGTAATCTACTAAAAAGTTGCTTGCAAAAATATCTCTCAGAATGGAGCTTATGCAAATTTCCCTGGCCCACTTGCTCGGGACAGCTTTTGCTCTATCTTTGGTGGCCATACCTGCTGCCTATTTATATTTCACCAATAAACGCAAAGGTATGATTTCCATCTTTTGTGGCAATCGTGAATGTGTAAATATAGTGTAATTATTTTTAAAAAAATGAATAAATACATGATTCACATAAAAAAAATTAATTTTTTAATAGTAGATCTCACTCTTTTTCAAAGTGATTACATGACGTTTGCACACTTCACGACTGCATGTAGCATTACTCTTTACTAAAACAGGAAATTATCAATTTATCATTACCTCTCTAATACCTTCAAATTGGCAACTATTTCATATGTAAAACAACAAACCACCATTAATCAATTTTCCTAAAACTTGTCACTCCACTTCAGCTATCCCTACAAGGATGTCAAGTGTCAACATCTAACCACTACTTTGAATTAGTTTACCAACACCAACAACATTACTTACCTCCTTTTCTAAAATATTGTTATATATGGAAAGAAATGGATATCAAATTTCTGAAATATATTTTCGTGCAAGTAGGAATTGTCAATCATCAAGGATCCATGCATTTGTCAACTTAACTGAAATTTGATTATTCCTGATACTCGATGATCAATAAAAAAATGCATGTGAACTTCTTTATCAAGCAAGTTTTTAAGAAAACTATATTTTGTACTCTCGTATTATCATTGTTTTTCAACTTGCATGCTAAAATATCAAAATTGTCAATGTACACGATAAATTATCAAATTTTAACAATTCGCAAACTCATTACTAACTGTTAAGATTGTGCTATACATGTACTATTTTTCATCGAAGTGAGTAGTCAGATTTTGACCAAACGTGTAAATTATCAAGATTTGATGGTCTAAGGCTGAGATTTGACAATTTCGGTAGTTTAGGATGCAATTGAGATAGCGGTGGTAATTCAGATGTGCAAAACATAATTTCTTGTTTTTGTTTTTCAAGTTTTCTTATGGTCTTAAATTCCTTATTTGCCTGCCATATGATTGTTCTGGTGATGTCTGTCCAGGTTGTTTAAATCCTGACAAGTTCAACGAATTCAAACTTGTTAAGAAAACTCAGCTAAACCATAATACTGCAAGGTTCAGATTTAGTCTTCCTACACCCACTTCAGTATTGGGTCTTCCCGCCGGACAGTATGTAATTTGCAGGTTCAAGTAACTGATTCTGTCAGTGTCAATGATTTCAGAATTGCAATGCATTTGTCTTCTGCATAACTCTGATGTTTTGTTGTAGTGCATAAACACTTCAAAAGTTCTCTGAGGCATTGAAACCTTCTTGAAACATAGATTATGGGTGCATAATGTCTGAACTATCTTTTGATAAATTGAGTTATTTGTTTGCTCATTTTGTTAATTTCTCCAGTTATGCTTAGTGAATATGATTGTTCCAACAGTTTTTTGAACTCTCTTTATGTTGCTTTTATCAATTCCCCCAAAACTTAGTTGTCTGTATATACAAATAATGGACATCTAGTTGATGCAACAAGTGACAAGAATTGAAACCTAACAAGTGTTCCCTGGTTAAGCAGAGGAAAGGATAACCAAGGTGAAGAAGTGATTAGACCATATACACCAATTACTTTGGACTCTCATGTGGGTTACTTTGAACTGGTTGTAAAGGTATATCCCATCATCCCCCTTTCATATCTAAGAACATGTCTTTGCTCATTCATTTCAGTTTTATTCAGCAGAACTCGGTTTCTCATTTTGATTTTTCCTGTAAAAGATGTATCCCATGGGAAAGATGTCCCACCATTTTAGAGAGATGCGAGAAGGCGATTACCTGTCTGTGAAGGGCCCCACGGTACATATTCTATCTTTTGGGGGATACCCACTTGATACATGTGGATGTTGGTCTCTATTACAGATAATAGTGTTAGCCATGGAAATTCTGATAGATTGTTTAGAACTTCTGTTATGTACATGGGCTTGACACCTTGAAGTTGGCGACAATATTAGGTATGAACTCCAGTTACCCTTCATTGCAGATTCCTGTAAAATATGGTTGCAAGGACAATGCAAATCATTGCAAAACCTTTCGTAATCACACTGTTGATTGTTGAAATGGAACTTTACCATATGTAGGTTTTAAACAACTAGTAGTGATGAATTTGCCTTCAAAATGTTGTGGGCAAAATCATTTAAGCCACCCATTTTGGACCATATCCACTTCGGTTCTACATTAGATCCTACCCTATTATCTTAAGCAACAGTGGGAGCTATAAATGTATGCCTAAATCAGTTGGTATTATGTATTGCATACTCATCAGAACCAAGATTTTCAAATTCTCTGTTTTTTTCATTTTATGAGTTAAATTTTCGTGCTTAAAAGGGGAGCTTTAAATACAAACCTGGCCAAGCTAGAGCTTTTGGAATGCTTGCAGGTGGCTCTGGCATAACCGCAATGTTTCAGGTACATATGTGAGCATTAAAAAGCAGAATTTCTTCCTGTTTAGAGTTCTGATTGGTATTATTGATCTTATCAAGCATTTTGTTGATTTAAAGGTTCTTATTTCTACTTCTCTCTTTCTTTGTTTCTTTGTCATTCCTTTTGTTTCCAGCTCACTCGAGCCATACTAGAAAACCGGAAAGATAAGACCAATGTGCATCTTATCTATGCCAATGTCACCCTAGATGACATCCTGTTGAAGGTAATTTGCTTGCTTCATTTTTTTCCCTTATAGATGAGTGTGCAGTGCACTAGTTTTTCTTTACTGGATGAATTAGAGAAAACTTGTTCAACCAAACAGATAGTGCACCTGTCAGAATCATTTACAAGACCTTTGTAGCAGGGCACTCCAAACGGCAGAAACATAAATAAGACAAAGCAAATTACACAGAGAAAGACATCGATGGAAACAAACTAAATGTAATTGGAAACAGCAATAGCAATTCCTTAGCTTTGACAGAGTCTGGTTGATTCGTTCTGCATCCAAGTTGTCCTCATAATATGAAATTTTCTTTTAGAACTATATCTTATTTACCTTTTCTGCAATTCTTGCATATAAAAGAAGATGTACCACATATAAAAAGAAATAGAGTTAGTCTAGATACAGTGCCCAAATGGGGATTGCTCATGCAAGCCCATACAGTTATGTTTAAAAAAAATACGGGTCACAGAGTTTCACTTTAATTTACATATGATAGACATGAGGGTCCTTATCATTCTACCATTTCTTATATCAGACACATCGATCTCTTTCTCCAAGTCTCTTGAGTTAACTGTCTCTTGATTCATTATTTTCTTTGATGTAGTATTGATGAGAGTGCATTTTTTTTACGGACTTTCTGCAGGAAGAGCTAGATGCCTTTGCTAGAAATTTCCCTAATCGTTTCAAAGTCTTCTATGTCTTGAATGAGGTCAGTTCCTTTGGTACAACATTTCCTTCAAATATCTCTCTTTTTAGATGTGCTAAGGGAACACTTGCAAAAGATATCCCCTTGATTTCAAAAATAAATAAATAAATAGATATCCCCTTGTGTAAGTATGTGCCAAATCTTTATCATTGATGCTCACTCTATCCCATAATTGCCAGCCTCCTGTGCCATGGAATGGTGGCGTTGGGTTTATAACCAAGGAAATGATTCAAACCCATTTCCCAGCACCAGCCCCAGATGTTCAGGTTAGTTACCCAATTTTTATATTTACTTCAAACGAAAACTTGCACATTCTCATGACACTTGCTCTCTAACTTGCAGTCCTCATTGGGCTAAAACGTTTGCAGATTCTGAGGTGCGGTCCACCAGCCATGAACATGGCCATGAAAGCTCACGTTGATGCACTTGGATACACATCAGACATGTGTTATAATGAACCCTAGGGAACCCTTGAGAAGATAACTGAGAAGAGAAGTTTGAAGTGAACTGAAGTGTTGTCGTGAAGGCTAAACTTACATGAGTTCGGGAATGGGCTGGATCACGTAGAGGCTGAAGCCCGTGCTGCAATAGGGTTTTAAGAATAAGTGGGCCTTGGCCCAGTTCAATATTAAGTCTATTAATGTTTTAAAATTAATCCAGTATCGGTTATTGTATTTCCTTATTTTATTCCGTTACGTTGTTATGGTACTGTCAGAGAATATTCTCCATGAGTGCGCAGAGTTTGTTACGTACTCTGTCCATATACATGGTTGTTTTCTCTTGTAAGGACATCAATGAATGCATAAGTTTTCTAGTATTTCCCCTTCTCGAGAGAATGGTCATTCTCTGAGTGAGCTTATTCATCCTTCTACCCCAAGGGGTGTTACAGAATTGGTATCAGAGATACCCCCATCCCCTTCTTACAAAAGTATACTCATGGCAGAAGGCACCCGTCTGTCACAGCTGCAGGAGAGTTTCACCTCTCTAAAGAAAACTTCTGAATCCCAGTTCAAGAGCTTGGAGATAGAAATGCTGGCCTTGAAGAGACAACTTTCCTTGCTCACTGTGGAGTTGCAGAAGAAGCATCAGGAGGAAGTTAAATCTTCACATGCACCAAAGGGGCAGCAGGACCTCCAACTAGTTCAGATGGGAGAAGTGCAAACCCGTTTGGTACGACTTGACTTCCCTATGTTTACTGGTGATGATCCCACGGGCTGGCTGTACAAGGTACATCAGTTTTTTAAGTTTCAAAATACTCTGCCACAACACAAGTTAAGGTTAGGATCATTTCATATGTAGGGTAGGGCATTGGTGTGGTTCCAGGAGATGGATGAGACTGGGCAGTTGGTTGATTGGGAGTGGTTTGTGAAAGCCTTACTTATTAGGTTTGGTCCAAGTTGTTATGATGATCTTATGGAGGCCTTAACCAGGCTTAGGCAATTTGGTTCAATAGAGGACTACAAAACTCAATTTGAGTCCCTCTCTAATTGGCTGAGGGGTCTATCCGATAACTATAAACTAAGTTGTTTTGAGTGGGCTTAGGGATGACATTCGTCTTCCAGTACGCATGTTCAATCCTACATTCCTTATTTCAGCCTACAGTTTGGCCAAATTCCAAGAGGAAAACTTGTCCCTCACTAGAAGAATCCATAAACCATTCACTTCCTATTCTACTGAAACCACCCTACCCAGAATTAGCCAACCACAACCACAACCTGAGAACCAGAAAACCTATCCAAAACTCACCTTACCAGTACAAAAAATTAGCTAAACACAAATCAAGGACCGTAGGGATAAGGGTCTGTGCTATTACTATGAGGCAAGATGGACACCGAGGCATAAGTGTCAAAAGCCTTGATTATATTTGATTGAAGAGATTTGTGAGGTGCCTGATGAGGAAGGGGCTGTGATGGGGGATTTGCTTGAGAAGGAAAATGAGCCTGAATAGAGGCTGGTGGAAGTGATTAAAACAAAAGGGGGTCCAAAACTATCACTCCATGCTATCACTGGTTCAATCAACACTAAGCCCATGAGAGTCAAAGGAAAAATTGGAGACTGCTGGATAGTCATTCTCATTGACTTTGGTAGCACCCATAACTTAGTTGACCCAACAATAGTCCATAAGACCAGGTTGCGAGTCAATAGGGAGGAAACAATCCAGGTTAAAGTGGCGAATGGGGAATTAGTCTCTAGTGTGGGGAAAGTGAAAGACATATCACTGGTAATTCAAAATGTTCCATTTTTGGGTGAAGCCTATGTGTTGTTGTTGGCGGAATGTGATATGGTCTTAGGAGTGGTTTGGCTCCAAACCTTGGGGTCTATCTTGTGGAATTTCAAATAGCTAAAAATGCAATTTTCAGTGGCAGGGCGACAAGTGCTACTTAGAGGCCTGACCAACTCTAAATTGGTGGAAGAGGGCAGTTTACCTAACCCTAGCAGCATGGGCAGCAAAGGGGTATTATTGCAATATTTAGAGCCTGAGCTAGAAACCCCAACTTTCCTTTTAAAAATAATCAACCAGTTCTCAGATATTTTTGCTGAACCCAGAGAGCTTCCACCACAAAAGTCCCATGACCATTCCATTCCCCTACTTCCTAGAACAAGCCCAATTTCATTAAGACCCTATAGGCATCTCTACTACCAAAAAGACAAAATAGAAAAGATAGTGAAGGAGCTACTGGGTACAAGGGTTATTCAGCCAAGTCAAAGCCCATATTCCTCACCAGTGTTGTTGGTTAGGAAGGCTGATGGGTCTTGGCGCCTTTGTATGAATTATGGGCCTTAAACAAGGTCACAGTGAAGGACCGATACCCCATACCAGTGGTGGAAGAACTTTTGGATGAACTTTGTGGTTCTACTATTTTCTCTAAGTTGGATTTTCGATTGGGTTATCACCAGATAAGGGTCAAAGTTGAAGATATTCCAAAGACAGCCTTTCGTACCCACGAAGGCCACTATGAATTTTTAGTCATGTCTTTTGGCTTCACTAATGCTCCATCAACTTTCCAAAGATTGATGAACCAAATTTTTAAACCCTTTCTAAGACATTTCATACTTGTGTTTTTTTATGACATTTTGATCTACAGTAAAAATGAGGAGGAGCATGGGCAGCATTTGGAGATTACACTGCAGATACTCAGACAACATCAACTCTTTGCAAAAGGCTCCAAGTGCATGTTTGGTTGCTCAGAAATGGCTTACCTAAGGCATTTAATCTCAGCTCAAGGAGTTAAGCAGATCCTAAGAAGCTTAAGGCCATGGGGGAATGGCCCATGGCCCCATACCGACTACTGTGAGGTCCTTAAGAGGCTTTTTGGGGCTAAGTAGATATTACAGAAGGTTCATCCAAGGGTATGGAGGAGTAGCTACCCCCCTTACAAAGTTGCTAAAAAAATATGGGTTTAAGTGGACAGCTACTGCAGAAACAGCATTCCACGCACTCAAGGAGGCAGTGACTAAACCTCCAATTCTAGCCCTTCCTAATTTTTCATTCCCATTCGAAATTGAATGTGATGCTTCAGGGAAGGTTGTGGGGGCAATTCTTATGCAAAAGGGACATCCCATTGCATTTTATAGCCAGACTCTGAAGGGTAGAGCCTTGGATATGTCAACCTATGAGAATGAGCTCTTTGCACTGGTTTCTGCAGTACAACGATAGAGGCATTACCTCTTCGTTGTGAAGACAGACCATCAGAGTTTGAAGTTTTTATTAGACCAGAAGGTCGGCACTACTATGCAACAAAAGTGGATCAGCAAACTTCTAGGTTATGATTTCCTGGTGGAGTACAAAAGAGGGTCTGAGAATAGGGCAGCAGATGTCCTATCTAGGAGGGATGAAGATGAGAGTCCTATAGTACTCTCCATTATTTCAGTTCCCACTTGGAACTTGCTGGAAGAAGTGAAACAGAAGAGCGAAAGGAATCCTGAAGTGAAACTACTATTGCAAAAGGTGGAGAGTGGAGAAACAAAAGACAATAATTCCAGCTTTTTGAAATGGAGCCACTCGACTACATAGCACCACGGAACATCTACTGGCCAATTGGAAGAGCTGCAACTCAAGATGCATGAGCTACATTAGCATAATAAGACATCAACAAGCACTAGGAAGGGGAGGGGGAGGGCGAGGGCGAGGGGGAGAGAGAGAGAGAGAGAGAGAGAGAGCCATTAGCTTACAAGCACTTACATGTTCTTCGAGTTCGCTATCAAGAACATAAACAAGGCTGGTACCATCAGTAATCAAGGCCACTGGAGTTGAACCAGCTTCAGAACTTCCTCCAACATCACCTGCAACCCCAGCAATGACATGACAATGGCATCTTCCAAACTCCTTCTACATGACTCTTTAGAACTGCTATTAATTATTATCTGGGTCATCTTGCTTGTCAGGAGCTTAGAGGAGTAGCCAATTGATATGGCAGTTTCTTGCTTGTCCCCTGTCAAAACCCATACTTTGATACCTGAGGTTCTCAGAGATTCTATAGCTTCTGGCACCCCTTGTTGCAGTTTATCTTCAATACCAGAGGCACCTAGTATGCATAGATTGTTTTCAACACTGCTAGCAACCTTTCGAAGCAGAGCCGCTCTACCAATTAAAGCAGTGCTTGCAGCCTCAAAGGAAGAGTGTCATTGTTCAAATTCTGAAGCACACAGTTCCCGCATCCTAACAACAAGGGTTCTCAAACCAAGTGAGGAATAAGTTTGAAGATGGGCTTCAGTTGCCCGTATTATGCTCGTGTTCAAATATTTATCCACCACGCTGAACATGGTTGAGTCAGCACCTTTTACAAAGACTCTCACAGTCTTGTCAGGGCACCCCAATATTCTAACATCCTCTTTTGGTCACTATCAAACTCATGCAAACCCATTACATCAAACCTGCAATGCCAATTATGAGGGAATTCATCAATAAGAAGAGATTCTAAAGCTCACATCTTTTGAAAGAAGCCACATATAAAGATGATAGGTAGTCATTTGGAGTAATCAAGTATGACTACTCGACCCACTGCAACTACATTACCCAACAGTTTCGTAACTGATACTTTAAAACTATTAAGTATAAATTAACTCAAAATTATTCAAACCATTACAAGCCACCTATTACTTCTGTTTGTATATTGATTGATTATGACAAAGGAAAAATAATTGAATGTCAATTGTTACTGAATCTGAAAAGAACGTACAGGGATAGGGATAGGGATATGGATAGAGGGGGAGAGAGAGGGAGAGAGAGTTCTAAGAATTCTGAAACCACTATAGACTAACCAAAATTTCCTTCTACTAGTAAAAAACAAATCCAGCAAGAACAGTTGTAGCCACTCTGTCAAAGTTGTTCTAACAATGGTGTGGTCATCATAAATTCGTAATAGTCCTAGTTAGATAGAGAAGTGGTGATGCAGAGGAAGGGGAAAATGAACAATAGCACGTCTAATTACCTTTGCCTCTCTCCTTGAATATCAATAACTATATGGCTAGAGGTTCGTTCTATAAGCATAAAACCATAGGTGGCAGAAGCATACACCAATGCTTGTTCATCTGGAGACTCCCCTTGGTAATTTATTATCTTCACACTAGGATCAGATGTGTCGACAAGCAGAGGCACTATTGTATTGCAAGCTGCCAACGCAAGGAAGAAATCACCGACATGTTTACCTTCCTTTGTGCCATTTCCGCACTTTGATATTTGTAAAAGCTCCGAGTCAGGCTTTACCTTCATTTTTGGCCTTAGAACTTTCCCCTCCACTGATACCAAGTAAGGCAACATAAGATGAAAACGTTATGCCAAGTAAAAACAAATTCAGAAACATTATAGATTATATTACAAGATAACAAAATGGTATTACCTTGAACAAAGTATCCTACTTGCTCAATTTTTGAATTCCCACAACTATAATCTTCTCCCCGTACGCTTGCTCATTGGAATTCCATCTTGTTCTCTGTAAGCGTGCCAGTTTTATCTGAGAATACATACTTTACTTACCCTAAATCTTTGTTTATATTCAATGTTCTGCACTGAAATCTCGAATGCAATGCCTCATCATACATTTGGGTATCTCCGATCATGAAGTAAGCCTAACCAACCCGAACAAGCTCCATGGAAATGTACAGAGAAATGGGGATCATGATCTGGAAAACAATAACTGGCATGAGGAATGCGAATAACGTCTCCATTCCCCACTCGTAATAGTTAAAGTCTTTCCGTCCTCCCTTGGAGAAGTCTTGTTTTCTATAATAAGGCAAGTAATCCAACTCTTCCCTGTGGTTCAGCAACTAAATGAGGGCACAGATAGAAACAACCACGCATAGAGCAACAAGAAACATAGAAAGTATGATGATCTCGGAGTTCATATGGGTCTCAAGCCGACTCCTCTTAGATGGAGCTCCTGAGTTGTTGAGCATGGCTTTGGTGTCACGACCAGCATACACTATAACCCCAATTGCCCAATTAGTATTCTTCAGCTGACAGCCTCGAAGGACAATATTGGAGGGTCCAAGTGACAGCTTTTTTCCATCAATTTCCATGTTTGCATGAAACCCATAGATATTCCTATTTGGTTTTCACACTTGATCAACCCACTAACTTTTCCTTCATTAGGCATCTTCAAGAGGGTCTCTTGTTTCGCATAGCGAGTTTTCAAATTTGACTCCCCATCCAAAGTAATCGTCTGCACATATGCGACCCCAGTTGGGTCGCTAGTCAAGAGCAGCACCATATCACAAGGAAGTGTTTCCTTTGCTTGACTTCTGATCATTTCACCAACTTGGAGGTCCTTCCATTTTTTTGGTTGGAACTGATCATTAACCAAAACTGATGCCAACATGTTGTTCTCAATTCGGTCTAACCGGTGCCACCTATAGTCCTCATGTGCATCCTTCACAGCTGTAACTAACAGCACAAAGTGATGGGCACCAAGATGGACCTAATCTTAAAGATGTTTTGCAAGTTTCAGATGGGTCAATTACAAGGTCAAGAGCCAAGAAGATCAATGAAGCAATGCAAGGATTGGTGCAATCCACTTGAGACGAGTCTAGCAAGAGCCGAATATTCAAGATGGGCTTTAGAGAATGAAATCTAGTGACCATCCATGTGATACAAGCTATGGAAGAGCTTAACATAAACTAGGGCCTATTATTATGATTATGTGATTAAAGGTCTTGGACTTGTTTATTTCATTAAATGAGCTTATGTTATTAGTTATAGGAATTAGTCTAGAATAATTGGGTTTGAAGACGTTTGGTCCCCATACGTCTTATTTCTTATGAATTATGGATTTTGTACAGGCCTTGTATTTTGGCCAATGGCTTATTTGAAAAGTTATTTTTTAGGAACTAGGGTTTCAAAATGTTACTGTAGCCGAGTTACTGTAGTGTTGTACTGCAGCTGCGACACTGTTCACTCAGATGTATTTTTGGAAGATAGGGCATTATTTTGGCTAAGATTTTAATTAGGTTTTGGTTTAAATACTCTTTGTAGCCTCATTTTAACAAGTTTATAAAATTTAATGAATTTATTCATTGTGAGTTAAGTTTTACTCTTCTTATTCTTGATTGAACTTTTGTACTTATTAAAGGTAAATCACAATATCTGTGGCTTTCCTCCTTGTAATCTGGGTTCTTGAGACGGGTTCTTCAACGGGTCTAGATTTTAATATAATCTAGATTCTTGAAACGAGTTTTTATCGGGTCTAGATTCTCCATCTATTGACTTGATTTTAGCTTTCTTGGATGAATTTTTAAATTAATTGTGAATTTAAGAGATTTCATTCTTGCAGGTTGATATCACTAAGGCTAACAGCAAAATTGAAACTCCCCGGCCAAAAACGGCCAGCTGTGGGAGCTGATTCAGCACAACAATTACAAGAAAATATCTATGAAATTGTTCAAACAAATTTCATGGCAAAAATGAAATAATCGAATCCTTTGCAGTTCTTAAGAGTTTCCCGCAAACTCATACCTCTCATTTGTCTTCGCAGGATCATTTATATAAGGAAAATGCTACATGCCCCGCTGGGGGCTCCCGCTGGGAGCTCCCGCTGGGCATGTAACATTTTTTTATCTATTTATTTTAGTTTTTTTAATATAAATATTATTAATAATTTTAAATATTTTAAAAAATAAAATAAAAATTATAATATTATTAAAAATATTTTTTTAATCAAGAAATAGAATAAAAAATAATATTTATTTTACTTCGTGATTAAGGAAGTATTTTTTAATAATTTTTTTTTACTTTCTGATTAAGAAAGTGTTTTTAAATGATATTTTAAATTTATTTTATTTTTTAAAAGTGTAAAAAAAATCTATATAAAAAATAAATTAAAAAAATACACATAAAAGAGTACATATTAAGCCCAGCAGGAACCCCAACGAAGCTGTAGCATGTCCATTTTAAATATTTAAAAAAATCATAATATTATTAAAAATATTTTCTTAATCATGAAGTAAAATAAAAAATTATAAAAAAATATTTTTTATTTTACTTCGTAATTAAGAAAATATATATTTTTTTACTTTTTGATTAAAAAAATATTTTCTTAATAATATTTTAAATTTATTATTTTTTTAAAATATTAAAAAATGTTAAAAAATTTAGATAAAAAATTATTTAAATAAAAAATATATAAAATAACCTACAGCCCCCAGCGGAGCTCCCAGCGGGAGCCCCCAGCGGGGGCTGTAGCATCACCCTTTATATAAATCAACCTCGCATCCTCATCACTGATTTGCTTCTGGGACATGCTAAGCAGCTCGGAATCAGCCCCTCTGGACCCATATCTCACGGGCTTCGACCCCAAATCACCAAAACTCACTTCCCTGATAGAATTCCCCGCCGACTTGGACTGAATGGAAAAAACACTTCGTTGGGATGAGGAATTGAAATTTGGTTCCACATTAGAGGAACTCTCAAATGGGTTTTTCGATTCCATCTCGGAAAAAGAACCTGGGCGGCCAGAATTTGGTTTAGCTAGATCTAACAAGACAAGTGCAGTATATATGTCTCGGGAATTTGGAATTCTCGGATATGGGATCAAAAGGGGACGCTCAGAGGCCATGATCTGACAATTTGAGGCCTCTTGAACAGCACAGAGTTAACGATCACCAAAGTCATGAAATACCAGAAAGGTTATTTCGTTTTTTCATTCTATTTTCGATAAGTAAATAGCTCGAGGTGATTCGACCAATTGCCACGAAAGTTTACAACAACAACAGAAATTTAAGACAAGCAGCAAACCCAGGACGAATAGGAAAAGATCGGCCTAGTTAAATATTTAGCTGGAGATGCTAGTATTTGTTTCATTTGTGGATTTTTATTGATTAATAAAGAAAAAGAGATGTTGTCCTCTTCTGTTAAAGAAAATACAATATTTGATAAATATTTTTTAAGAAATTCTACTTGAAACATCCATTATCGACACGACAAACAATCAAACCAATCATTTTTGTAATTGATATGATAGGCATATACATATTTATCAAGTCAATAATATTACAAGAATATACACTTGGGTGACGAAAATAGCAAAACTCATATTTTTTAGATTGAATAAGATGGATAAAGACTTATTTAAACACTAGCTAGCATTTAATAAAATCTCAGTTTTTTATTTTGGCTTTAAGTTAAACATATATAGAGTTTTGATTCCATCAAGGTTCATCCCCATCGAAAAGTGACAAAGTGATGGCATCTTATGTAATTAAGGATATTAAAACAGAAGGATATTTTTTCTCAGTTTCAAAATGCCATATTATGGTTTACATACAAAGATTTTTTGTGTATTTATAACTTTATATATATATATATAGAAAAATAATAGTTACAGTTGTGAGTGCGCAAGTACTGTATAATTATTTTAAAAAAAGTGAATAAATACGAGATCCACATGAAAAGAAATTAATTTTTTAATAATAGACCACAATATTTTTCAAAGCGACTGTACCGCACTTGTATATTCACGACTGTATATAGCATTACTCATATATATATATAGGTACGAGATGACCCAAATTATCGCAATTTTAGTGAATTCTTGTTATTTTTTATTAGTATAATTACCCCTCTTTTTGAAACTATTAGTGACTTTTGCTTGTATGCATTATGATACAATTGTTTATATCCCATTAGAAAAAACATGAATTATTTGGACTTAAAACGCACAACACACACCTTATATGCATTCCACTTATTGAACATGATTAGGTTTTGATATAATCAAAAACATGGCAAAGGGCTTACCGACTTCATAAATATGACTAATGTTAAATACAGTTTTAGAGTGTACAAGTCTGAAGCATTTATTTGAAATATATGAATGAAATTTTTCATATTTATTCTAAATTTGACTATTATTAAAAAGGTAATGCGCTCGCTTTTATTTGTATAAATTATTTTTTCATAAAAATATCTATAAAATGTTTTGTCATGTTATTTTTTTTATTTTATCAACTAGCATTTAAAATATAGTGAAATAATCTCGTGACTACATAATGGGTTAGGTTTACTAATTAGATTGGTGCGTGATTCGAATGCACGTAGAATAAGTTATTTATCTTTTATTTGAACAAATAATAATGGGTTTTTCAATGAAGAGGATCTTTTATTTTTGAATTAATGATAGGGAAGAATCGTTTAGCTTTCTTTAATAAATGATTCGTATCTTTCCCACGTACATAAGACAAAAAGTACTTAGATAATTAACCTAATACACTAATTAAAGGAAAAATAAATTACATTTTTATATGATTAAATGAGACAACCATTGTTTAGGAATACAATTGTTCTAAGATATTTTCAGACTACTTTATTATTATTCACTACTATTCATAAATCAATAAAGACGATTTTAATATCTAAACGGAACCATAATGTCTACCATATAGTTCCATAGAAAATTTCGAAAATGAAAAATATTATTCTTTATTCTAAATCTCATCGTTCTCAATTATATCAATTGATGTGTCATATTTCAAGTGACATTTTATTCAAATTGCATAATTATAAAATCGTCTAAATGAAAAATAGCAATGCCATATATATATATATATATATATACACACTAGCGGTTGGGCAATGTGCGAGGCACATTTGCCCGGTTGAAAAATAACTTATTTTGTAAAATATAAATATGTTTTGGGTTAAAAAAAAAAACGTAATCATTAGTAAAATAAGTAGTATATAGAGAATTTTTTATGAATTTAATTTCTGCACCTAACAAGTGAAAAGAGATGTAGAGAATTTTTGTGATAGTGATAGTACTTCACTGCATAAATCGAAACAATCCAACCGAAGAAAAAAAATGAGAAGTGGTAAAATGAAGGGTTGGATTTAAATCTTAAAAATTTTAATGTACCAACAGCAGCCTCGTCCTTCAAAAAACAACACACGTAGACATCATATCCTTAGATATGATTTGGATCGATGTATTAATAGTAGTGATATGGTTTGTGAATAGTAATATATAAAATTATTTGGATTAAGATGTTTTATTTGATTTTAGAAAATGACAGAAAAAAAATTAAAATAAAAATATTATAAAAGTTAAAATATTATTGGAATATAATTTTTTAATGTAGTTTTTGTTTTAAAATTTAAAAAATTTATATTTAAGAAAATTGTAATGATTAGATTAACAAATTAAAAAATATTTTATATTTAAATAATATTTTAAAAAATATATAAAAGTTTCTGAAAACCTAAGAATCTATTAATCTCTTCCTCGAACTCAATAATTTTGTTTGGGAAGAAATAGATTGTCAATTCCCTCCTGACCCAATGATGTTGTAAATTTTTTATTTTTTTAAAAATGTTTATGATGATTAAAAAAATACATGAAAAAAAGAAAATAAAAATAAAAAAATGAAATACATATTCATGACATATTTTCAGGTTACTTTTTTATTAGTTGTAGCAGTTCTCTTTAGTTAATTAAGAATATTATCATATTTAAATTATGTTAAAACTCTAATTATTTATATAGTTATACTTTTTTAAAAATATTTAACAAAATTTCATTATTTATTTAATGATGAAATATTAGTATTTTATAAATGGCTTGGTTATTTTGAAATTAGTGGTACTTGTATAAAATCCTGTATGGCGTAAGATTTTTTAATTGATAAAAAAAAGCAAGTTTGCCACATCTGTCAAATTGAAGAAAAAAATAAAGTGTAATTTCAAATATTAAAATAGTCTAATGTATAAGAATAAAATTATTATTTATTTATGTTCATCATTTATTATGAAATTTAAATTATATTAAAAATTCAAATTAATTAGATAGTTTTTTTCTCTTAAAAATGTACAGTAAAATTTTATCATTTATTTAATGATAAAAAATTAGTATTTTATAAATTAAAATTGATTTTTAGTGTATGATATAATAAACAGTAATAGGATATGCGAAAAAAACATGCGAAGAAAAAAAAACAGCTTCTTTATTGATCATTTAAAACTCAAAAATCAATATTTTTTTCACTTTTTCTTTCTTCCTCTTTCTCATTCCCTACGCACGATTGTGGTATTACGTCGCACATTGGCATTCACACAGACAAAAACAAAAAACAAAAAAAAATCTTTACTGTTCATTAATGTTCATCATACTGTCGATGAACAGTAATAAGATATGAAAAAAAAAACGGCTGATTTAGATTTACTATTCACGATGAATAGTAATGAACAATAACGTTATAGGCGCATTTAAGTAATAGGCAGATATATATCAACTTCAATTCTCTTGGATGGAAGACGTGTTTATACATATGTGCATGTATGTATAAACAAGTCTTCAATTCAAGAGAATCAAAGTTGATGGAAGGTAAGAACAATTGCACTTAAAACACGTTTTATGTGCATCTACAAAATAATGCTCAAGGCAAAAGGGTATGGACAAAGCTTGATTATTCTATTGCATCATTATTTGGAGGAGAAGGAGATCAACTTTGACCATTTCAAAGAAAGGATAACGTGTTGTTAAGGTGTTGATCTGACCGACTCTGACCACATCTCTGTAAATAAATATGTTTTGAGTGCCTCCACAGTAAGTATTTCAATTCCCCACAATAAAGCTATTATTTCAATTTCCCACAATATTTAGGTTGTGTTTAGATGTTGAATTGAGTTAAGTTGAGATGATAAAATATTATTAGAATATTATTTTTTAATAATATTATTATTTTGAAATTTGAAAAAATTAAATTATTTATTATATTTTGTATTGAGATTTAAAAAAATTGTAATGATGAATTGAGATGAATTGAGATGAGTTTGAGATCCAAACGAAGCCTTATTATTGTCCATTCCATATCTCATCTCATTTAATATAATAAAGACATAATTTACTACCATCTTAATTACAATAAATTAATAAAATAAAATGAATATCATGATCTCTAATATAATATTATAATTTCATACAATAGTTCAAAGTTACAAGAGTGCAGTCAAGAATCTGATGGCAGACGGCTCCATTTTTTTTATTTATTGATTAAGAAAGTGATTTTAAGTGTATTAATATATTTTTTTATTTTTTAAATATATTAAAAAAATGTGAAAAGAAAAATGAAAAAAAAATAGAAAAGCAACTAGCGGTCAAAGTGAGCAAACTACTCTGGACGGCAGAGTAGCCCGACTCTTTCTTCAAATGTAAAACATGAGTAACTCACTCCCCCATTGTGTTAAAAAAAAAAACTACAATAGTGTAGATATAAAAGCCAATAATTGTCAAAGGTCTGTGGCCTGGTTGGCATAATCCTCGGCTTTGAACTTTCAAAATAAAAGTCTAAAATTCGAAACTCCAGTCCCAGATTAAAAAAAAAAAAAAAAACCAATAATTCTGTCTAGTGGAAAATGAAGTATGCTAATTAGAAAGAATATCCAAAGTAGTCAAGAACATATTGCTTAAATGACACTCTTATTTAATTCTCTATCATATGCCATTCTCAAAATCATATCCCACGAACAAAAATATTATTTATCATCATCCTATTAATATAAAAATATGATAATAAATAATTTTCTAATTATTAAAAATCAGATAATAATTTAAAAAAATTGATAAATATCACTTCAAGCCCACTTTGAAAGTTGGATCTGGTCTAACCTATAGCCCTGGCCTTGAATTCATTGTTAGTGGATTGGATTTAGTTAAATCTTCCAGCTTGGCATGATTTCATGCCCAAACCCAAATTCATGAACAGGATTTTATTTTTATTTTGTGTTTTTGTTAAAAAGAGAGAAAAGAAATGTGAAAGACAATTTCTTCTGATGGATGATCCCTTGCTTGATTCCTTCTCTAACGCTTTTACAAACCTACTTTGAGTCCAGGGAAGGGAAGGGAAGGGAGAAGTACGAGGAGAACAAAGTAAAGCATAAAATGGACATTTATTGCTATTTAATACCCATTATCACTGATGTAATCTACTAAAAAGTTGCTTGCAAAAATATCTCTCAGAATGGAGCTTATGCAAATTTCCCTGGCCCACTTGCTCGGGACAGCTTTTGCTCTATCTTTGGTGGCCATACCTGCTGCCTATTTATATTTCACCAATAAACGCAAAGGTATGATTTCCATCTTTTGTGGCAATCGTGAATGTGTAAATATAGTGTAATTATTTTTAAAAAAATGAATAAATACATGATTCACATAAAAAAAATTAATTTTTTAATAGTAGATCTCACTCTTTTTCAAAGTGATTACATGACGTTTGCACAATTCACGACTGCATGTAGCATTACTCTTTACTAAAACAGGAAATTATCAATTTATCATTACCTCTCTAATACCTTCAAATTGGCAACTATTTCATATGTAAAACAACAAACCACCATTAATCAATTTTCCTAAAACTTGTCACTCCACTTCAGCTATCCCTACAAGGATGTCAAGTGTCAACATCTAACCACTACTTTGAATTAGTTTACCAACACCAACAACATTACTTACCTCCTTTTCTAAAATATTGTTATATATGGAAAGAAATGGATATCAAATTTCTGAAATATATTTTCGTGCAAGTAGGAATTGTCAATCATCAAGGATCCATGCATTTGTCAACTTAACTGAAATTTGATTATTCCTGATACTCGATGATCAATAAAAAAATGCATGTGAACTTCTTTATCAAGCAAGTTTTTAAGAAAACTATATTTTGTACTCTCGTATTATCATTGTTTTTCAACTTGCATGCTAAAATATCAAAATTGTCAATGTACACGATAAATTATCAAATTTTAACAATTCGCAAACTCATTACTAACTGTTAAGATTGTGCTATACATGTACTATTTTTCATCGAAGTGAGTAGTCAGATTTTGACCAAACGTGTAAATTATCAAGATTTGATGGTCTAAGGCTGAGATTTGACAATTTCGGTAGTTTAGGATGCAATTGAGATAGCGGTGGTAATTCAGATGTGCAAAACATAATTTCTTGTTTTTGTTTTTCAAGTTTTCTTATGGTCTTAAATTCCTTATTTGCCTGCCATATGATTGTTCTGGTGATGTCTGTCCAGGTTGTTTAAATCCTGACAAGTTCAACGAATTCAAACTTGTTAAGAAAACTCAGCTAAACCATAATACTGCAAGGTTCAGATTTAGTCTTCCTACACCCACTTCAGTATTGGGTCTTCCCGCCGGACAGTATGTAATTTGCAGGTTCAAGTAACTGATTCTGTCAGTGTCAATGATTTCAGAATTGCAATGCATTTGTCTTCTGCATAACTCTGATGTTTTGTTGTAGTGCATAAACACTTCAAAAGTTCTCTGAGGCATTGAAACCTTCTTGAAACATAGATTATGGGTGCATAATGTCTGAACTATCTTTTGATAAATTGAGTTATTTGTTTGCTCATTTTGTTAATTTCTCCAGTTATGCTTAGTGAATATGATTGTTCCAACAGTTTTTTGAACTCTCTTTATGTTGCTTTTATCAATTCCCCCAAAACTTAGTTGTCTGTATATACAAATAATGGACATCTAGTTGATGCAACAAGTGACAAGAATTGAAACCTAACAAGTGTTCCCTGGTTAAGCAGAGGAAAGGATAACCAAGGTGAAGAAGTGATTAGACCATATACACCAATTACTTTGGACTCTCATGTGGGTTACTTTGAACTGGTTGTAAAGGTATATCCCATCATCCCCCTTTCATATCTAAGAACATGTCTTTGCTCATTCATTTCAGTTTTATTCAGCAGAACTCGGTTTCTCATTTTGATTTTTCCTGTAAAAGATGTATCCCATGGGAAAGATGTCCCACCATTTTAGAGAGATGCGAGAAGGCGATTACCTGTCTGTGAAGGGCCCCACGGTACATATTCTATCTTTTGGGGGATACCCACTTGATACATGTGGATGTTGGTCTCTATTACAGATAATAGTGTTAGCCATGGAAATTCTGATAGATTGTTTAGAACTTCTGTTATGTACATGGGCTTGACACCTTGAAGTTGGCGACAATATTAGGTATGAACTCCAGTTACCCTTCATTGCAGATTCCTGTAAAATATGGTTGCAAGGACAATGCAAATCATTGCAAAACCTTTCGTAATCACACTGTTGATTGTTGAAATGGAACTTTACCATATGTAGGTTTTAAACAACTAGTAGTGATGAATTTGCCTTCAAAATGTTGTGGGCAAA